>NC_034185.2:14157215-14506590 GCF_002021735.2 Oncorhynchus kisutch
TATGTCAGACACCACTGGCCTGATTTTAACTAAACTTGGGTAAATGATGCATCTTGCCATAGAGATCTGGCATTTACAAAATACATTTGATAAGCCCAAGGGGGGCGCTATATTAATCAACTGAAATGTGGTTGTGTTACTGTTGCCTTATCTTAATGTACATATTACAAGGCCTCCGTTTACACTCTGTCCATTATAAACGTGTACATATGATATTCAGTTGGAAAAATAGCATTCAGGGTCTTGTAGATAGAATTTCAGGGAAGTATAATTAAGCATACAGAAAACAAATGACAAAAATACACATTTATCCATTCAACTAACCTATTTCGGTTGGTAGAGTAGATCATTCATGTTAGTAGGCATGTTCTGAGTGACTTGCAGGCCACCAATCTCATCTGACCACATTAATCTATACAACACAAATATCAGAACAGGTGTACAGTAAATCCCATGTAACAATGATAAATAATTTGCTACAGTGCTTGAGCACCAGTGACAATGTTTTTTTTTTTAAATACACAAGTTTATTTTACAACCCCTTACTTCAATCACTTGTTTCTAAAGCATGAAAAACCTTAAATAAAATAAAAATGATAATAATAAAAAGCTAATCTAATACAATCAGAGAGTCCAATCAAGTCCAGTGCTGACTGACAAGTCTTGGGAGTGTTTGTGAAATGAGTTAGGCCTACCTTTGCCCTGCCACAAGGACTGCCTGAACTCTGGAACCAGGGCGGCACTCTGGCAGTTCTGGATCTCTGAAAGAGGGTTGTGAGAACTATAAAAGCAGAGAGCCAAAGCAGAGGAATCAGTCTACTGAAAGAGTAAAGAGACCTCTTCTTCTCTCCCGAAGGCTTACAGAGCTTCTTCCAACCCATCATGGGGGATACTAAGCTCTGCCTTCTGCTGCTGCTAGGCACCTATGCCTTGGCCCGTAAGTACAGCGCAATTTACACATTGTTTTTGAGGTCCATTTTTAATACATGCTTTTCATTCTCTACACAACTTTTTGGTAGTTTTGTGCTACAAGCATCCAGTTGTGTTGAAATAGGTCTACATTTAACAAGAGACGATATAACTAATTCTGGGTAGCTTACATACACTTTTTAAAATTGTCATTGACATATAAGCCTATATATATATATATATATATATAATGAAAATATGCAGATACTCTGAATACATTTTACAGACAGACAATTGCTGCAATGGATGATGTTCTGTGCACTGGTATTTCAACTTTTTTCCTAATCCTTTTTTATTTTCATTATTCACAGAACAAGATATTGGGAATTCTGAGGGACAATCTCCAACTTGTCTCTGTAAGTTTTTATTTTTATTTATTTAAATGTTAGATGAAGGTAATCTTCCAGTAGACAATGGTCTCTAGGGGAAAATGGGTTTTCAACTTTCAACAAGTTGCAAAATGTCACCGAGAAGAGAGGAGAAACAACCATATTGCTTGCTAGCTAGGAATCAAGCTTCAGGTGATTTCGTTTTACCTCAGGATTACAATAAAAATATGTTTTCTTCCAGACTCCACTAAAAACCATAGTGGAATAAGCACATCTTTATTATAACGTTTACTCCTTGTAGCCTAATCACAACAACTCTAGGGATCATTGCTAAAATTCACCTAGGCCTACTGAACTTGCACTGGTCAGCTGAAATGTGTGACTTTGGACACTTTTGATGATATCGCCATTCACTATCAGGTTGACTTTGCTAGCTAGCTACTGTTTGTAGCTATTTAGTTTCACCCCAGGATTAAAATTAAAATAGCTACATGGTGTTCCAGACTAAGATACTAAGCAAGTTGTCAATACAACTCTGATATGGAATTTTTGTGAATTCGCCTATAGACTATACTTAATTTGCAAACATTTAAAAAGAGTGAATGAACTGGATGGGACAAAACTTATGCTTAGCTTTTTCTCTGGTAAAATTCTGATAATTTTCGTACACTAATTCTGACGTCATCAGAACCCAAAACAGGATATCAAACAAAAAAGGAGAGGGATTTTGTGAGAAGTTATTACGGCTTGTTAAAACCATAGAGGAATAGGCAAATCTTTGTTTCAACTCCTTGTAGTCTAGTACTCACAACGGTTCTAGGGAACGTTACTTCACCTAGGTCTACTCAATTTGCACTGGTCTCAGTTGAAATGTGTGACTTTGAACTCAATGATGAGATCATTGATCAGTGTCATGTTGACTTGCCAAATGTCAACACTATCAATTTTATCATACGAAAGGTAGAGTCCAGAACTCCTTATCTCACTAGAGATTAGATGTCTTTCATAACATGTCCCTACGTATTGCTCCCTTTTTCTCATAACTGTAATTGCAACGTTAGTAATTTATGCCCCCTTATTTTTAGTGGCAAAGAGGTTCAAGAACTTCAGAAGATTTCTGTACCAGTATGAAGCAGAGACACTTAATGGCGTAAATGGAGCTACCAACCTCAAGAATGGCCCTAAAGTAACCTGCAAGGTACATGACAGACAGCTGAGCCCAGAGCCCTCCAGCAACTCTTCCGGGCTCTCACTCAACTTCCATTCCTCCCTTACAGAAGGGGACATTAAAGGGACAGTCCTCTGACCGTTCCTTTTCTCCTTCTCACAGGTCGAAATTGATGTGCCCCAAACATGCAGTTTCATCCTGCGCACCCCAGAGTGCTCCCTGAGCGAGGTCGTCCACGTCGACACAGAGGGTTCCGCTGTGTTCGCGCCCGCTGCTGGTGCTGAGGCTTTCCAGGCTGCCATGGCGAAGTACGCTATCACGTCACTCTTATCCCACAGCGATTTACAGACCTTTTCTATTGCTTGATAACCCTTGATGATAGAATAAGAGTATACTTAGTGGCTCTGATGAAAGTTTGACTACCGAAAGATCAATGTAAATAAATAGAAAATTGTGCATTGATCCTGAATGTGCAGAGATTCCTTTTCATTTCAGAATAAGAGTATACGAAATAAGATCACTCCTTTATTGTCCAGGAACCCCCTGAAGGTCATGGTTGAGGGACAGACAGGTGTGAAACTCTTCCCTGAGGAGGATGAGACCACCACCATCTTAAACATCAAGAGGGGAATTGTCTCAGCCCTTATCGTGCCTGCCTTGGAGGAAGAGAAGAACAAGGACATGGTAAGAGCTGACCAAGGCAATTTCCTCACCTGCCAGCTCACAGCCAATTAGTCAGTGACGTGACATAACAGTCATCAGGTCCATATAGGTCTGGGTCATCAAGGCAATTTGATTTTGTTTGTGATGTATCAAGATACAAATGACATAATAAACAGATAAGATGCCGCAATCTAGGGTGATAAATACCAAACAACAAGTTGTTACAATGACTACCTAGAATGACTGCACCATAGATAAAGCTGCAGGTCAAAGTCCTTCATAGCTTCATGTCAAAACTTTGTGTGTCCATCTTATTGAGTTGACCATTCTAGATCTATAATCTGTAAATATCCTTCTTGGTACCAGTCATGTGACAAGGAATCACAGAAACCGAAGTATATTGTGTTAAACTAATAATCGAAATGGATGTATGTTCGTCATTTACTTTAACAAAAACTCTCTCAACGTTCAGGCCACCCTTCATGGAGTCTGTGGCACCAACTTCGCTGTCAATTCCAAAGAAGACATCGCCACTGACGTGACCATCACCAGGGACCTGTCCAAATGCGACAGCTTCATTGCCCAGAGGGACCACACCAGCCCCCTGGCTATCATCTCTGGCATGGTTAGAGGGAGGGGAAACGTGCAAAAAGATAACTTTATGGCCATCATTTACAAAAAAACATTTGGTCATTCTTCGATTAAGCATTACATTTTAATAGAATATCATATCATAAATTCAGCCACGGGCCAATTTTCTTCTTGAGCGGATGGTCACGGGGCCCGAACATAATTGCAAATAATTTGTAGACTGCAAATTTACCGCAAGATGCCCAAACAGATTAAAATATTTGACTAAAACATCATCATTGCTTACATTTGTACACATTCACATATCTCTCTATTATTGTTGGAAATACTTTGGAGCAGATTTCCCAAATTAAAATCACTTGGAGCTGATTTGCTGGTATTTTTAGTCTTTTATGGCCAACAATTAAAAAATATATAATATATATATTTTTTTTACTTGGGGGGACAAATAAAATCACGTCAGTTGGGGAACCTTGATTTACACCATAAACCCATCATGATTATTGTTCCTGACAAAGTGTTTAATTGTGCTTCCCTGTCAACAGCAATACCCACTGTCCAAGCTGATCAGCAGCACCCAGACTTGCAACTACAAGTTTGACAACCAGAAGAAGCACATGACTGCTGGATCCTGCACGGAGAAGCACATCTTCCTCCCTTTCTCCCACCAGTAAATCCAGGCAACTTCAAATCTGTTTAATCCTATGAATAGAATACTGAGTCTGCAATGATGTTAGCCCAGATTTTACCCAGGCCAGTTTAGAATTCGTCACATGTTCTTCAATCCTCTTCCTGAATGCAGGACTGAGTATGGAGTGTCAACACTGGTCAAACAGACTTTGACTCTCCTGGAGACTAGCAAGATCAACGAAAGAGTTTTCAACCACAGTAAGAATTGACACTGGTCAAAATTAGTCTTTTACTCAAATGATAAACAGAATGTGTACTGTACCAGGCAGCCTTTACAGAATGACATTTAAAACTAAATGTCTTCTATCTTACTCTCTAAAGATGAGGCCAACCTCAAGGGTTTACCCATGGAGGCTGCTGAGGACAAAGCTGCCGTCCAGACAGCAGATGCTGCTCTTGCCACCCTGAGGGAACTGAGCACCCTGTCCGAGACCAACCAGGGCCACCAGCGCGCCAGCACCTTCCAGAGACTCGTGTCTGAGCTCCGGGGACTGAAGGGTGAGGCTATGAGCCCTGCCGTCCCTGAGATGGTGTTCGTATCGGACGCCCTGACCTGGCAGGCCCTGGCCCAGTGCGGTACTCCTGAGTGTAGCAGCGCCATGCTCCAGCACCTTAGGACCTTCGAGCCTGAAGCTATGGAAGTCGACGCCGCCGTCTATGCCCTGGGACTCCTGCCCAACCCCTCCCGCCTCCTTGTCAAAGACATGCTCAGCATGGCTCAGTACAAACAGAGCAAGCCCATCATGTTTGCTTTAGGCAATGTCGTCAGAAAGTAAGTCCAAAATGTATACTCTACTTGGTTATTGACTGATAGACAATGACTGACGGTTTCAATTTAGTTTAATAAACATTATGGTTCAAATGTTCATTGCCACCTTGTTTTGTGTTACTAGGCTCTACCAGGCTGAGGGCAAAGTCACCCCCGAGATTGCTGCTGTGTCTGAGTTCCTTGTCTCCCTTTTGGGTGCTGATTGTGCTGGAGAAAAGGAGCTGACCTTCCTGACCCTGAGGGTATGTTGTCACCTGTTGCTCAACTAATTAGATTCTTCTTCCCACCTAATCACATGACATGGAAAGCTTGACTTCTTTATCTGCTTATCTGACTCTCTCTCTCTTTATTTGTAATGGACTCCAGATTATTGGCAACATAGGAGAAGCCATGGAGGCCGCCGACGCTACCGTGAAGACCACCCTGCTGAAGTGCATGAGACAGCCCACCACAACCCTGCAGGTCCAGCTCGCTGCCATCCAGGCCTTCAGGCGCATGTCTGTGACCGATGAGGTAAACTATATTCAAACTCCAAAACAAACTTTAAGGACTAAAAAGGAGTGTAGGAGTGCTGATCTAGGATCAGGTCCCCATATAATGTTTTTCATTATGATCTAAATAAATAGACAAGCTGATCCTATATCAGCACTCCTACTCTGAGACATGTGAATAAGGGCCATGCACTGCTATACTGTGGCACACATTCTCCTTTCAAAAATACATTGTCTAATTAGCTGCCATTTTGTTTTTCCTTTCCAGGTGCGCTCTAACCTCCAGAGGGTGAGCTCATATGCTAAGGGTGCCGTGCAGAAGAGACTGGCAGCCTACCTGATTCTGATGAGGACACCTGAGGCAAGTGACCTGGAGCTGGTGAAGAAAATACTGAAGGCGTCGATGCAGGAGCAGAAACCAGACGTCCAGGAGCAGAATGCGCAGGTCAAGGCCTTCGTGACCTCTCACATCTACAACATCATCCACTCCAATGACCCCGAGACCATAAAGTATGTATAAATTTAATCTGAAACAGACTTTGTCATAATATTATACAAAAAAAGTTAAGTATCTAGTGTTAGTACTGATCTTTAATATTCTGTGATCCTAATCCCCAGGCTGGGCGAAAAGATCCTTGATGTCCTCGCTGACCATACCATTGCAACCACTCATGGTGACTACACTACTATGTCTCGCAACTACAAGATGGATGCTGCCATGAACAACATGAAGACCAGCATGCAAGGAAACATGATCTTTGATCCCACCAGCCAACTGCCCAAGGAGATCATGCTTGAGACTACCCTAAAGGCTTTCGGCTATAACATGGACATGTGGGAGGTATGTAATAACAGAAAGATGTTTTTATGTCTAGTAACTCATAATAACAGGTTTGTAGTGTGATTTTTGTTATATCCACTCTACATTGCATTGACTGTTTTTTTTGTCTATAGATTGGCATGGAGGGAAAAGACTTTGAGCCAACCATTGAGGCTCTGTTCGGAAAGAGCGGGTTCTTCCCTGACACCGTATCCAAGGCTATGTACTGGGCTGGAGACAAGATGCCAGACCAGGTGAACGAGGTTCTGAAGAACTTCGCTGCCCCATTGAAGAATGAGAAAACAAAGGTGATTACCACACATCTTGTAAAAAAAAATATATTACTCCACTGCATTCAGTTTGTGTTACGATTGTCATTGTTAACTCTTCTCAAATCTTTTCTTCAGGTCCCAGAGAACATCATGAGGGAGATTATCCGCAACTTCAACAAGCTGGCGAAGGATCTGCAGGCTCAGGAGTCCCCTGAAGCCATGGCCTATCTAAGGATCATGGGAACTGAGCTTGGATACATCAAGGGCAGCGAGCTGAAGGGCATTGTCCAATACGCAGCCATGTACGCTGAGATCCTCCTCAAGGTCATGCCCACAAAGGTAATTCACATGTTTACATATATGTGTACCTCCAAGTGTGAAGAACCCTCTTGTTTTATTTCCAGCTAAGAACAATTTAATGTTAATAAAAATGTTCACGAATGTATGACTTTTAAGTCGCTTTGGATAACAGCATCTGCTGAATGGTATATTTTATATGTGTTTATTGTTATTGTCATTGATTACATTTCTTCCTGGGTTTAGTTCATGCAGAAGATGGTGGCAGGCACTGACAATGAAGTGTTTGCCCATTACATCTTCATGGACAACAAGTTTTCCCTGTCAACTGCCTCTGGCTTCCCTCTGAAGTTCTCTCTGTCCGGTACCTTTGCTCCTGGAGCTAAGGGTGGCCTGCGCTTTCACCGCAACATGGTAAATATCTCACTCACTGTTCTCTGCTATCTTCCTGCACTCAATCAGCATTCTTTCACAAGATTCTAATTCCATTTTTTTGTTGAGTTTTCAGTAACAGTAGTTTTCATACTATTAATACATTTGTATCGAATTGTTTGTAGACATTTATAAAAATTCTCAAGTATTTGTAATAAACATTTGTAATAATAATATATGAAACATTTATAATAATGAAGGCATTTATACATAAGAGTTTTCTAATGGGCCTCTCACTGCTATCTTTTAACAGCAGGAAGTGTCCTTCATGCCCTCTGTGGGAGTGGAGTTTGTGACCCAGATGGGAGTACACATCCCTGAGTTTACCAGCTCCGTTGTGGAGATGCACACCAACATGTACCACGAAAGCGCCGTCAACGCCAAGATCACCATGGAGCAGAACCAGATCAAGCTGGGTATCCCTGCTCCTCAGGGCTCCACCCAGCTCTTCAGAGTCAGGTACATAAAAAACAACCAAAACTAATTCAAATTTTCAATTTGTAAAATGTACAAAAATGTATCAAAAGTCACATGATTTGTTATTTATTTTTGTTCTTTTGCTTTTCTTCAACAACAGCAACAGAATGCTGACAGTTACCTCTGGTCAGGCTACTCTGATCCCCCCCATGGATGAGGGCAGGACCAACGTCGTGAACTGCAACCCTCTCTTCTCTGGAGTGAAGTACTGCACCACCGTCCGTTACAACTTAGCTGGTGACAACGCTGCTGCTCCTTATTTCCCTCTCAATGGAGAGACTAAGTAAGTACAACATTTGAGGGAGTCTGGATGTGTTTATGGAAGGATATTGCTAATGCACCATGTATGAAGATCAAACTAGCATCATACTGAACAACAGTCTCTCTGTTCTAGGTTTGCTCTTGATATCCAGCCCACTGACGAGGTCTCTGAGTACACCGCCACCTTCGCCTATGACCTCCTTAGCGAGGGAAAGGAGGGACGCCAGAAGGTTGACACCGTGAGGATGACACTTAGAGCGGAGGGTAGGAACATCTGTCCAAGCACTACATTTCCCATGGTTCATACTGTTTGGTGTGAGTCAGTGGTTAAAATCAACTCACTCTCTTCCTCCTTGTTTCCCTAGGTGCTAAACCCACTGAGGCCACCGCCACCATGAAGTACAACAGGAACAGGAACATCCTGACCGCCAACGTCCAGATCCCTGACTATGATGTGGAGGCTGGAATCAGGATTGGTCTCACCGACAGCAGAGCCAATGGAAAGTCCATCACCATCGACATCACCAACAAGAACATCCCTCAGCTGTCTTTAATTGGCCGCGCCAAGTAAGTAAACGCAAAAGCCCTCCCCTTTAGCCACATTCATTGGTGCATGTCTTCATAGATCAGCACATGTTGGAAATGAATTGAATCACTAAGAGATTCTGATGGTTTTCTTTCCTCCAGGCTTGAGGCCATGAGCGACAGTATGCTGCAGGTCCAGCTGGTTGTCCCTTCCCTCAAAACTGACGCAGTTATCACTGCCACTATGAAGAGTGCAGAGGAACTCACCCTGGAGCTCAGGAGTGACATCAAGCTCCCCGAGACCACCTCCATTCAGGGAGTCATCTTCAAATACGGTACGCTGATTCTACAAATTCATAATACACCATTGTGTAGGGAGGAGGTCTATCTTTATGTGGTATGTTTATTTGACTAGTATGCAATAGACATAAGGTTCAAAGTTCAAATCAAATCAAATCAAATCACATTTATTTATATAGCCCTTCGTACATCAGCTGATATCTCAAAGTGCTGTACAGAAACCCAGCCTAAAACCCCAAACAGCAAGCAATGCAGGTGTAGAAGCAAAGTTGAATGTACTAATAATACAACATGTTTTCCTTTTAGATGAGAACAAGGTTGAGGTTCAGCTGGTGTCCGACATGGGCTCTGAGATCCAAAAGGTCATCCCTCATACCGAAGCCCTCCAGGCATGGCTGAAGCAGCTCTCTGAGGACATCCTGGACCAGCAGGTGGTCAAGACCGACATGAAACTGCGTCAAATCTTCACCAAATCTCTTGAGGTAAGACAACACCCAAATCCTTTTCGTACAGTCTCCTCAATTCTTTTCATGTTTTATTCTTCCATAGAAGTCAAACCAATGGTGGCAGATCAACGCATAACAAAATAGTTTTTTAACAGGCCATCAACATTTGGATGGACAAGATCACCTTTGATGTTCCCATGGTTGAGACATTGAAGGACAACATGCCAGAGCTGGCGATGCCCACAATGCCCGAAAGACTGTTCCTGAAATCGTAAGTACATCTGAAAGGAGTATTCTCTTTTTGGGGTCTATTTTTTATAGAGCCTAGTAATTTTCTATGTGATGTCAGTGTCCAGGATCATAGTCTGATAGTAACAAACTATTTGCATTATTTCATTCCTTCAACAGTGAGAGCACATTCAAATACCAGTTCAACAAGAACCGTGTTACCATCACCATCCCCATGCCATTCGGAGGAAAGTCATCTGAGGAGCTGAGGATCCCTGCCATGCTGACCACCCCACATCTGTCCGTGCCCCAGGTCGGTTTGGAACTTGCCTCCAAGGAGGTCCAGGTCCCCACCTTCTCCATCCCCAATGACTACAAGCTCACTATGCCACTCTTCGGAATGGTTGAAGTGTCTGCTAAGGTGAACAGCAACTACTATAACTGGGAGGGAATGGTCTCCGGTGGCAACAACTCTGTGGAGAGCCCCAGCTACATTGCCAAGTTTAAGGTGGTCGCTGACAGTCCCATTGAACTCCTCGCTTTCACATCTGAAGGTAAACCTTTTCTCTTAACTTTTTTTTAACCTTTTTGATTTTTATAACCTTAAGAAGTTCATTGAACTTCCAAATCAGAAATGTTCAGTAGTTTTACAGATTGCCATATTATCATGTTTGGAAAGGAAGAAACATGTTACATAATAACTTCAGATTAGATTATACAATATAACCTACCTTGAGTCAGTTTGACTGATTTACCTTGTGTGTACAATAGTGACTTCATGTCCCTTGTTTTGTCTCATTACAGGAACTGCCATCATCACTGACGTGCCAGAAGACTCTCTGAATGTGATTTTGAATGGTTCCCTGAGCCACAAGCTCATTGACACCAGCTTTGAGGTAATGGAAACCGTCAGTGTGTCAGACAAAGTGAGAGCCACAGGCAACCACAAGATTCAGGTCTTCAGCCCTCTGGGTCTGCAGACATCCTTGGACATCACTTCGCAGGCCTCCTTGGCCTCTGACATGCTCATTGGAGATGCTAACATGGATGGTAGTGTAACCCTTGGATCCGTGACCGCCAGCACCACCTATTCCCAGTCTTTCTCTTTCGAACACATGAAGAAAGAAGCCAGAGCCGAGTCCACACTGAGGGTGAACTCCCCAATCCTGGAGATTGTCAACAAGCTCAAGGCCGGCTATGCTAATGAGCAGCTTCTGATTGAGTCCAATACCAACCTGAACAACGACCCCATTAAGCACACCACCAAGTTCAGCATCAGCTACAAAGAGGCCCAGCTGACGATCCAGTCCGACTCTGTGACCAAGGCTGAAGAGAAAATGATCCGCAGCAAAGTGGACTTCACCGCCTCTAGGGATGAAGCCATCATCAGGGTAGAAAACCAGGCTGATGATACTGAGAATCGTGCCTACTCCCTGCTCTCCGGAGCCCTGAACCCCGCCAGCCTAGAGATCAATGCAGACGCTTCCGTCAACGTCCTCGGCAGCCGCGCCTTCCACAAGGCTGCTCTGACGCTGAACAAGGAAGGTCTAGCAACAAGTGCCACCACCACCGCCCAAAGCAGCCCCATAACCTTCGAGAATGTCTTCAATGGTGGAGTCGATACCACCGGGGCCCATGTGTCCATCAACACCAAGGGGGCCTTTGGGGAGACCACCGCCAACCTCAACTTGGAGGGGAAAGTGGCAAGCTCTGAGGTCTACCTAAACAGCATTTTCAAGGGCAATCTCTTCGATGCCAACACCATGAACAGAGTGAACCTGAAGGTGAATGAAGACGGGCTGGCCCTCACCAACAAGCTGGTCGCTGAACTGTATCAGATGGAGACTGAGAACACACACAGCCTGACTCTCACTCTTAAATCTCTGGCCCTCCGCTCCAAGACCGAGAACTTCTTCAACAAGGAGAACACCTACAAGCACGACATCTCTGTCGACATTCAGCGCTTGCGTGTTGCTGTGAACGTGAAAAACGACCTCAAGATCACAGAGATTAACTTTGTCAACGAGGCTATGTTCAAGGTAGAGGATTACAAGATGGAACTGACCGGCAGCCTGAAGGGAGTCTCTTCCGAAGAGGCCAATTTCAAGCACACTTATGAGATCAGTTTTGATGACATGACCACCACTGCTAAGTGCAACACCAATGGAAAATATGCACTCTCTCAGATGACACACACCGCTGACCTCGAGATTGCTGGTCTGTCCACCAAGTTCAACAGCGTGGCTAGCATCAACTCTGAAGCACTGAACTTGGACAGCACTGTCAACGTTGTCGCTGAGCCATTCATGGTTGACATTTCTGCTCTATTCAACTCCAACGGAACTCCGAATATGTTTGGAATTCAGAACATTGAGCTGTTCAACCAGTTCCTGTTGAAGGCAGAGCCCCTGGCTTTCTCCCACTCCCACGAATGCAAGGCCTCCACCAGCCTCCAGCTGGAAAATGGAGACTCTGTCAAGACCAACCTGGACAACAAGATCACCAGTCGTCTGACTCCTCAGGAGCAGTATGCCTCAATGAAGATGACATCCAAACTGAATAACCATGAATTCAACCAAGAGCTTAGCGCCTTGAACAATGCTGAAACGATGGGAATGGAGATGACAGGAGCTGTCTTCACCACCATCTTGAACAAGGCCGGTGAAAACGAGGAATACGCCATCTCTGGTTCCCTGAAGTACGAGAAGAATGTTGACAGCCATTTAATTCTGCTGCCATTTGTTGAGCATCTCCCTGCAGTCATTGAACAAGTCAAAATTGCCACGATGATGACGATGGAAAACAGCAAAGGCCTGCTGCTAGATATTGACACCAAATACGAAATTAGAGCAAAGATCCAGGGGAAAGTGGGTGAACTGAAACAAGTTGTTGAGAGCTTCGACATCAACCTGTTCATTCAGGACCTAAAGAACTTCATCAATTCCATTGAAAGCCACATTCCTACACTGATAGCCAAGATTCCCACTGAAGAAATCATGAATGTCCTGAAGTCAATCAGGGACACTATTATGAGGTGGATCAAGAAAAATGACATCACTGGCAAGATAAATGCTGTTTACACCAAAATTGAAGAGATCCTGTCCAATTACGAGGTTGAAAAGATGGTTGAGAACATCATGGATGAGGTTGTGGAAATCATGAAGTCCTACCAGCTCAGAGAACACATTCAGTCAGCAAGCAATGCTCTTAAGTCTATTGATATCCAAGCCATGCTGAACAAAATCATGGCACATGTGAATGAGTTTGTAAATGAACTGAATGCCTTTGACTTCAAGCAAATGGTAGACAACATCAGTGTCTATTTCGATAGACTGACAGAGAAGATCAGGTCTTTTGATTATAACACATTCGCTGAGGAGCTGAAACAGAAAGTCATCGAACTGAGCAGGGTCCCCTGTTTCGGAAAACTCAACGGAGAGTTCAGTGTCATCTCACCTGACTACATTATGAGCACCAATGCTGAGTTCCGGAATGCCACAACTACCGAAGTGACACCAGAGTTCTACGCTATCCTCAAATCTCAGGCCACTTCTACCTTTGATCTGTTCGCCTACACCCTGGATGCCAAAGTTGACATTGCTGTGCCCAAGATGAGCCACCTGTCTGTTTCTGAGAACATCAAGATCGTGCACACGGACTTCTCCGTGGACCACCAAGGAACAGTTGCCTTCTACAGCACATCAGTCCAGGCTTCCTCCAAGACCAATGCCAAGGCCACAACTGAGTCCTACACCGCCGAGCTGGTTAGCAATGCCTTCTTCGACATGGAGAATGGAGTCTCTACCACACTGGAGACTACCTACAACCACAATGTGAACCTCCCATTTCTCAACATCTTCAGCAAGGCTGCCATAACCCAGAAGGCAGTTGCTCTCCTGGAAGGTGGCATTGTCACTCTGACTCTTACCAATGAGGGTAACGGTAAATCTGCCATCCAAGATTACTCCGATGAAGGAACCCACAAGTATGACATGCAGATTGTAATGAACCTCAACACTGTCAAACTGATCTTCACTGGGGTAACCGACACCAACAACCTGAAAATGAAGCAGAATGTGAATGCTGAAGCCAGCATTTTCAGTCACATCATCATTGAAGCCAACACTGAGACCGAAACTCCCTTCATCAAAAGCAGTGTTGCTGAGCTGAAAGCAGAGGCTAAGGTGCAGGATCTGAAAATTGAGGTAACTGCCTACTGCAACACAGAGCTGGTAGGCAAAGTTGAGGGAATTATTTCCAACTCAATCAACTTCATCGCTACACCCTATGAGTTTGTGTTTGACACCAAGAACAAGGAAAACACCAAGATTGCGCTTCCCTTCAAGTTGACTGGAAAGATTGATCTTCAGAATGACTTTGCCTTTACCCTCAACTCTGGAGTGCAGCAGGCTAGCTGGACTGGACTGGCACGATTCAACCAGTACAAATACTCACACTACTTCACAATGGACAACGGTGAGCAGGAAATCCACGTCTTCGCCCAGATCAATGGAGAAGTGAACCTTGATGCGTTGAAGGAGCCCATCTCCATTCCCAAGAGAGCTGTAGAATTCATAGGTAGGACTGAGTTCTCTCTGTGGGAGGACACCGGTCTGAGTGTGCTCTTGACCACACCTCAGCAGACCTTTGACATGGACACCAAGCTCACATACAAGAAGAACCCTGAGATGATCACCATTGGCATTGACATGGAGCCAATCTTCAATGCCATCAACAAGCACACCAGGAGTCTGAACAAGAACATGATCGTTGGAAGGGACAAGGCTGTTGCCATTCTCTCTACCTCATTTGACCAGGCAAAGGCAGAGTACGAGAAATACAACATTGAGCTACCCAAAACTCTCACTGTTCCGGCACACATAGTTCCAGTGCTGAATATTGAAGTGTCTGGTTTCACCATTCCTGTGCCTGACTTCAGTCTCATCACAATGCCTACTATGCATGTTCCATCTGCTCTTAGCAAGCTGACCCTGCCAAAAATCACTCTGCCCAAAATGCAGAGCAACATCATGATCCCTATCTTCGGTGACCTGACCTACGAGTTCTCCATGAAGACAGCTGTGCTGACAGTGAAGGCAAATGCTGCTGTCCTCAATCAGGATGACATCATTGTCCGATTTGACGCTTCCTCCACCTCTGAGTTTGATGCTCTGAAGGCCAAGATTGATGGTAGCGCCACCTTGAACACGAACAATGGATTGAAACTGGCCTCTATCCTGAATTTGGAAGCGATGTATGTTGAGGGCAGCCATGACAGCACCATCAGCCTCAATAGCGATGGTATGGATGCCTCCATCACAAATACAGCTACCCTCTGGACTCTGGAAGTCAACCAGGAGGTCTTTGGAAATGCCCAGGAAGGCCTCATCATCTCTGTGTCTTCTCCAAATGCCGGACTCCTAGGACTCCAGCTGCAGGCCAAGAAACCACCCCAAGTGAAAGGGAGACTCTACGGCAGATACCCGGTAAGACTCGTGTACATTTCAATGACTTGATAAGTACTGTTTGCAATGTGTTCATGACAGCCATGTAGAGCATGTTACAATGCTGTTTCACTCACTTATTTCTGTTTTTGTTTTCATTCTCTCATGCAGTCTGAACCCACCACTGATGTGGAGATCATGGCCCTGAAAATGTCTGTGATCAACTCTGAGAAGCTGAACATTCAGACCACCTGGAATATGGAGGTTCCCACTGAGATGCTCCTGGTAGTGAAGGCGAAGGTGCCTGAGATCATGTCAGCAGTTTGCATGGAGGATATCCTATCTGCTCCCCAAAAGATAGCCGACAGACTTGAGGGTAGTATGGAACAGATCACGGATCAGGGCAAGGTCATCTACAAGAGGGCTGCAGAAAACATTGCAGCTATGGATCTTACAGCCATCACAGACAAGCTCTCCAACAGTGTCATTTTCGTCCTCAGGCAGTACCAGAAGAATGTTCAGGTTTTGCTCGATGCTGCCATCAAGTTCCTGAGAGAGACCCAGTTCCAGATGCCTGGACTTGAGGGAAAGATGTCCGGTCTTGAGGCCTACCAGAAACTGAGTAGATTATTTGCTGAATTGGTTGAGGAAGCTATCAAGAAGGTTCCAGAATTCTTTGCCTCCCATGGTGCAGCTCTCCTTGAACAGATCAGAAACATCAAATTCACACTTCCTGGCTCCAGCAACCTGGTCAGCGGGAGAGAAATCCTGGATGACCTGATGGCTGCCATTGAGAAGATTCAGAAGCAGGTGATCATCATTGTGAAGAGAGTCGGAGAGGTCCCTCTGGAGGATATTGTGAGCAGGCTGTCTGCATTCCTGCGCTTAACCGTGCAGAAAACCGAAGAGCTCATTGTCTCCCTGAAATCTCAGGATATGGAGAAACTCACCGTGTGGATGAGTGACGTCTTCAGCGAAGCCATCGACTCCCTTGCCATGTCTGATATTGCACAGCAGATCGAGGAAGCCAAGAGAATTATCCGAAAATATCGCAACCTCTTTGCTGAAATGTCCATTGAGCAGCTCAATGCTGACATCCAGTCTTGGATTGACTCCGTGATTCAGAGTATTAATGCCATCCACATCAAGGTCACTGAGTTCCTTCAGGACATTACCAGAAATGCTGAGTCTTTTGTGACAGTGAGTGACAAACAGATGGACATTGAAATTCCTATTCCATTCATTGCTCAGCTTAACATGTAAAACATATATGCCCAATTCATTGGCTTTCAACTTGCAAACATAACTGTTATTCTCATGTAGCCATTCATATTATAATGCATTTCCATTTATTTTTTGTAAGTTACTAATTTAGTTTATTATTCACAAGTTAAGACAGCCAACTTAACTGGTTTAATTTTGCTCCCTATGTGTCTTGTTCTTTTTAAAAACTTGAAAGAAAAACATGAATAAAGACCATTTGATGCAAATGACGAGATAAATTTTTCTATATCACTCCCCACCCATTCATAACCTTACATCTATCTTGCTCGGCCACGATCAATAACATTAACAGATCAAGCCTATGTTGTCTTGGGTTCTTGGTGGGTCTCTCTGATTTTGGTCAAATACCTTATGAAACAGCTTTTTAATTAAATAAAATGTACTATGATAATACACTATAATACACTGTTATGTATTTAATGTACTTGATCTATTTATAAACATAAATAGCTACAATACAACAACTATATACACTGCTCAAAAAAATAAAGGGAACACTTAAACAACACAATGTAACTCCAAGTCAATCACACTTCTGTGAAATCAAACTGTCCACTTAGGAAGCAACACTGATTGACAATAAATTTCACATGATGTTGTGCAAATGGAATAGACAACAGGTGGAAATTATAGGCATTTAGCAAGACACCCCCAATAAAGGAGTGGATCTGCAGGTGGTGACCAGACCACTTCTCAGTTCCTATGCTTCCTGGCTGATGTTTTGGTCACTTTTGAATGCTGGCGGTGCTTTCACTCTAGTGGTAGCATGAGACGGAGTCTACAACCCACACAAGTGGCTCAGATAGTGCAGCTCATCCAGGATGGCACATCAATGCGAGCTGTGGCAAGAAGGTTTGCTGTGTCTGTCAGCGTAGTGTCCAGAGCATGGAGGCGCTACCAGGAGACAGGCCAGTACATCAGGAGACGTGGAGGAGGCCGTAGGAGGGCAACAACCCAGCAGCAGGACCGCTACCTCCGCCTTTGTGCAAGGAGGAGCAGGAGGAGCACTGCCAGAGCCCTGCAAAATGACCTCCAGCAGGCCACAAATGTGCATGTGTCTGCTCAAACGGTCAGAAACAGACTCCATGAGGGTGGTATGAGGGCCCGACGTCCACAGGTGGGGGTTGTACTTACAGCCCAACACCATGCAGGACGTTTGGCATTTGCCAGAGAACACCAAGATTGGCAAATTCACCATGTCACAGATGAAAGCAGGTTCACACTGAGCACATGTGACAGACATGACAGTCTGGAGACGCCGTGGAGAACGTTCTGCTGCTTGCAACATCCTCCAGCATGACCGGTTTGGCGGTGGGTCAGTCATGGTGTGGGGTGGCATGTCTTTGGGGGGCCGCACAGCCCTCCATGTGCTCGCCAGAGGTAGCATGACTGCCATTAGGTACCGAGATAAGATCCTCAGACCCCTTGTGAGACCATATGCTGGTGCGGTTGGCCCTGGGTTCCTCCTAATGCAAGACAATGCTAGACCTCATGTGGCTGGAGTGTGTCAGCAGTTCCTGCAAGAGGAAGGCATTGATGCTATGGACTGGCCCGCCCGTTCCCCAGACCTGAATCCAATTGAGCACATCTGGGACATCATGTCTCGCTCCATCCACCAGTCTGCACCACAGACTGTCCAGGAGTTGACGGATGCTTTAGTCCAGGTCTGGGAGGAGATCCCTCAGGAGACCATCCGCTACCTTATCAGGAGCATGCCCAGGCATTGTAGGGAGGTCATACAGGCACGTGGAGGCCACACACACTACTGAGCCTCATTTTGACTTGTTTTAAGGACATTACATCAAAGTTCGATCAGCCTGTAGTGTGGTTTTCCACTTTAATTTTGAGTGTGACTCCAAATCCAGACATCCATGGGTTGATAAATTTGATTTCCATTGATAATTTTTGTGTGATTTTGTTGTCAGCACATTCAACTATGTAAAGAAAAAAGTATTTAATAAGAATATTTCATTCATTCAGATCTAGGATGTGTTATTTTAGTGTTCCCAGTGTATTTTACTCAAATGTTTTACTTTTACACAGTGCAATATTTCAGTAGCCCTGAAGGAGATGCTGTTGCAGCCAAAAAAACAATTGAGTGTTTCCAATGGCCTAGGAGTCATACACTAAATATGAGAAAGAAACTGAATTATTTCTTAATATGAGGGATTATACAGCCTGACACAAACTTGTTCAAAAGCCAGAAAAATAAGGAATTTATAAAAACTTTCACAACACACTCTCTTAACTATCAAAACGTACTGTCCTTCACAGTACTTCACTGAACAATATTAAGATATTTCACTGCATCATCAGATTTGTATCCATCAGATAATTAATAACCTTACAATCTTATGGAATTCCATCATATACATTCTGATGTAACTTTCTTCAACAAACGTGCCGACCCTTAAGTTGAATGAAATCCTATGGTCTAAATATAAACTATGGCAGACAAAAATTACGTCATTGCTAGCGTGTCTCTGGAGAGAGGTTTTACTGTAATTTCCACAGTCCTTGGTTATGATACTGGCATGCCCAGTGCTGTAAAGCCAGTGGGTAAAATCCTCAACTCCCTCCTAATGGAACTTCTAAAACTATATCAGCATCCGTCACTATTATAATGGGTGGCAGGTTGCCTTGCGGTTAAGAGCATTGGACCATTAATCGAAAGGTCGCTGTTTTGAATCCCCTAGCTGACTAGGTGATAAATCTGTCGATGTGCCCTTTAGCAGGGAACTTAAGTCTAATTGCTCCTGTAAGTTGCTCTGGATAAGAGTGTCTGCTAAATGACTAAAATGTCAATGTAAAATGTATTACGACAACCAACTTTGAGCATGAAACACACTGTGATCCATCGGTGTAGTTGTGTAGAATATTATCTGTGTAATTGATATATGGGTTCAATTCTTGCATGCAAGGTCATGAACTGCTGTTCCTGGTACACACACTATTTCATGGGGCTGGATTTAAAAGCATTTGTCATTTTAAACATTTTCACTGGAGCGTTTAAACAGAGTATCAAGTGTAGTGTCCTTTATGTAGTTGGAGATGAAAATAGTGGAGAGTTGCTGTACTGTGGTGTAGGCCTAGCTAGCTCAATGTTAGGCTTTCAATTGAGGGACTATGAGGTCAATAGAGGTCTTTGTTTATAATTATCAATTCTCTGTTATACGTAGTAGCCATAAAGACGGCTGATATTAATATCCCAACTTCCCTGTGATTTACAAGAACAGTCTGATGTTACTCTTTGTCATTTAAATGGGAAACCCGTTGGCACATAGAGGGATGGAGATCCATTGATTAGATATTGATGGTCCTGCTGCTGGCAATTGTTCCCTTGATTTCTCTATTGCTTTTCCAATTAAAACTTTCCATTCATTTCATTTTAGGTACTATTCCGAGATACAAAGTGGAGTTTAGTTACTAAACTCAAAAAAAAAATGTCCTCTCAGTGTCAACTGCATTTATTTTCAGCAAACTTAACATGTGTAAATATTTGTATGAACATAAGATTCAACAACAGAAACATAAACTGAACAAGTTCCACAGACATAATAAATTGAATAATGTGTCCCTGAACAAAGGGGGGGGTCAAAATCAATAGTAACAGTCAGTATCCGGTGGCCACCAGCTGCATTAAGTACTGCAGTGCATCTCCTCCTCATGGACTGCACCAGATTTGCCAGTTCTTGCTGTGAGATGTTACTCCACTCTTCCACCAAGGCACCTGCAAGTTCCCGGACATTTCTGGGGGGAATGGCCCTAGCCCTCACCCTCCGATCCAACAGGTCCCAGACGTGCTCAATGGGATTGAGATCCGGGCTCTTCGCTGGCCATGGCAGAACACTGACATTCCTGTCTTGCAGGAAATCACTCACAGAATGAGCTGTATGGCTGGTGGCATTGTCATGCTGGAGGGTCATGTCAGGATGAGCCTGCAGGAAGGGTACCACATGAGGGAGGAGGATGTCTTTCCTGTAACGCACAGCGTTGAGATTGCCTGCAATGACAACAAGAATCAGTCCGATGATGCTGTAACACACTGCCCCAGACCATGACGGACCCTCCACCTCCAAATCGATCCCGCTCCAGAGTACAGGCCGATGATAAACATGAATCCGACCATCACCCCTGGTGAGACAAAACCGCGACTCGTCAGAGAAGAGCACTTTTTGCCAATCCTGTCTGGTCCAGCGACGGTGGGTTTGTGCCCATAGACGACGTTGTTGATGGTGATGTCTGGTGAGGACCTGCCTCACAACAGGCCTACAAGCCCTCAGTCCAGCCTCTCTCAGCCTATTGCAGACAGTCTGAGCACTGATGGAGGGATTGTGCTTTCCTGGTGTAACTCGGGCAGTTGTTGTTGCCATCCTGTACCTGTCCTGCAGGTGTGATGTTCGGATGTACCGATCCTGTGCAGGTGTTGTTACACGTGGTCTGCCACTGCGAGGACAATCAGCTGTCTCTCCTGTCTCCCTGTAGCACTGTCTTAGGCGTCTCACAGTACAAACATTGCAATTTGTTGCCCTGGCCACATCTGCAGTTCTCATTTGCCTTATGCTCACGCAGGTGAGTAGGGACCCTGGGCATCTTTCTTTTGGTGTTTTTCAGTCAGTAGAAAGACCTCTTTAGTGTCCTAATTTTTCATAACTGTGACCTTAATTGCCTACCGTCTGTAAGCGGTTTGTGTCTTAACGACCGTTCCACAAGGTGCATGTTCATGAATTGTTCATGGTTCATTGAACAAGCATGGGAAACAGTGTTGAAACTCTTTACAATGAAGACCTGTTTATTTATTTGGATTTTTACGAATTATCTTTGAAAGACAGGGTCCTGAAAAAGGGACGTTTATTTTTTTGCTGAGTTGAGGTTTTGGTTTAAATCAACCTGGAAATGCACAGATGCACTAATCTATGTATTATTGCAGAGATTATGCAGCGTAATGTTACATACTTTAGTTTGTTTCCTACCAATTTACTTTTGTTGATGAATTTATCTAGGACTGAGATAAGAAAAAAAATTGGACAGTCCCTACCAAAAAAGTGTCCTCTACTTTGCCTGTTACATGCGGGAAAACCCCATTATTGGAACATTTAAGATCGTAGTATCCGAAGGCAGACTGCCTCAATTTGGAACCAGACCCAATAGCTTTCTTTAAACTTGTTTTAACCATGAAAACCATGTTTTCTGCCTTTCCTTCAGGAAGAATTAAATCATACATGATTATATATGGAAAAAGGAGAAAGGAAGAAATGTTTATATGAAAGAGATCCAGTGGGTACATTGTGTCCTTTCCTGAACGTAAACAAAGGGTCCAGCAACAGAACTCTATAGTAAAGAATGTGACTTCTAAGTAATTGCAAATGAAAAAAAGCAACCCTTTGAGAACCCCCCCCGCCCCAACAAAATCGTTATGTTACACAAAAGAGCCCAGCTGTCCTTGGAGGGGGTCAGGGGGAAAGGAAAGAAAAAAAATTGTATGTCTCCAATGGATGTTCCAATGATGTCATCTGTGGAGACCCTCCCAGGCTCCCACCACATAAAGCACAGTAATGTCACAGCCATCTGAACACAGCATCATTTAAGCTTTATTGGCCAGTGTGTGTCTCCTATAAAAATGAAATACTACTTGGATATACAGTACCAGTCAACATTTTGGACACACCTACTCATTCAAGGGTTTTTCTTTATTTGTACTATGTTCTACATTGTAGAATAATAGTGAAGACATCAAAACTATGAAATAACACATACTGTGTGGAATAATGTAGTAACCAACCGTTTTAACAAATCAAAATATATTTTAGATTCTTCAAAGTAGCAACCCTTTGCGTTGATGACAGCTTTGCACACTCTTGGAATTCTCTCAACCAGCTTCACCTGGAATGCTTTTCCAACAGTCTTGAAGGAGTTACCAACATATGCTGAGCACTGCGGACCAACTCATCCCAAACCATCTCAATTGGGTTGAGGTCGGGTGATCGTGGAGGCCAGGTCAACTGATGCAACACTCCATAACTCTCCTTCTTGGTCAAATAGCCCTTACATAACCTGGAGGTGTTTTGGGTCATTGTCCTGTTGAAAAACAAATGACAGTCCCACTAAGCGCAAACCAGATGGGATGGCGTATCGCTGCAGAATGTTGTGGTAGCCATGCTGGTTAAGTGTGCCTTGAAATCTAAATAAATCAGTGAGTGTCACCAGCAAAGCACCCCCACACCATCACACCTCCTCCTCCATGCTTCACGGTGGGAACCACACTTGCAGAGATCATCCATTCACCTACTCTGCGTCTCACAAAGACACAGCGGTTGGAACCAAAAATCTCAAATTTGAACTCATCAGACCAAAGGACAGATTTCCACCAGTTCATTGCTCGTGTTTCTCTTATTATTGGTGTCCTTTAGTGGTGGCTTCTTTGCAGCAAATCAACCAGGAAGGCCTGATTCACACAGTCTCCTCTGAACAGTTGAGATGTGTTTGTTACTTGAACTCTGTGAAGCATTTATTTGGGCTGCAATTTCTGAGGCTGATAATTTATTTTACCTTTATTTAACTAGGCAAGTCAGTTAAGAACAAATTCCTATTTTCAATGACAGCCTAGGAACAGTGGGTTAACTGCCTGTTCAGGGGCAGAATGACACCGTCAGCTCGGGGTTTGAACTTGCAACCTTCCGGTTACTAGTCCAACGCTCTAACCACTAGGCTACCCTGCCGCCCCAACTCTAATGAACTTACCCTCTGCAGCAGAGGTAACTCTGGGACTCCCTTTCCTGTGGCGGTCCTCATGAGAGCCAGTTTCATCATAGTGCTTGATGGTTTTTGCAACTGCACTTGTAGAAACTTTTAAAGTTCTTGACATTTTACGGATTGACTGACTTAAAGTAATGATGGACTGTCGTTTATCTTTGTTTTTTGAGCTGTTGCCATAATACGGACTTTGTCTTTTGACAAATAGGGCTATCTTCTATATATCACCCCTACCTTGTCACAACACAACTGATTGGCTTAAACGCATTAAGGAAAGAAATTCCACAAATGAAATTTTAACAAGCCACAACTGTTAATTGAAATGCATTCCAGGTGACTACCTCATGAATCTGGTTGAGAGAATGCCAAGAGTGTGCAAAGCTGTCTTCAAGGCAAAGGGTGGCTACTTTGAAGAATCTCAAATATAAGATATATTTAGATTTGTTTAACACTTTTTTGGTTACGACATGATTGCATATGTGTCATTTCATAGTTTTGATGTCTTCCATTTATTCTACAATGTAGAAAATAGTAAAAATAAAGAAAAACCCTTGAATGAGTATGTGTGTCTAGTATGTGTGTTTAGTACGTGGTTACTAAATTGTAATAATAATGTTTTCTGTGGACATATGACTAGTTGACCCCCAAGTATCATTTCACACATTATACACGTGGATATTTGTACTTTTTAAAGATGTGAATCAAAATTTCTTATAGTTCTCAAAAACTAAATTACTGAGAATTAAACAGCTGAAAATAGGTCCCACCCATCACATGTGTGTTGATTCAAAAGGCTATTTTAACATGGTACTGTAAAGGTAGAGCACCAAAAACATCAATAAAACACCAGGTTTGTTGAGACACTGACAAAGACATATCAAGATATCTTGTTAATTAACTGAGCGCCTTCTCAAACATTCACTGTGCAACTAATTTTTGTTGCTTTAAATGTAATTCCTTTCACCTTCCTCTAACCTGGCTGGGCATCTAAGAAGTGTGCTACAAAAGTCCCCCTCATGTTTTTCATGCGTCATTTTTTTTTTCATCCCTCCTCCACTGCACTGGTTTTTAGACAAAGTAGCTTAAAAATGACAGCGTAATATCCTGACAGTTCTCTTGATAGAAACATCGCAAAATAATAAATTTTAGAAACACACACTTGCTATCTTATCTCCCTGGTTTAAACCAATAATGGAGTCAGAGAATAGAAGGGGACAGAATTGTGTGTCATTATTGTCCTAAACCACTAAGCTGACCACCGTCACATTTAGCAGGCCTACCAGTGCTTCCAGTCAATTGTGTGTGGTTGGGTTGTGATGGAAAGCAGTCTCCCAGTCTACCTTTTCGCCCAGTCCCCCCATATTACAACAGTGCCTTTGTGTTCTGTCCTCATGTCATCCGCTTGTGCTGTAATTCTAATTTCCAATATATATTTACTGTATTATTTATTATAATAGCTGTTAAAATAGCTTTCCATACCACCTAACCCATTTCTGCATCAGAGGTAGTTTGTGTTGTCCTGAATTGTGATGCTATTTATCCAAAACAAGGCTGTGAGAGTGTGAAAATATGCAGGCTGTGGGTTAACTGCTGCTATCAATAAGCTATAGCTGCATTACATAAGTGGATTGCTTTGTGACCCTGAACAACACCATACCCATAAGTCAGGGGTGAGAGATCCTTTTCACATTTTAATGTCCCTGTAATGGTGACCTTAAAATTCCTGACTTGAGTTAATTATTTATATTCTGATCCACTATGAAATTTCCCATGTGGGACAGATAATTATGCAAAAAGTCAAATAATTAGGTTTTCCCATGTGCATTTACAGTTTACATCCACAGCAGCAGGCCATACAAATACAATTCCATTGGCAGTAGGCTATACACATTCTAATCATATCTTTATTATTTAAAAACATAAAACAATATAAAACTGACAAACTTGAAACTAAGACAAAATATTGCACTATGGGTATCTTTTTTGAAACTCCACCATATACAGTATGTGAAATAATAGCATTCATGCTTTACAGTGCTGCAGTGGTATCCCGGTCATGTTAATGCAATGATGCACACGGCAGGATGAACAGCCTTTTAAAAACATTAGGAGAGCAACAACAAACATAACAAACAATCATGGAAATGTTCCTTACATGCCAGAATGTTGAATAAATTAACTTGGAATTTATTCTACCGGTTGCCTGTGTGGTTGGTCCTTCAGCTGCTTGGAATTTGAGGCAAATAGTTAGACTTTTTAGAGTGCTGATACCTTAGTTGAAATTTCTATCACCTGGCACATGTACAAAACCATGTAAACACCAGTTATCGTGCATATGTCACGTGCATGTACTTCGGTCTTGTGCACATGCCTTTGTCTCAAATGTCGATATTTTGTCTCAAATGTCGACCAGCTAAAGGACCAACACCACTCACAATCGGCAGATTAAGTTGAAATATAAATTGTACTCAATATTCGTGACAGACAAGGGAAGTGTAGGTTTTTGTCCATGTAAATGTGCGTGGAGTTTAAGGCATCACCACGTTTCGTGACTAACTGGTTGCATGTCAACAAGCCTTGACACCAGACACTCAAGTAGGCTCCTTGGAACAATATCCTCAAAGGCTACAGCATCATTTCAGGCAGCATCCGGAATGCTTGGCAAATGAATTTATTCAGTCAATTAGAATCGCATGGAGTGTCAGTTGTTGGCTACTTGTATTAGAGTATGTATTCGCGTCAATTGAGGGATCAGGTAAATAGATCAAGATGATCCACAATCTGAGGATTATTACATTTCTCATGGCTACCGGCTCAAAAGAAAGTCTTTAGCCTAATGGGAGACAGACTTGGTCATGCATCTTTTCAAGCACAATGACAACAGGTCTTGGTGGTGTTGGCAGCCGTATATTAACGTAAGAGACATTATTGCTCACGTTAGCTGTTCATTCACAACAACAGACAGCAGTTCACACAACCGCTGGAGGGTTTTGATCTCTTCTGTAAAGAAGCACGTGTCGCAGTGTCGAACACCTCCCGAATACCATCCTTCGTTTTAGCAGAACACTCCAAATAGTCATATGCACCAATGCGCATGGCCATGGCGCGCCCGTCCTCTGTTTTCACTGGTTCCTGTTTCATTCTGGACAGCTCGCTCCTAACATTCTCGTCGTTGCGCAAGTCTCTTTTGTTGGCAACTAAAATAATGGGCACGTTGGGACAAAAGTGCTTTACCTCTGGCACCCATTTCTCGGGGATGTTTTCGAGGGAGTCCGGGCTGTCCACGGAAAAGCACATCAGGATGACATCAGTGTCCGGATAGGATAGCGGCCGAAGGCGATCGTAGTCCTCTTGTCCAGCCGTGTCCCACAGTGCTAGTTGGACTTGCTTGGTGTCCACTTCAATGTCGGCCACATAGTTGTCAAATACAGTTGGCACATAGACCTCAGGAAACTCGTCTTTGCTGAACACAATCAGCAAGCAGGTCTTTCCACAGGCGCCGTCGCCGACTACGACTAGCTTTTTTCGTATCTCTGCCATTTGCTTCTCTTAACCGATACTTTCCCTTGATCCTAACTGTTAAACAAATATGACGTATAAACTGTCTGTGTTAGCTAAGAAGTCAAATTATGGTACGAGCCTGGTTAAACTTCCCTGAACGTAAGCCGTCTGCGTTTCTCCGCTGGATTCGATATTTCTCAACTATTTGCTCCCTGTCAAGCGCTTCCTTTATAAAGAGCATGGGTGCTTTCCTAATATAGCAATCCAATCGGAAGTAGGGCGGTGAGATCATTATTTCGAAAGAAGGAGGTGATTGGATCCCAGACCTGCTTTGTCGGTAGAGGAGGGTCGTACCACGAGGATCATGTCTCGCCCAGACACGGACCTGGGATCAGCTCTATAAAATCAGAGCTCAACTAATTTGGCAATATGATTTTCGGATATTTCAAACACCATAAAAAAAGTTTCAATAAATGTTTCATAATTCATAATCACATAATTTAATTTATGAAAAATCATTTGACATGGGCATATGCCACTAGTTTATCCTTCTGTCAAACACACAGGTACTGTCCTAAACTGTAGACTACAATAGGCTATAGTACCGTGGGCAGAAAAGGCTTCGACCATACTGATACTAAAATATTTTAACTGGCCATCAACTCCCAAGATAACAATTCCATAGGCCACGTTTTTTTTTGTTCAGGGCCTTAGCACAGGCAGATCTATGCTCCTCACAACCCCCCTCTCTCATTTACATAGAGATAGAAGCATAGGAACGTGTGTCTTCTTCGATTTTAGTTACACCTATAGAATTATAACAATCATTGACCACCATGAAAAATATTGATCAGCATTTACTGAACCGACTCCCTAGAATACTTTTATTGATACGGATAAATCATGCATATGCTACCACATGTCAACAATTGAGAATTGGGTATTATTGGGTATTATTTTATATTGTATTATAATTGCAAATAGCGGGTTTAATTTACGTACTATGCGCGGGTCTAATTAACGTACAATATGCATAATAGGCTGCAAGGAGGACACTAGCGTGATATAGTCAAACTCCTATATATTGCATGTTCAATCCCAAATCATTAAAACACCGATCTCCACGGATACAAAACAATATACATTTATACCCCAGAAATTTTGTACAAGCATCGCTCTTCTACCGAAAAGACAGCGCGTGAGTATCTTCTAAATGTCTATAATGCGATGTTGTACGTATTCTCACTATTTTAAACGTGGATTATTGCCGTGGTCGTTGAGAATTTCCCCCTTTTGTTTAGCGGGTAAGGCCCCTCTGGAACTTGGAGGGGGGCCATGTTGTTAGTGAGTGTGTAGTTACCCAGCAGCAATGGTGTTTTGTTAATGCAGCTCACCAGACGGCATTTGTATGGTTCGCTCGGTTAAAAACGTTTGATTACAACTGTTCAGCGGCGTGTGAACAACGGAGAGCTATGTTTTTATTGTATGCACTTATTTAACTACAATAGCTAGCTAGTAATTTTGGGGGGGTATTTTATTTATTTTTATTATCAAACTGAAAAGGTAAGAGGCCTTCCTTAATCTGCCTAGCTAGCCATGGTAGCATCAACACATCTAGTTATCTGACTAGCTAGTTAAATTAGTTCATTTAACAAATTCAACATTGACGCTGGATTTACATGTGAACTGTTAACGCTAGCTAGCTAACTTGGCTTCTGTCAGTATAGCTAGCTAACTAACGTCAGGTAGCTAACCGCTAATGATAGCTAGCTAACGTAGTTCACGAACGGTTGTTTTTCCAGTGAACTAGCCCGTTGTCCGGAACAGAGAAATCGTTAACTATCTCTATGTTATGTTGCCAGGAAACGTAAGTTGGCGAATGTATACATTTCGCATGATAACTAACATTCAGAAAAGTTTTTTCTTTTAAACTAGCCAAACTAATCCAACGAAGTACAGTACGTTAACTAGCTAGCTACATGCTGCCTGTAATATGTCGAAACACACCCGACACCGAAGAGTTGAGCATTCGGTGGGCAGACATTCATTGTTCGATTGGCTACGCTAACAAGTTATTTAGCAAGCTAGCTAATTTAGCTAGGCTAGATGGAGAGCTAGTTAACGTTATCCATCTAACGTTACCTAACATTGTTTTGATTATTATCAAGAGATTGGTTTCCACTGTCTATAGCTAGCTAGTTAAATTTGACCATGTTAGCGGTTGATGTTACCTAGTTTCGCTAAGAAGGCCAAATTGCGTATTACACGGATTTTCGGACACTGAATATGTATTAGTTTATGTTAGCTAGCTAGCAACGAGCTCAAGTGTATTAATGTAATAGCTAGCTACTTAACTAGCAAGCTAGGTAGCCAAATCAAAGGAAGGGCAGGTAATGTCCCCAGAGAAGATTGTTACCTTAGATTGACACTAGCTGCTAGTGCTTTATGCTGAAGTTCTACCGACCTTTCAGTGTGTCAATTTACAAATGTTATTGTAACTTATGAAACAAAGCAAGGAAACTCTCTTAGGGACCAAAGAAAGACTGTGTATATGTGTGTGGTTGGTTCAATAAGCATGCATGGGGGATCCCTAATAAATACAAATACATTCGATATCAGAAACCTCAGGTTAATGTATATACATTACGTTTGATAAGTGCTATCCATATGCAATGTAAAGCAACTCTACTCACACATGTTCTGTTATTTCCCCCTCCAAAGGTTTCCCCGTGGAATGAGCGTTCCATGCAGCATCCTAGGTATGAATGACGTGGCCTGGCAGGAGACACGAGGCGGGATGCTGCACACAAACGGTGCTCCTGAAGCCGGGGGCGTCAGAGTTCACGGAGGGGGATCCCTGGCTGCCATGGGGGTTGCAGGTCAGGGTCCCGGAGGGCCACACCGTCTGCAGGGACCCAACCCCATCCCAGGTACCCCACAGCCTCCACTAAGTGGGCGCTCTCAGGATGATGCCACAGTGGGCTACTTCTTCCAGAGGCAGCCTGGGGAGCAGCTGGGAGGTTGCACCTCCAGCAAGCACCGTTGGCCCACTGGAGACGGCAACCACGTTGACCAGGTACAATGGTTTTGCCAGAGCCAAACTACTTGGCTACAAGCTTCCTGTTTGATAATAAAATATTTGAATGAAGCAGATCTTATACTTTCTAGAAACTACTTTACCACAAGAGACCCTTGCCGTTTCAGTCCAGAGCATGACATAAATTGCACCAGCCAAAGATTTCCCACTCTTTAGAAAGCTACACTTGCTTCTGTTTCATAGAAATCACTTTCAACAAATATTCATTGTAGCAAGCATTAGCCTGTCAAATATCCTAGTGGTTCATTCTAATGGCTTGTTAAACTAATTTTCAAAGTTGCACGTGAAAGTTTGAAGGATATGTTCCATTCCCAGTAAACACCCAGCCTGTTGACGACAACAACAATTGACTTGGGAAGTATGTGTCTGTGTAAAGAGGGAGGGGGGGGTCTCTGTCAGTGATCTCTATCTAAGGATAGAATTCAGATTTGTAACTCATTCTATGCTTTATCAACCCATACAGTAGTAGGATTTTTATTACTTTTTAGTGAACATGGTAATTTATTTAGCCTCATAATAGTCTTTGTTGTATAGGACAACCTCGTAAGTGTGGCTGGAGTTTGCATCAATTTGTGTTGCTCCAATTTCAATATGATGTCCAGAACTAGCGTACCATGAATGAGGATACCATTTTTGCCAGGTTGAATTGTGTATGTGCTCTGACTGAAGCCAAATTATTATTTTTATCAGGTTCGAACTGTGGATGAGATGAACTATGGTTTTCAAGCCCTTGCTTTGGAGTCCAGGGGCATGAGTGAGGTAGGTTGAGATCCACCACAACATCTCACATTTCCTCCCTTTAAAACTAGGATAGATTCTGTGCTACATCTTCCATTGAAGTTTCCCACGGTGACCCAGAATGTCGAGACTGTCCAAGTAGCCATTTTGCCTTCTCTTTACAGCTCCTGCCAGCAAAAAAACTGTGGGATTCGGATGACTTGTCCAAGGATGGAAGGAAAGGGATGCTCCTTGGAGAGGAATGGCGGGAGAATGCTTGGGGATCTTCTCGTGAGTGGTTTTCTATGCCTCTGCTTGTTTGTTTGTTTAACCCTCGGGGCTTTTTGAGAACCATTTTTATTTTTATCAACCCCTTGGCTCCCCCATATGCATACATTCTTAGAGGCACTATGCAGAAATCGCTCCGCAATTTCCTGGCTGCTAAAATTCTAATAGTTATCATCATTTCTGTTTTTATGTGACAAAACAGTATACTGTTGTGTAGAGCAGGGTTCCCCAACTGTCGCCGGTTGGTTTTATCCCCCCCAGGTTTTCTGAGCACTAACAAAAATCTCTATATAAATATATAGTGTGTGTGGAATTTTGCAAAAGCAAAACTTAAGAGCGGAAGCAGAGAAATGGCAAACATTGACCAGATCTACCGCTTCTTAGTCCCGCTTTCAATGAGAATGACAGATCTATAACACGCACACCTATGTGAATTTGGTCAGTCACCCAAAAAGTGACATTTCAGCTTTAACTTCTTGGATGTAATGTCTGTTTAGGGGATCTGCATGGTTCTTGTACTGGTTCCGACTGATATTTTTATGGACACTATATCCAATTGGCTGGTTCCTACTGACACCATAGTATATTTGAGCCGGTGTGAAGTAGGATGTGAAATCTGAAACCACTTGAAGCTGGGATGGCCCTCCTACCATTTCTTTCGCTCTTCGACTGTCCAACTCCTGGCTGAACCCTATGTCACAAGCACTGGCAAAGCACATGCCTGCAATCCTTACATCATAGCACAGCAGGAGAGTGTGGCTTCATCGCTGTAGCACACTGAGATCGATTTATAGCCATTAATCTCAAAATTCACAGATACATTTTTTTTTAAAGCATCGTTTGTTTGTCAGACTGATAAGATTGATATGAGATGAAAGGCTAGTTCCTAACAAGTTCAGGTAGCCACGCTACAGCTCTGAGATGTGAACAGCGACATTTTGATCAAAAGACCTTTAGAAAATATGCCCCCCCAAATTCTAACATTAAACATACAAATGTGAATTTTACAGTTATAAGGAAGGTGAAGTCTTGTAGTTGGTCACTTTATTATTTGGTTATCCAACACTGAACAAAAATATAAATGCAACATGCAAAAATGAAGAATTTTACTAAGTTACAGTTCATATGAGGAAATCAGTCAATTGAAATTAATTCGTTAGGCCCTAATCTATGGGTTTCACATGACTGGGGAATACAGACAATGCATCCGTTAGTCACATACCTTAAAAAGAATATGGGCGTGGATCAGAAGCGGTCAGTATCTGGTGTCCCCACCATTTGCCTCACGCAGTGCGACACAACTCCTTTGCATACTTGGGGCTGTGCATTGTCATGCTGAAACATGAGGTGATGGCGGTGGATGAATGGCACGACAATAGGCCTCATGATTTCGTCACAGAATCTCTGCATTCAAATTGTCCCAATTTTGTTAATTGCCCTTGGCTTATGCCTGCCCATACCATAGTCCCACCGCCACCATGGGGCACTCCGTTCACAACGTTGACATCAGTAAACCACTTGCCCAGACGACAAAATGCAGGTGGTCTGTGGTTATGAGACCTGTTGGATGTACTTCCAAATTCTCTAAAACTAAGTTGGAGGCGCTTATAGTAGAGAAAGTAACATTAAATTCTCTGGCAACAGCTCTGGTAGACATTCCTGCAGGAAGCATCTGCCCGGTACAGTTGAAATCGGGTTTCATCCGTGAAGAGCACACTTCTCCATTGTGGCAATCAAAGGTGAGCATTTGCCCACTGAAGTCTGTTACGACGCCGCTCTGCAGTCAGGTTAAGACACTGGTGAGGACGACAGGCATGCAGATGAGCTTCCCTAATATTCTTCAGTTGTGCCAACCCATAGTTTCATCAGCTGTCCGGGTGACTGGTCTCAGGCGATCCTTCAGGTGAATAAGCCAGATGTGGAGGTCCTGGGCTGGCGTGGTCACACGTGGTATGCGGTTGTGAGGCCGGTTGGACATACTGCCAAATTCTCTAAAACGACATGGGAGACGGCTTATGGTAGAGAAATGAACATTTATATTATCTGGCAACAGCTCTGGTGGACATTCCTGTAATCAGCATGCCAATTATACACTCCCTCAAAGCTGGGGACTGGCATTGTGTTGTGTGACAACTTCACATTTTAGAGTGGCCTTTTATTTTCCCCAGCACATAGTGCACCTGTGAAATGATCATGCTGTTTAATCAACTTGATATGTTGATATGCCACACCTGTCAGGTGGGTGGATGGATTGTCCTGGCAAAGGAGAAATGCTCACTAACAGGGACGTAAGCAAATATGTGCACAAAACTTGAGAGAGAATAAGCTTTTTGTCATGCAACTCGGGACCAACTGTTTACATGTTGCATTTTATTTTTTTAAAGCATACTAGTCATTTCAAACTTTTAATAGTTAGATAGGATAGGAAAATATTTTAATAAAAATAATATATATTTGTATGAACATAACAAGATTCAACAACTGAGACAAACTGAACAAGTTCCAGAAATGGAATAATGTGTCCCTGAACAAAGGGGGGAGGTCAAAAGTAACAGTCCGTATCTGGTGTGGCCACCAGCTGCATTAAGTACTGCAGTGCATCTCCTCATGAACTGCACCAGATTTGCCAGTTCTTGCTGTGAGATTTTACCCCACTCTTCCACCAAGGCACCTGCAAGTTCCCGGACATTTCTGGGGGGAATGGCCCTAGCCCTCACCCTCCGATCCAACAAGTTCAAGGCGTGCTCTATGGGATTGAGATCCGGCAACAACGTCACCTATGCGCACAACCCCACCGTCGCTGGACCAGACAGGACTGGCAAAAAGTGCTCTTTGACGAGTCGCGGTTTTGTCTCACCAGGGGTGATGGTCAGATTCGCGTTTATCATCGACGGAATGAGCGTTACACCGAGGCCTGTACTCTGGAGCGGGATCGAGGTGGAGGGTCCGCCATGGTCTGGGGAAGTGTCACAGCATCATCGGACTACGCTTGTTGAGATTGCCTGCCATGACAACGCTGTGGTTACAGGGGAGACATCCTCCTCCCTCATGTGGTACCCTTCCTGCAGGCTCATTCTGACATGACCCTCCAGCATGACAATGCCACCAGCTATACAGCTCGTTCTGTGCGTGATTTCCTGCAAGACAGGAATGTCAGGAATGTTCGTTGCCATGGCCAACGAAGAGCACTTTTTGCCAGCGACGGTGGGTTTGTGCTTATAGGTGACGTTGTTGATGGTGATGTCTGGTGAGGACCTTCCTTACAACAGGCCTACGAGCCCTCTGTCCAGCCTCTCTCAGCCTATTACGAACAGTCTGAGCACTGATGGAGGGATTGTGCGTTCCTAGTGTAACTTGGGCAGTTGTTGTTGCCATCCTGTACCTGTCCCGCAGGTGTGATGTTCAGATGTACCGATCCTGTGCAGGTGTTACACGTGGTCTGCCACTGCGAGGACGATCAGCTGTTTGTCCTGTCTCCCTATAGCGCTGTCTTAGGCGTCTTACTGTACGGACATTGCAATTTATTTCCCTGGCCACATCTGCAATCCTCATGCCTAAGGCACATTCACGCAGATGAGCAGGGACCCTGGGCATCTTTCTTTTGGTGTTTTTCAGAGTCAGTAGACAGGCCTCTTTAGGGGTGTAAGTTTTCATAACTGTGATCTTAATTGCCTACCGTCTGTAAGCTGTTCGTGTCTTAACGAGCAACGTGCATGTTCATGAATTTATGGTTCATTGAACAAGCATGGAAACAGTGTTTAAACCCTTTACAATGAAGATCTGTTTAGTTAGTTGGATTTTTACGAAATATCTTAGACAGGGCCCTGAAAAAAGGATTCTTTTTTGCTGAGTTTAGTTATTGTTTATGGCCCTCTCGTGATGAATAATTACTTCTGGGGATTACTTTTAGTTACCCTTAAGTTACTTGTTTTATAAAATTCTATTTGCTCAGAATTAATGGTGCTTTTAACAAAATGGCCAATTCAACCCAAAATCAAAGTTTCCTTCTATGCATAAAGGCATAGTGTAACATTTTAGTGCGTAGAGATAATACATAGTTGAACTGGTACCATGAAGACCATGCAAATAGCTTTTTTATTTTGTTTTAAATCTGCTGAAACTCCTATTCTTTGAGAAGGGTTGTCTGCATTGACCCAGGAAAATCTCCATGTCTCACCTTCCTGGCTGTCTATTCTTTTCCTCTGAGCAGATCACTCTGTGTCCCAACCAATCATGGTGCAGCGACGACCCGGACAGGGTTTCCATGGGAACGGCGACGCCAACTCCGTGCTCTCCCCTCGCTCTGAGGGCGGTGGCCTGGGCGTGAGCATGGTGGAGTACGTCCTGAGCTCCTCCCCCGGGGACAAGATGGATGGCCGCTACAGGAACGGTGGCTACGTAAGTCTTTCTGCCAAGGTCTCTTTCGCTCTCTGCCCTTTACACCAACCCACTCAGAACCAACAGAAGATCTACATCGGCTTCAGTAGTGATACAAAAATTGTCAGGTCTAGAGTTATTCCAGAAATGCAACATCAAATTCTTATTGCTTAGGGCCTAGCCTCTTGTTCTCTGATGGAGCGTTGCGTCTGTTTGGAGGAACAAGCCTTCTGAATGTTTGATTTATTTTTGCTTTTGTAGGGTGGCGGGGACGCTGACCCGGACGGGAGGGAGAAAGGTAACGCCCAAGATCAGACGTCCCCGTTTGAAGAGGACAAGAGCCCAGAAATGAAAGTGGGAGAGGAGAGTGATGCGGCTAAGGCCAATGGGAGAGGCCTGCTCAATGGCATGGACAGAGACTGCAAAGACTTCAAGTATGGGACATTTTTAGTGGTTATTGGGGGGTGAATGGGGGGCCATGAAATTATCATTGAGATTTTATTTACCAATCCGTCACCGCACATAGAGCCCATTTTGGAAAATGAAGTTATTTGAATTATGCCGATTTAGACATTTGAATCCTTTTGCTTCAAAGAGCAACCGATTTGTAAGGCAGTCTGTCTGAGACTTTGCAGGGAGATAGTTGTGAACAAAGTCTCAAAGACCATATCGTCACATGTACTGCTCCCGTCGCCCCCCCCTTCTCCAGTCCCACCCCAGGAAGTCGCCAGGCCTCCCCCACCGAGGCGGTGGAGAGGATGGGCCCCGGCCAGGCCGGGCTGGAGATGATGGTCCAGCAGCACCAGCACCAGCATCAGCAACACCACCTCCAGCACCAGACCATGCAGCCCCAGAACAAGCCCCAGCAGCAGGAGGACTTCCAGAGCCAGGAGGCCCAGAACATGGGCAACATGGAGCAGCAGCAGGGTGTGGAGTCACTCCAGTTCGACTACGCCGGCAACCAGATCCAGGTAGACTCCTCCGGCACCCCCGTCGGCCTGTTTGACTACAACTCCCAGCAGCAGGTGGGTTGAACCAGGAAGTAGTAATGAGGGACTAGGTGGGTGGGGATCAATCATTGACTGAGCACAGAAAGTTAAGTGTTGAACTTATTAGAAAATAAGTTATGTTGCAGTAGTTTCTCACAATTCATGAACATGTTAGGGGTTGTTTCTTCTTCGTCCTTGTCAATCATTGGTTCATTGATGAAATTAGCATAATGGCTATCTTTAATTAAATCATTCAAAAACTTTTAATGCAATTGCAGACAAAAGTTGACAAACAGGAACATAGCACACATGTTTCTGAGTACGTTCTGCATCAAACAAAAGGTCTCAAGTTGTTTTATTAAACTGAAGTCCCACCTTAGTGATGTCACTGACTACGTCATTACCTTTTTACTCCTGAGACCAAAACCCTGCATCCATAGCTATACAAACATAAGAGTTTCAGTGTTTATCTAAAAGCTAAGCAATAAATGTCACCTCCCTAAAGTTGATTTATTGTGGAATGTCTGAGTAGTCTCTTATCTCCCACACTCCCCTGCAGAGTTCTGTCTGTCACACATTATAAGAGAGCAAGGAAACAACTGTGGAACAATTATAAAACTATATATATGTGTGTGTGTGTGTGTGTGTGTGTGTGTGTGTGTGTGTATATATATATATATCTATATATATTTTAATTTGTTTTATTTTATCTGTAGTCAAGGACCCTATACATGTGAGGGAGGGGTCTTATAACCCCTCTCCTTCTATTAATAAAACATAAGCGTAATACATTTTTCTAATACATCAAACATTTTGGTACAACCCTTTTCATGAGCCCTTGGTGAACCCGACAAACAATGCATCAGTGATTCTTATTTCCTGCAACTTTCTGAAGTACCGCCTGTTTCTGTGCACCTCTGTGTTGTGTAGCCAGTTAGCATGACTTTAATGTCTGCATAATCTAGTGGCTTTCCCCCAAAAAACTTCCCAATTAAATGTTGACTGCAAAGTTGGTCTACCTTACAGAATGATATCATAAGGATTTCTATCAATCGATTTGCAAACACCACTGCAGAAAGAAACACTGCTAGCCGAACACAACTCTCTTCCTGGTGTGCAATGTTTTTTAAGTTTTTTTTAACATTTATTTTATTTAACCAGGTAGGCTAGTTTAGAAGTTCTCATTTGCAATTGCGACCTGGCCAAGATAAAGCAAACCATCACAACACTGAAGTGTAGGAGGTCTCCAATTTTTTTAATGTACTGGATCTTTATATATACCACTTGGGTCCTGTTTCAGTAATAATGATATCAGACCTTCTTGTTGCTTGTCTGATAATCTACCATCTATATATGAGTGGTTAAAACATGCTAATAATGGTCCTTTGAGTATATCAAAAGTTTTTTGAGTTTATCCATCCTTAAAGGCCCCAATTGCATCAAGTAGTTCCTCCTCTGTAATTTGGCCTTCACATGAGTCTTTCTGTACAGATGTTAATTTTACAATATTATTAGGGAAAAAATCCATACAATTAGTTTCAGTTAGTGGAGATGGAGGAGCCTGAAACACAAATATATCCTTAAGTACTTCCTCTTTCAAAATATAATTTGGTGAATCGTGCACGACTCCATTTGTTACAAGTTTTAATTTTAACATTTTTTGGGGGTAGCATTTCTATATTGAAGATTGAAAAATAATTTGGTGTATGTTTTTTTCCCCCCATATTCCATCCAGTTCGCTTTATTTTTTTGTATAGTATATTACACTGGATCTTTCTGGAATAACTTCCTCCATTTCTTTTTGTTTTTCCTCTAACTTATTCTGTGCCTCTATGGTACAGTTTTTATTGCTATCGTAACTGTACTGTTAGTCCTTCCATTTCCTTTGTTAATATGGACTCTTTTGATCTAAATTGCTTTTGTTTTATAGATGAGTACTGAATTGCATGGCCTCTAAAGGCACATTTAAAAGTGTCCCATACAATAAGATTGGCTGTACCTAATGTTATGTCTGAAAAAGTCAGTTATAAATTAATCTGTCCTAGTTCTAAACAATTTATCATCTAGTAGGCTTTGGTTAAATTTCCAATATCCTCGCCCATGTGGAAAATCTGTAAGAGTAATATATATGTAAATTATGTGATGATCCGACCGCATTCTGTCCCCTATCAACACTTTTAAAACATTTGGTGCCAGAGAGAATGGCATAAGAAAGTAGTCAAGACGACTAGCTTGATTAAGCCTCCGCCAAGTATATCTTACTAGGTCAGGGTATTTAAGTCTCCATATATCCACTAATTCCAATATATCCATGACATTCATGATTTCCTTAAGTGCCTGAGGGTGATAGTTTGTAGTGTGATTTCCTTTCCGGTCCATAGAGCTATATAAGACCGTATTAAAATCTCCCACCATAATAATAGAGTCTAGTGTTAAATTCTTATATTTTCAAAGAAGCTTGGATCATCATTATTCGTATAGGTTAATAAGCCATATCTGTTTATTGTCCAATAACATATTTAAAATAATCCATCTACCTTGAGGATCTGCTTCTTGGACTTGCTTTGAATGAGTGACAGATCTATAACTCACTTTTCTTTGTGTCGACTCTTCCAAAAAGTTACGTACTGTAACTTTAACCCCAGACCAAAGAGTCCAAAGCCCCCAACCCCAGGACAATAAAGTTTATTGTGGTTTGGATAGTTAGGAATATTGAGATTGATCAAATGTGTGTAATTTAAAAAATCTGAAATGCATGTTTCTGTGCAAGTAGTTTGTCACCTTTTTGGGTCCTTACCAGTTTGCTTCCCTGTCCCTGAGAGTAGTGGAAGCTTGGGTATTAATGTGTCTAACTTGTTCCGTTTGTTGTCCAGTTGTTCCAGAGGTCCAACCATCTGACTGTCCAGCAGCTCACTGCTGCCCAGCAGCAACAGTATGCCCTGGCTGCTGCCCAGCAACAACACCTTGGTAGGTTCTAGATGTTCTACCCTGGCTGCTGCCCGGCAACAACACCTTGGTAGGTTCTAGATGTTCTACCCTGGCTGCTGCCCGGCAACAACACCTTGGTAGGTTCTAGATGTTCTACCCTGGCTGCTGCCCGGCAACAACACCTTGGTAGGTTCTAGATGTTCTACCCTGGCTGCTGCCCGGCAACAACACCTTGGTAGGTTCTAGATGTTCTACCCTGGCTGCTGCCCGGCAACAACACCTTGGTAGGTTCTACCCTGGCTGCTGCCCGGCAACAATACAAGCACCCCCTAAATTATGATTGTAGTTTTGATTACTATATACAGTAATGTACTGTGGATTTATTCATTATTTGGCTCCAAACTGCGCACACACATATTTGTGCCAGATTGGGTAGTAATACCTTTCATTGGTGTAGTATTACGTCTGAATGTTTTGTATGTAAAAATGTCCTGAATGCCATACTTAAAAAAAATATATATATATATATATATGTAGTTGTGGTTTTGACGGCAATTTGATATCGGATGATGTGTTATTCGATTTGGACACACTGCTAACTGGAGGTTTTCTCCAGCCGGCCTTGCTCCCGCGTTCGTGCCAAACCCATACATCATCAACACTGGACCCCCCGGAACCGACCCTTACACCGCTGCAGGACTGGCCGCAGCAGCTACACTTGCCGGTTAGCACACACACACACAAACTGTATTCATACATAGCACCTCTTTCACTCTGAGTGGGTACTGTCATCAAAAGCTGCTTTACTGCTTCGTGAGTGTATAATCTTCTGTATAAAATTGAATTGCAAGTTCATACCACAGGTTTGGTAGTAGTAACTGAGGACTCCCTTCCCTTAGGGCCTACAGTGGTTCCTCCCCAGTACTATGGTGTTCCTTGGGGCGTGTACCCTGCCAACCTCTTCCAGCAACAGGCTGCCAGTCACAACGCTAACCAGCAGGGATCCAATCAAGGACCGGGGCCAGGACAGCAACAGGTAGGCATTTCACCAATTAACAGCAGCCATTTCGCCAATTAACAGCAGCTAACTAGAGAATTCATTTAAGGGTTAAGCGTTATAGCCGAAGGTGTATTGGAAGTGACCATGATTTATCTTGTACATTTTCCCTCAGATGACTCAAGTCATTTTAAGTGCGGTTGTGGTGTAACCCCTTGATCTTCTCTCTCTCTCTCCCTCTCTCTCTCTCTCTCCAGGTGATGCGCCCCGGGAACAACCAGCGCCCTCTCACCCCTGGTCAGGGCCAGCAGAGCCAGCAGGAGTCTCTGGCAGCAGCTGCCGCCGCCAACCCTGCCCTCGCCTACGCTGGTATGCCAGGTCAGTGACTGAGTAGTGTTAGTTGAGCACACACAGGTTTTTACCTACATTTACAAATTACCTCGACTAACCGGTGCCCCCGCACATAGACTCTGTACCTGTACCCCCTGGTAACAATAGCATTGCTTTACTGATGCTCTTTATTTATTTGTTGGTTTTCTTTATTGCGTTGTTGGTTAAGGGCTTGTAAGTAAGCATTTCACTGTAAGGTTGTATTCGGCGCATGTGTATTCGGCGCAAATAAAATTTGATTTGAACACTACTGAGCCAAACCAAGCTCTACTGAGCAGGCCTGGTTAAGCAGCCACATAATTGCAGGAAAAAAGGACAATGTCAGCGTTTGGTTTGGGTCGGTGCGGTAGTGTGAAAAGTACAACACAGCCAGTCGTGTACAGGTCTGGAGTTTACCCAAGGGGTGAGAGGTGACGAGTAGCATGTGAATATATTATACTGACTCTCAGCATTATGTGCATCTATGCTTTGAAGCCTTCCAAGGCATGTTGAGGTTTCCCTTTAGCCCCTTCTAACAGGCTTAACAGGTCTGTGTAGTGCTTTAGTGGGGGGGGGGGTGTAATTTCATATGAACGCTTGTCTCATATTCCCTCTGAAATACGTTTGTGTACACACTCTTTCAAACTGCCTTTCCCTTCTGATTCTGGTGCAGTAAGATAACACGTCTTCAGCCCTTTCGTAGACCACACGCAACTTCATAGACCAAACACGCACTCGCCAGGCTGGTTTTCACAGTGTGTTTCCCCTCAGTTTGTCTGTCTCCTGCCCACCCAGGTTACCAGATGCTGGCCCCCGCCGCTTACTACGACCAGAACGGAACCCTGGTGATGGCCCCTGGGGCCCGCGGTGGTCTGGGAGGGCCCGTCCGCCTGGTCCAAACCCCGCTCCTCATCAACCCACAGGCCGCAGCGCAGGCTGGTGAGTACCACGGGTTGTCTGGCCCAGTGTTCTCCTAATGGGAGGCGGCTTAGCAGCTAGTGGAATGAGCGCCATGTTGATAGTTTGAACATAATATTACTGTACTTTGCTTGTGAAAGTTGAGCAAGGCTTTATAATCGAATCTCAATCTTACAATGACGTGGATGAATTGCTCATACCAACAGGGCTATCCAGCAGTTTTAATAGTGCTCACCCCACCCCATGTCTACTCCAAATAGGCACCATACTGAACCGTGGTGACCTGGTTTTTCTTTCCATCCCTCTTTCTCCCCTCTGTCTATATAGCGGCTGCGGCGTCAGCGTCCGGCTCGGGCAACAACATGTCAGGCCCCCAGCCCAACGGCCTGTACCGCTCCATGTCCCAACCCCAGCAGCAGCCCCAGCAGCAGCAGAACCAGGGCCTACCCTCCAGCTCCTTCTACGGCTCTGGGTCGGTGCCGGCCAGCTCCCAGAGCAGCTCCCTGTTCTCACACACCTCCCAGGCTCCACCGCCCACCTCGTCTCTAGGATTCAGCGGTGCCGGCGGCTCCCTGGGTGTGGGCCTGGGCTCGGCGCTCGGAGGCTTCGGCTCCTCAGGTTAGTGGAGAAGGAACCTTCAGGTTCATTGTTCATAGTTTTTTTTTTTTTTTAAATGCCTTCCTAACCATCTTAAATAAACATGCCCCATTTAAGAAATTTAGAACCAGGAACAGATATAGCCCTTGGTTCTCCCCAGACCTGACTGCCCTTAACCAACACAAAAACATCCTATGGCGTTCTGCATTAGCATCGAACAGCCCCCGTGATATGCAGCTGTTCAGGGAAGCTAGAAATCATTATACACAGGCAGTTAGAAAAGCCAAGGCTAGCTTTTTCAAGCAGAAATTTGCTTCCTGCAACACTAACTCAAAAAAGTTCTGGGACACTGTAAAGTCCATGGAGAATAAGAACACCTCCTCCCAGCTGCCCACTGCACTGAAGATAGGAAACACTGTCACCACTGATAAATCCACCATAATTGAGAATTTCAATAAGCATTTTTCTACGGCTGGCCATGCTTTCCACCTGGCTACTCCTACCCCGGACAACAGCACTGCACCCCCAACAGCAACTCGCCCAAGCCTTCCCCATTTCTCCTTCTCCCAAATCCATTCAGCTGATGTTCTGAAAGAGCTGCAAAATCTGGACCCCTACAAATCAGCCGGGCTAGACAATCTGGACCCTTTCTTTCTAAAATTATCTGCCGAAATTGTTGCCACCCCTATTACTAGCCTGTTCAACCTCTCTTTCGTGTCGTCTGAGATTCCCAAAGATTGGAAAGCAGCTGCGGTCATCCCCCTCTTCAAAGGGGGGGACACTCTTGACCCAAACTGCTACAGAACTATATCTATCCTACCGTGCCTTTCTAAGGTCTTCGAAAGCCAAGTCAACAAACAGATTACCGACCATTTCGAATCTCACCATACCTTCTCTGCTATGCAATCCGGTTTCAGAGCTGGTCATGGGTGCACCTCAGCCACGCTCAAGGTCCTAAACGATATCTTAACCGCCATCGATAAGAAACATTACTGTGCAGCCGTATTCATTGATCTGGCCAAGGCTTTCGACTCTGTCAATCACCATATCCTCATCGGCAGACTCGACAGCCTTGGTTTCTCAAATGATTACCTCGCCTGGTTCACCAACTACTTCTCTGATAGAGTTCAGTGTGTCAAATCGGAGGGTCTGCTGTCTGGACCTCTGGCAGTCTCTATGGGGGTGCCACAGGGTTCAATTCTTGGACCGACTCTCTTCTCTGTATACATCAATGAGGTCGCTCTTGCTGCTGGTGAGTCCCTGATCCACCTCTACGCAGACGACACCATTCTGTATACTTCCGGCCCTTCTTTGGACACTGTGTTAACAACCCTCCAGGCAAGCTTCAATGCCATACAACTCTCCTTCCGTGGCCTCCAATTGCTCTTAAATACAAGTAAAACTAAATGCATGCTCTTCAACCGATCGCTACCTGCACCTACCCGCCTGTCCAACATCACTACTCTGGACGGCTCTGACTTAGAATACGTGGACAACTACAAATACTTAGGTGTCTGGTTAGACTGTAAACTCTCCTTCCAGACCCATATCAAACATCTCCAATCCAAAGTTAAATCTAGAATTGGCTTCCTATTTCGCAACAAAGCATCCTTCACTCATGCTGCCAAACATACCCTTGTAAAACTGACCATCCTACCAATCCTCGACTTTGGCGATGTCATTTACAAAATAGCCTCCAATACCCTACTCAACAAATTGGATGCAGTCTAACAGTGCAATCCGTTTTATCACCAAAGCCCCATATACTACCCACCATTGCGACCTGTACGCTCTCGTTGGCTGGCCCTCGCTTCATACTCGTCGCCAAACCCACTGGCTCCATGTCATCTACAAGACCCTGCTAGGTAAAGTCCCCCCTTATCTCAGCTCGCTGGTCACCATAGCATCTCCCACCTGTAGCACACGCTCCAGCAGGTATATCTCTCTAGTCACCCCCAAAACCAATTCTTTCTTTGGCCGCCTCTCCTTCCAGTTCTCTGCTGCCAATGACTGGAACGAACTACAAAAATCTCTGAAACTGGAAACACTTATCTCCCTCACTAGCTTTAAGCACCAACTGTCAGAGCAGCTCACAGATTACTGCACCTGTACATAGCCCACCTATAATTTAGCCCAAACAACTACCTCTTTCCCAACTGTATTTAATTTTTATTTATTTATTTATTTTGCTCCTTTGCACCCCATTATTTTTTATTTCTACTTTGCACATTCTTCCATTGCAAAACTACCATTCCAGTATTTTACTTGCTATATTGTATTTACTTTGCCATCATGGCCTTTTTTGCCTTTACCTCCCTTCTCACCTCATTTGCTCACATTGTATATAGACTTGTTTATACTGCATTATTGACTGTATGTTTGTTTTTACTCCATGTGTAACTCTGTGTCGTTTTATCTGTCGAACTGCTTTGCTTTATCTTGGCCAGGTCGCAATTGTAAATGAGAACTTGTTCTCAACTTGCCTACCTGGTTAAATAAAGGTGTAAAAAAAAAAATATATATATATATATATATGGCAAAAAGCATACATAAGATGTGATGTCATGCACTCTTGAGAATTAATTGCATTTTCTAAAGATTCTGTACCCCCCTCTTTGGATGCCCTGCTGTCCTCTTTTTCTCTCCCATCTCATTATTTCCCTGTCTTCATCTCTCTCTCCCATAGTGTCGAGCTCCACCAGCAGCAGTGTCTCTCGCCGGGACTCCCTGCTGGCCAACTCGGACCTGTACAAGCGTGGAGGTGGTAGCAGCCTCACCCCCATTGGTCAGCCCTTCTACAACAGCCTGGGCTACTCCTCGCCCAGTCCCATTGGCCTAACACCGGGCCACTCCCCCCTCACACCCCCACCCTCTCTGCCCTCCTCTCATGGCTCCTCCTCCAGTCTTCACCTGGGTAAGACCAGGTGTAATAAATGCGTTGGAGAGCATAGACATGAACATAAGATGGGCAAGCAGATAGAAAACTTCATGCAGTGATACACAATTAAGTTTTGTCGCCACCCTGTCAGTCACTCTTCAAAAGATGAAATTGTTTTGCACCATATGGAGATGTCTCTCTCACATATAATCTGTCTAGTTCACTTTACTCAACACCACTCTAAGTGGATGGCTAGACACGCATAGAAATAGTGACCAGATGGGGAATTCCCATTCAAGGTACGTACTGAGGGTCGAAATTCTATCTCTATGGCAACACCCCCTCATCCTTTGTTTCCTCCCGGTATTCCCAACCTCCAGGCGGCCTGACGAACGGTAGCGGGCGTTACATCTCGGCGGCGCCCGGCGCGGAGGCCAAGTACCGCAGTGCGGGGGGCACCTCCAGCCTGTTCAGCTCCAGCAGCCAGCTGTTCCCGCCATCTCGGCCCCGCTACAGCCGCTCAGACGTCATGCCCAGCGGGCGCAGCCGCCTGCTGGAGGACTTCCGCAACAACCGCTTCCCCAACCTGCAGCTGCGTGACCTGCCCGGCCACATGGTGGAGTTCTCCCAGGATCAGCACGGCTCCAGGTGGGTGACGAATAGACGCACGGCTGAATGGACACAGTCTCACATACTATGAACTTGTTTTCTCACACCACACACACACACACGAAGTCTCTCTCACGTACACAAGCTCACTCACATAAAATGAACATGCATTTTCTCACGCCGCATGCACACACAGTGGTACATAGACTCACACAACCTCTGCGGCATATTATGCCCTCCAATCATGCTGTTGAAAAACAACACTTATCACTGTAATGCTCAGGTTGCTCTTAACTCCTCTTCCTCCTTTTCTTTCTCTTGCTTCCCCCCCTGTGTCCAGGTTCATCCAACAGAAGCTGGAGAGGGCCACCCCAGCAGAGAGACAGATGGTGTTTGGGGAGATCCTGCAAGCAGCCTACCAGCTGATGACAGACGTGTTTGGCAACTACGTCATCCAGAAGTTCTTTGAGGTGGGAACTGGTCAAAGTTGTCGGGTTAGATTCAATGCCACTCTGGATACTTGCGATATCATTGGATCATACCATACCAACTAGAGGTCGACCGATTATGATTTTTCAACGCCGATACCGATTATTGGAGGACCTCAAAAAAAAGCCGATACCGATTTTAATCGGCCAATATTTTGGGGATTATTATTAGAATGTATTTTTTGTAATAATGACAATTACAACAATACTGAATGAACACTTATTTTAACTTAATATAATACATCAATAAAAATCTATTTAGCCTCAAATAAATAATGAAACATTTTCAATTTGGTTTAAATAATGCAAAAACAAAGTGTTGGAGAAGAAAGTAAAAGTGCAATATGTGCCATGTAAGAAAGCTAACGTTTCAGTTCCTTGCTCAGAACATGAGAACATATGAAAGCTGGTGGTTCCTTTTAACATGAGACTTCAATATTCCAAGGTAAGAGGTTTTAGGTTGTAGTTCATATAGTATTTATAGGACTTTCTCTCTATACACACATTTGTATTTCATATACCTTTGACTATTGGTTGTTCTTATAGGCACTTTAGTATTGCCAGTGTAACAGTATAGCTTCCGAACTGGGAACACATCGACAACAGCCACCCTCGAAGCATCGCTACCCATCGCTCCATAAAATACGCAGCCCTTGCAGAGCAAGGGGAACAACTACTCAAATCAAATCACATGTATTTATATAGCCCTTCTTACATCAGCTGCTTTCTCAGTGCTGTACAGAAACCCAGCCTAAAACCCCAAACAGCAAGCAATGCAGGTGTAGAACCAAGTCTCAGAGCGAGTGACGTTTGAAACGCTATTAGCGCGCACCCCGCTAACTAGCTAGCCATTTCACATTGGTTACACCAGCGAAGAGCTGCTGGCAAAACCCACGAAAGTGCTGATTGAATGAATGCTTACGAGCCTGCTGCTGCCTACCACCGCTCAGTCAGACTGCTCTATCAAATATCAAATCATAGACTTAATTGTAACATAATAACACACAGAAATGCCAGCCTTTGGTCATTTAATATGGTCGAATCCGGAAACTATAATTTCGAAAACAAAACGTTTATTATTTCAGTGAAATACGGAACCGTTCGGTATTTTATCTAACGGGTGGCATCCCTAAGTCTAAATATTCCTGTTACATTGTGCAACCTTCAATGTTATAATTACGTAAAATTTGGGCAAATTAGTTCGCAACGAGCCAGGCGGCATAAACTGTTGCATATACACAGACTCTGCGTGCAATGAACGCAAGAGAAGTGACACAATTTCACCTGGTTAATATTGCCAGCTAACCTGGATTTATTTTAGCTAAATATGCAGGTTTAAAAATATATACTTCTGTGTATTGATTTTAAGAAAAGGCATTGATGTTTATGGTTAGGTACACATTGGAGCAAGGACAGTCCTTTTTCATGAATATGCACCGCATCGATTAAATGCAACGCAGGACACACTAGATAACTACACATGGTTGATGATATTACTAGTTTAACTAGTGATTATGATTGATTGATTTTTATAAGATGAGTTTAATGCTAGCTAGCAACTTACCTTGGCTTACTGCGTTCGCGTAACAGGCAGGCTCCTCGTGGAGTGCAATGAGAGGCAGGTGGTTAGAGCGTTGGACTAGGTAACTGTAAGGTTGCAAGATTGAATCCCCCGAGCTGACAAGGTAAAAATCTGTGGTTCTGCCCCTGAACAAGGCAGTTAACCCACCGTTCCTAGGCTGTCATTGAAAATAAGAATGTGTTCTTAACTGACTTGCCTTGTTAAATAAAGGTGTAAAAAGAAATCGTCCAAATCGGTGTCCAAAAATACAGATTTCCGATTGTTATGAACTTGAAATCGGCCCCAATTAATCTGCCATTCCGATTAATCGGTCGACCTCCAATACCAACTGTTAGTGTGCTTTCAACCAGCACGTGTCTGATAATTCGATTTTTACTAGCACCGATATTGCAGCTTGTGGCTTTACTTTTTCAGGTTCAATATTAATCGTCTATTATCTTAACCGTACAATAAGTGTATCCCACTAAAGTAGTTATCTGGATAAGCATTTGTTTTAAATTACTGGACGTTATATAATGCAAACAATCAAAACGAACAAACTTTCAAGTCGCTGTCATTGAAGTATTGTTTGTCTCTGCAGTTTGGCAGTGCGGATCAGAAGCTGGCTCTGGCCACGCGTATCCGCGGCCACGTGCTGCCCCTGGCCCTGCAGATGTACGGCTGCCGGGTCATCCAGAAGGCCCTGGAGTCTATCTCCTCTGACCAGCAGGTAATTGTAAGTGGGATCTTCACTTCTCATTAGATTTATTTTATTGCTTCTAGGATGCATCCCAAATGGCATCCTATTCCCTTTTCTAGTGCACTACTTTTGACCATGACGTAGCCCTAGGGTTATCAGTTGCTGTCTTCTGATAAGTTCTGATAAGACTCTCCGGTAAGCATGGTGGATGGATAGAAACCTGTGTAATATGATCCTGTGACCTTTTCGGTCCACTTTGAAAAGCCTTAAGCTTCTTTGAAATTGCCCTTGACATTAAGGACTATGGTAGAAATTAGATTGTTATCAATGAGCCATTAGAAGGAAGAGAATGGATGTATGTACCGTAGAAGCCGAATAATAGAATGACTCAATTTCTATGGGAATGACCTAGACGGGTTGAAAATGGATAGATGGATGTGAGAGAGGGATGGATAGATGACTCCTCTCCCTCTATCCCCTTCCTCAGAGTGACATCGTACGAGAACTGGACGGCCACGTGCTGAAGTGTGTGAAGGATCAGAACGGGAACCATGTGGTGCAGAAGTGTATCGAGTGTGTCCAGCCCCAGGCCCTGCAGTTCATCATCGACGCCTTCCAGGGCCAGGTGAGAGCCCATTCAATAGGGCACACAATGGGAAAAACATTTTGTAACAGAAAATGAGAGATTCTGTTGGCAACAAAAAAAAAATTTTTGCTGACGTTTACTGACACGGCCATATTCAATGGGTGTTGTGCGTTTGTAAATTCATTAGTAATTCTGTGCGCTGGCACACTCAGACGAGAGTGCTCTGAAATCGGAGTACATAGCCAGAGTGAATAGGCTCGTGTTCAGCAGGGCACTCCGCAGCAACACTTTTTTTACAACTGGAAACTAAAATCTGTTCTTTTTGGACCAGCTCCAATAACAGTACCTGCCCGTTTCAGAGAAATCTTAATCTGTTGAAAATTGACCCAGACACACAGTATAAATGTTTTCTCCTTAGGATTCAATGTATGGACTGGCCCATTTGGCCCTTTTCAAGTTTTATTTTTTTAATTGAACAAATTAATGACAACATACTCTACGCTTTAATCAATGTTCTGCTTAATTCCATTTATCTGAAGCGTTACTTTATCTAGACCTGAGGGATCCTTCCACCCATTTTGTTGAGGTGTGCTGTCTGTCTCTTCCCTGTAGGTGTTTGTGCTGTCCACCCACCCTTACGGCTGCAGGGTGATTCAGAGGATCCTGGAGCACTGCACCCAGGAGCAGACCCTGCCCATCCTGGAGGAGCTGCACCAGCACTCTGAGCAGCTCGGCCAGGTAAGTGCAGCCAGTTAAGCCCCTGGTCTCCTCATAACTAGGCCCAAGTCACCCAGATACAGACAGTGTGATGAGCTTTGTGTGTGTGTTGTAGTTCTTGTGATGTTTTCATTGTTAGTGTTGCTGTGTAGCCTGGGTTGTGTCTGATTTTCTCTTTGGACAAGTCCCGGCAGTCCCTCCCTGTTTCAGTAGGTTTTCTTCCCTTTGGTGCCTAACGAACATGACTGTGAGCCCTGTCAGTTAATGATAGATAAGGATAAGTGTATGAATGCTGTCAATGATTTCTACCTCTGACCTATGTTAATTTTACCCCCTCCCCCCCACTTATTCCATCTAGAAATATCAAGGCGTTTCATTGGAGATGACACCCAAAACATATTATACAGTTTCCAGCGACGCACTGTTTAAGGTCAGAGCAATTCGCCTCCCTCCCACGCGGACGTTGTCCTCGTGTCACCTCCCTCCCCTCTCTCTCTTTTCTCTCTCAACAACCAGTGTGCTTTAACACAGTACAGGCCTTTTTACCGTCACTAAACTCTCTATCCCTCTTTTGCAGGCCTCTTTCCTCCTCTAAACTCAGAGCACGCCTCTTCCTCCCTCGCCACTTTTTCTTTCTCCTTTGCTTCTAAACAATCTGTTCTGTCACGTAGAGGATACACAGCACCCCACTTCTCGGCTCTCTCTGTTTAGATAATCCCTCTCTTAGGTCACGGGCGCCTCCTGATTCTTCCTCTTTCCCCCTCCCTCCTGCTCTCTTCTCTTCCTTCTCTGATGTTTATTCCTCACTGCTTGGTAGAAAGACTCCCTAAGTCGACAGCATTTGTTTTGCCACAATTTGGACCCCCCTTCCCCAACATTGACATGGATTGTCTGATAGGCTTTGAACTCAATTGTGGGTTCTTGGAACTTAGGGGTAAAGTCCATCAGACCATGTAGAGCAATTATGCCAAATGATGGGGGAGGTTTGTAAATCAAATAGGTGGGGGGGGGGGCATGATACTCATGGGTGATAAAAAAAAATATATATATATATTTTTTTTTTCAAGAAACCAGGACAAAACATGTACTTAAAAAATATATTTTGACTTTATATCGGACATTTGTATCTTAAAGCATTAGTGAGAAATAATGATTTGAAGTTGTAACATTTTGGCATTTATCTGTTTTCGTGAGGAATTGTCATTTAAGATTGTCAAATGTTGGCACTATTGATGTTATTATCTGGTCAGGTGAGTTTCAGTGTCTGTCTTCCTGCACAGGTTTAGGTGTATTGGGTTGTTTTTCCTCACAACCATAACGGTCTTATCAGCCATCCCTGAAGGGAGATGCAGCTGTTTGCTCGTGGACCTGTATAGTCCTGTGTCCCATACAAATCACTAGCCTCTCTCTGGTCTTTTGACCTTAATCTGTGGTAATGATGTGGTGCTATTGATACAATTCTGTTGGGTTGTCATGATAGATTTTCTTTTGACAGAAATCTGTCTCAACTGTCTGTAAATGATTGAATCCATAGTGGGGGTGAACTAAATGCCGTTACAAGATTATGTCATTGATTGTTTTCCTTTGTGGGGAATGGGAAACGTGATCCCACACACGCTCACTGTCTTCTGTTTCCATCGCCCTCTGCAGGATCAGTACGGCAACTACGTCATCCAGCACGTCCTGGAGCACGGCAGACCCGAAGATAAGAGCAAAATTGTGGCAGAGGTCCGCGGAAAAGTGCTCCTCCTGAGCCAGCACAAATTTGCAAGGTAAGGCAAAACCCTTTCGTTCTCCCATTACTAATCACAGGGCTGTCTTCATTTTATATACAGTTTCATAGCTGGTGGGAGTGAGATCCATAGAGATGTGCTTTCCCTTTATTTCATTCCAGCCATTACAATGAGGCCATTTTTAAAGTGACACAAGCCTCCACTGAGTGAGACGAGTCACATTCTGAGACTTCTAGGGGTGGTTTTCGATGTAGATTCTCCAGTGAGTTGGTTTTTAGTTCAGGACTAGGCTGACTGTGTCCAGGACACCGGCCCATGTAGCCTCTCGTCTCTCCTTCAGTAACGTGGTGGAGAAGTGCGTGATCCACTCATCCCGTGCCGAGCGGGCCCTGCTGATTGACGAGGTGTGCTGCCAGAAGGACGGCCCCCACAGCGCCCTGTACACCATGATGAAGGACCAGTATGCCAACTACGTGGTGCAGCGGATGATCGACATGGCCGAGCCCGCCCAGCGCAAGATCATCATGCACAAGGTGGGTTGCCATATACCATCGTCTCTGAGGTGAATTCATTAGTGCAATACGTTTCACAACGGGAAACATTTTGCTACGAAAATTTGTGTTTCTCATTGGAGAAGGTTAGTCCCATTTTGGCCTGTTTGCTTGGCTTTGGTTCCTAGTGAGCACATCCCACGTCTCCTATTACCTGTTCATTTAAATCAGAATAGTTTAAGCCAGGTTCATTGTCATACAACCAAAGGTTGGTGATTTTGGGTACAACATGGTTAGGATACTCTGAAGTTGTTCTAATTGTTAGCCATAGGAGTCTCTCCTAATCACGTGCTCTGTGAAGTCCAGTGTTATGTGGAATGTTGACCAGACTGCTGTCCTGTCATTTTTTATGTTTTACTATCCTTCAATGGCAGAATTTTTAAGTGGAAGGCAGACTGCATTGTTTTTTAAAATTAAAACGAGAACAACTTTTAAACCTCATTGGTCCAGTCCCACCAAAAATTGTATAATTAATCTTTGCTCTCTGCTCCCCCAGATCCGGCCCCACATCGCCACCCTGCGCAAGTACACCTACGGCAAGCACATCCTGGCCAAGCTAGAGAAATACTACATGAAGAGTAGCTCTGACCTGGGGCCCATCGGAGGGCCCACCAACGGCCTCATGTAGTCCTGCCTTCTGTGTCCACTGACTAAAGGCCAGAGTAGGAGCTGCCCCCCTAACCTTATTTCTAGTTATGTAAAGAGGTGCTCCTGAGCCATCAGGGCTGACCTTTGACATCCTCTGAATTACCAAAAAGATTTAAACGTCACCTGTGAAATGCTGTGACATCTGACCCATGCAACTCTAATGCTACCCTCATCGCTTGTGGCCACCATGGAGGGTAGCAGACAGTTTTGCAGGTAATCTCTTGGGTAAAGCACAGCCCCCCCCCTCCCCCCTCACACACAATTTGTTTATGATGTAACTGGCTGGTTTTTCTTATATAATTCCTGTACATTTAGTTTTTTTACCTTGTAAATTCTCTGTAGAAAAAAAAAAAGAACCGCATTTGCTGATAATGTACAATTCTTACAATTACACCAGCAAGTGACTTTATAAGGCTGAACTTGAGTGATCCTTTTAAACAATTTTTCATTTGTTTTTGTACCCAGACTTACTACTACTATCAGCTGTTATAATTAAAAGCCAGGTGTTTAAATATATATATATATCTTTCTACTACCACAAAATGATCCCAATGCCAAAGCAGCTGATGGATCCATTTCTACTTCTTGCACTGCATAGTATGGATAGATTATGAAACCCATCTGTCCCACTGACGATTACTATGTCTCTCGTGCCAATGAGTTAGTCATCCACTGGTCTCTACTTGAACACCTACAATGCTTTGTGCTTCATTTTTAGTGGAGTGTCTTCCACTTGCCGGCTTGTGATCGCCGCGATAAAAAAAAAAACTATGCCTCTGTTTTTCTGCAGACTGGCCTACTCTTTCTCTCACACTGTTTGCTTGATTTGACTAGTCGGCTCCGGGCGACAAATGGCATGGTTATTGAACAGTGCACATATGTTGTTGCATCTGTAAGCAGTGATTCCACTAAATCCCACCTATACGGTCTTTTCTTTTCTCGCAGATCATTCAATGGCTGCTTGGGCTTACAGCAGACACGGGTAGCGTGGACGTTTATTCTCTTTCAGAAGCAGAGCACAAGGTTGGGTTGTATAGTGGAAGTGTAACTTGGTTGTAATCTTTACAGTAAATGACCGTAGCGGGGCGTTGGGGGGTGGGGGGTAAGCATAGGCATGCTGTAACAGGTTTTTAATAACTTGACTGATTTCTTTATCATGTTTTGTGGAACATCTATCTGTCTTGTAGTTTTGAGATGAACACTGCCCTAGAAGCGGTATCTTTATGTACTGAATATTCATCTCTTGCGTAGAAATAGTTTAGCAAAAATGTATAGCATCTTTGTGTATGAGTAAATATTAAATGGTTGCTTTTTTGGCTTAGGGGGCTCGGGGTAAGAGTTTTTTTTTATTTAATTTTTTTTGTTGAAGTGGCTCATCCCAAGTATGTAAAGCGGAGGGTAGAATTGGGAATGAAATGAGGAAAAATAACAGGATGGTTTTATGCGAGACCGAGCGTCATGAGGTTGTTTTAATTTAGTTATTCCTCATTTTAATTTTTCTTCTGGTCTGAATATTCAAGTGAATTAGGTGGGGTGAGTAGTGGGGCCATCTAAAAAGCTATACAACTCCTCTGTGACGCTAGTAGTAATGGCTTTTGCTTCATATGAATAATTGTAGAATACATGTAGTATATGTGCAGTTGATAAGTGTGTAAGTTTAATTGTGGTGTTTGACAGGCCTTGATAAATTGGTAGTGATGCTTTTTTATTTTGTCTGTACAGTTGTACATTTGTAAACGTTGATGCTGTAAATGGATGTCTTTTACACTTTTGGGGGAAAAATTGCCTAAATGTGCATTTTGATGTATGTGTGTGTGTATATTCATCACTCCTTTCCCCTCAAATATAATGTATACAGTTTTATTTGATCAAGCGTTATTTTAAAACAATCTTTTTATGGCTTCTCGATCTGACATGGTTTTGTTTTAAATCTGTTATGAGAAAGGTCGGCCTCGTTTTGTATGCGGAGCTTTATAACGTCTCCTGTTTATATTGTCTTTCTGACGTGTGACAGTTTTAAAGGAACACCAATGCTCTGTACTTAAAATGAGGCTGCTTCTGGTCCCCTCTGCTGCCATGGAAACTTCACAGGATATGACAGAATTATTTTTGTACAGAAGAGTGCTGTATTTTGGAACAGCTACTACCTTGTAAGCAAAAGAAATGTAAGATATTGTCAATTATATAAATATGAACATATGAGTTTTGTCACACTGTCAAAGTCTTGTACATTTTCAGGTGGCCTTATGTACATTTCCAGACATTTAGATGAAGAAAAAAATACTCATTTTTTGGAAGCAGAATTGTGGCTGTATGATTAAACCGTTCTAACATTTGATCATTTATTTCTGTGCCTTTTTAAATTTTTATTTCAATATCTTCTTTTAGGAAGTTGGTGTTGCGCAAACTACAGTACTTTAATTTGGAACATAAAGTTGGATTTAACTGACCTGCTTATCACCTGTTTTGAGCAGTAGATGGTGCTTCTTGCCAGTCTCCAGTTTATACTCAAGACTAATTTTCAATATCAATTGTTTTAAAGTAGTTTCTAAACCGGTTGCTGAATGTCTGTCTACATTCTGCAGAGCACACAATTTAATTTGAGTCAAGATTTTTCTTACTCTGATCCTGTGTCCGACTCTGACATTCTCACTATTTGCTTCTGTAAACAAGAGGGCGGGGCCTTGAATCCCGCCACAGGTAGGTTTAACGTACACCTGTACTACTATGAGAAGGAAAATACATTTTAAGACCTACACTAGTAGTAATAAAATCACTGCAGACGACAAGATACAATGAGGACTTTAGTGATTTCCACTTTACTGTTTGCTATGGGCACATCGGTGAGTAGACTGGTATACTTCTCATGTCAATGTCATTTACTTGTCATGAATGTCTTTGTGCAGTGTACTTTTCTTTGTCGCCTTTGCTATGACTGCAGTGAATGAACATAGGCTTTGGGATATATATGCAGCTTGAAATATGAATACCTTGTGATCGATTGCTTGTGAATTTTATCAAATCAAATTTTATTGGTCACAAACACTGACTACAACAGGTGCAGCCTTTACCTTGAAATGCGTACTTATGATCACATTCCCATCAATGCAAAGTTAAGAAGTAAGTATTTACAGTATGTATGCCATTGGAATTGTATCATTAGACCTAACACCAATTATGCATTACCTTATAAGATATCAGGCAGTTGAACTTCATTAAGATTTTTGATAGGCTAGGGGATCAGCTCTCAGACAGGCTTTCAAGGGATGGAATTTGAATACAACTTGTGTACCTTTGACCAAGCCTCCTAACAAAGTATGGACTCCACTCAATCACATACACATTTTAGGTGAACAATTGTAAGATTCCGATCTGAAAAGTACATCGGTGTCATTTTTCTTCTCAATATGCAGGATTACTGTTACATTTGAAGTGTTTGTTCATGTGTGATGATACTGTCATGGATTAAACTGAGTGTACATCACTAACCATTATTGTGAAGAGATGAATTTCACAGGGCTGCAGGAGTGAAGTTGGTGATGTCACCATGATACTGAGAAAATCCTGGCCTAATTCTATATCTTCAATTAGTAAAACAATGTCATAAGAAACATAAAATTAAACATTTTATTTCCCAAATTGATGCCCCTATTAGTTCTAGGCTCTAGCCACTCAGCCGATTCTGTCTGACACTTCATGGGGGTTTCTGTTGTGAATCACTCTTCTACCAACCATTTCCTGGCATACAAAAGATCCAATGTTCTGTTTGTTATCTTACTGAGTTAATCTGTAGTGTGTTGACACTCATTTACATTGTAAAAATCCAGCCACTGCTGTTGTCCCTACAGTCTATGTATTGTCCCCTCTGGGTGTTTTTATAGGACAGTGGCAGCTTGCAGGCAGTGCCTCATCCTGAGTCATTACGTATCGGCCATGTTGTGTTGCTGGTGGGGCGACGAGTTGTTGGCGTAGCACTGGACTTCAGACCTCATGAGTCACTGGCTGACTCACAGCTCTGTGTTATTGAGACACTATTGTTTTAGCCTTTCCTCTTGCAGTCCTTAATCTAGTATGACATGGTTTCAAAGGGTTGCATGAAAGTTAACCCTGTAAATACTATTCAGCCAGTAAATCATTAAAACTACCATGAAAATATGATAAATACTCCTTGTTTTCTGTTTCTGTGACAAGCAGTGATGGGGAGTCTACTCTGAAAGTATAGTTTACCAAACGACCAATTACTTCACACTGGAAGAAGTTAAGCTACACTAAAGCTATCCTAAAGAAACATATAGTTTACTTCACTAAAGTGACTATGAAAAAGTAGTTCACTACTTTCTGAAAAATTATATGTAAATCTGAAATGTCAGACTACAAATCACAAGAACAGATCACTTTGGGGTCATATGTTAACAATGTGGAATTTAGCCTATTAAACACTATGTTTCAAGTGATATTTTGTTTTTGCAATAAAAAGTGCATAGTTCTTGTAGTTAGATACAGTGCATAGTTCTTGTAGTTAGATACAGTGCATACACATTGTGTTACTTTACAGCTTTATCTAAAATATATTACATTTGTTTTTCTTCAATCTACACACAATACCCCATAATGACAAAATGAAAACAGGTTTTGGGATTCTTTTGCAAATTCATTTTTTTTAAACAATCTTATTTAGACTTCTTGAGGACCTGGAACATCAGCATTTATGGGTTCAGTTACAGGCTCAAAATGGCCAGAAACAAAGACCTTTCTTCTGAAACTCGTCAGTCTATTCTTATTCTGAGAAATCAAGGCTATTCCATGTGAGAAATTGCCAAGAAACTGAAGATCTCGTACAACGCTGTATACTACTCCCTTCACAGAGCAGATCAAACTGGCTCTAACAGTGAAGAGCCGACTCCAGGATGCTGGCTTTCTAGGCAGAGTTGCAAAGAAAAAGCCATAACTCAGACTGGCCAATAAAAAGAAAAGAGTAAGATGGGCAAAAGAACACAGACACTGGACAGAGGAACTCTGCCTAGAAGGCCAACAAACCGGAGTCACCTCTTCACTGTTGACGTTGAGGCTGGTGTTTTGCGGGTACTATTTAATGAACCTGCCACTGTTCTGTGACGGGAGTAGTATGAGATCTTCAGTTTCTTGTCAATTTCTCACATGGAATAGCCTTGATTTCTCCGAATAAGAATAGACTGATGAGTTTCAGAAGAAAGCTCTTTGTTTCTGGCCATTTTGAGCCTATAATCGAAAGTCAAGGGGTCTGAATACTTTCCGTATGCACTGTACACCGTTACATGACAAAAAAGTAAATAACTAATGAAAACACAACCTAGAATTAAATTTAGTTCAACTACCACCAAGCTACTGTAAAATGTAATTAAATGACTAGTTGAACTACATATAGTTTATTACTCCACAACACTGGTATAGAGGTACACAGTTATTGGCTTCTATGGACACTGGCCTTATGTTGGACTTCTGGGGTCATTTCCACACTGAAGTTGTACGTGTGTTGTTTTTCCTTGTACTCAGTATTCTATTCCTCCAGAAGACCTGGATGGATCGGGACATGATCTGGAAAGTTCTGGCTCAGGTTCAGGGGAACGGGCAGAAGGTAATCCTATTCATTGTGTGTGTCAGGGTGTGTGTGTGTCTGTCTGTCTATGTCTGTGGGTTTCACATTTCTTAGTAAACATTTCTGCTTCCACTCCCTTCAGTGTCCAAAGGCTCAGTGAGGTTTACCACTATCTCAACATTTACAATGACAATGAGTGAAGATGACTTAATGTTCAATGCCATTGATGAAGAGGATAAAACCGTCCCAATTATAATGACAGACAACACCAGAAATAAAATATCAGTAGGTCATTTTAGTATTTTAAGAATTGATTAGTCTTTTAAGAATTCACTATGAACAAAATATGTTCTCTCTTGATAGAGGTGAAAAAACGTGTGAATATTCCATCTTTTTTGTGTCTTTAGGAGGACTCAGACTTGACCTTTGACAAAAGGCCTAAGCTAGATGACAACAACGGATCAGCCATTGGCAATGTGGCAAAGAGCGGGGGTCTTCTAGCAAACAAAGAAGCTCTTGCAGGTAACATCCAACTTATTGAGTATATTATTTGGTATATTATTTCCTCCATATCAACTGACAGATGCGCTGAGGTACAAGTAGCCCAACCTTCTTATTCTTCCTCTTTGCAGCTATTATTGCAGGAGGAGTGGTGGGACTGTCCTTGGCTGCCTCCCTGTTAACACTCATGGTCTATAACATGAAGAAGAAAGATGAGGGAGGCTACACTGTCAACCAGAAAAACACATCTAACGGAGGATATCAGAAACCGAAGACCAAGGAGGAGTTTATTGCGGAACTTCCCCTCAAAGACAAAATAATGTCTCAACCCAGCAGATTTGTTTGAAGAGTTCATTTTTGAGAGAAAGAAGTTGGTTGGGTTTGCGCCAGGAGAAAATTCACAGCAGAAAATGCAAACTTGTGGTGTATTCGAGGTTTAAAAAGACGGTAACACTTTACTTGACACCCAGCATCATAACAGATAACATGGTCATAACCATATAATACGTCATAACAGCTGACATAACTTGTCATATGGTCACAACACTGTCATGACACATAATAAACAGCAAAAAAAGAAACGTCCTCTCACTGTCAACTGCGTTTATTTTCAGCAAACTTAACGTGTAAATATTTGTATGAACATAAGATTCAACAACTGAGACATAAACTGAACAAGTTCCACAGACATGTGACTAATATAAATGGAATATTGTGTCCCTGAACAAAGGGGGGGGGGGGGGGGGGTCAAAATTAAAAATAACAGGCAGTATCTGGTGTGGCCACCAGCTGCATTAAGTACTGCAGTGCATCTCCTCCTCATGAACTGCACCAGATTTGCCAGTTCTTGCTGTGAGATGTTACTACACTCTTCCACGAAGGCACCTGCTAGTTCCCGGACATTTCTGGGAGGAATGGCACTAGCCCTCACCCTCTGATCCAACAGGTCCCAGACGTGCTCAATGGGATTGAGATCCGGGCTCTTCGCTGGCCATGGCAGAACACTGACATTCCTGTCTTGCAGGAAATCACGCACAGAACAAGCAGTATGGCTGGTGGCAATGTCATGCTGGTGGGTCATGTCAGGATGAGCCTGCAGGAAGGGTACCATATGAGGGAGGAGGATGTCTTCCCTGCAATGCACAGCGTTGAGATTGCCTGCAATGACAACAAGCTCAGTCCGATGATGCTGTGACACACTGCCCCAAACCATGACGAACCCTCCACCTCCAAATCGATCCCGCTCCAGAGTACAGCATTCGGTGTAAAGCTCATTTTTTCAAGGATACACACGAATCCGACCATCACCCCTGGTGAGACAAAACCGTGACTCATCAGAGAAGAGCACATTTTGCCAGTCCTGTCTAGTCCAGCGACGGTGGGTTTGTGCCCATAGGCGACGTTGTTGCCGGTGATGTCTGGTGAGGACCTGCCTTACAACAGACCTACAACCCCTCAGTCCAGCCTCTCTCAGCCTATTACGGACAGTCTGAGCACTGATGGAGGGATTGTGCATTCCTGGTGTAACTTGGGCAGTTGTTGTTGCCATCCTGTACCTGTCCTGCACCTGTCCTGCAGGTGTGATGTTCAGATGTACCGATCCTGTGCAGGTGTTGTTCCACGTGGTCTGCCACTGAGAGGACGATCAGCTGTCCTTCTTGTCTCCCTGTAGCACTGTCTTAGGTGTCTCACAGTGCAGACATTGCTATTTGTTGCCCTGGCCACATCTGCAGTCCTCATGCCTCCTTGCAGCATGCCTAAGGCACATTCACGCAGATGAGCAGGGACCCTGGGCATCTTTCTTTTGGTGTTTGTCAGAGTCTGTAGAAAGGCCTCTTTAGTGTCTGAAGTTTTCATAACTGTGACCATAACTGGTCCCATGTTTCATGAGTTAAAATAAAAGATCCCAGAAATGTTCCATATGCACAAAAAGCTTATTTCTCGCAAATGTTGTGCACAAATTTGTTTACATCTCTGTTAGTGAGCATTTCTCATTTGCCAAGATAATCCATCCACCTGACAGGTGTGGCAGATCAAGAAGCTGATAAAACAGCATGACCATTACACAGGTGCACCTTGTGTTGGGGACAACATGCCACTAAAATGTGTGATTTTGTCACACAATACAATGCCACAAATGTCTCAAGTTTTGAGGGAGAGTGCAATTGTCATGCTGACTGCAGGAATGTCCACCAGAGCTGTTGCCAGATAATTTTATGTTAATTTATTTACCATAAACCGCCTACAATGTCGTTTTAGAGAATTTGGCAGTACGTCTAAATGGTCTCACAACCGCAGACCACGTGTGGCGTCATGTGGGCGAGCGGTTTGCTAATGTCAATGTTGTTAACAGAGTGTCCCATGGTGCCAGTGGCAACAAACATAATTGCATTTTGTCGTTGGCAATTTGAATGCACAGAGATACCGTGATGAGATCCTGAGGTCTATTGTTGTGCCATTCATCCGCTACCATCAAATCACCTCATGTTTCAGCATGATAATGCACGGCCCCATGTCGCAAGGATCTGTACACAATTCCGGAAAGCTGAACATTTCCCTGCATACTCACCAGACATGTCACCCATTGAGCATGTTCTGGATCGACGTGTACAACAGCGTGTTCCAGTTCCCGCCAATACCCAGCAACTTCGCACAGCCATTAAAGAGGAGTGGGACAACATTCCTCAGGCCACAATCAACAGCCTGATAAACTCTATGCGAAGGAGATGTGTAATGCTGCAAAACCAGATACTGACAGGTTTTCTGATCCACGCCCATACCTTTTTTTAAGGTATCGGTGACCAACAGAGGCATTTCTGTATTCCCAGTCATGTGAAATCCATAGATTAGAGCTTAATTAATTTTTTTCAATTGACTGATTTCCTCATATGAACTGTAACTCAGTAAAATCTTTGAAATTGTTGCATGTTGCATTTGTTTTTATTCAGTGTATATGTCACAACAGGTGTAAATATATGAGTCATATGACAGTGTCATGACCATATGACAGGTTATGACAAGTTATGTCAGCTGTTATGACATTTTATGACATGGTTATGACCGTGTCATAACATGTTATGACGCTGGGTGTCTAGTAAAGTGTTATCAAAAAGGCTTCTAAAGTTTTAATTTCAATTTTTATATATATTTGCCCTTACTAAAAATGAATCAATCTCAACAGATATTTCTTAATTATAATCCACACAATAATTCAGATTTCCTTTTGCTTAAGGTTTATTTTCCTGCTGTGAGAAACTGGTCACATTAAGATCCTACACATGTCATTTCAAGGTTTTTTTTAGAGTAAGGAACAGGTTTATTTAAAATCAAAGTACATTTTGTATTACTGTTCCACATTTGTATTATGTTATCTGTAACATGTGTGTGTGCACTGTGTGGATATTATACACCTTGATGTAATGGACACTTTACATACAACTGTGTTGAATGTAATTAATATAGTGTGGCCTTGAGACTAAAGTCTACCTTGTAGTTGTTTGTCCTATGTCTAGTCCCTTATTGCTTAAATAGGAGCGGAAATTGACCTCCCTAACACAATACACTCCTTGTGTTGTAACAGTGAGAAGCACCTTTATCACAAAGCAGAGCCATATAATAACCATCTATCTCTCTGACTCTGAATCACCGAGGTCATAAATAACTATATTACTACATTTCTGTACCAGTTTCTATGTTTTACCATGCAAAAACACATTTCTAAGATATTTTCACATGTTCATAGAGAAACTGTAGCCATTTTTAAATGTATATTTATAGGTCCATGTGAGTGGAATATTGTTATGTGAACCATAACTGTTGTTCTGCTTATATCTTAACGCGTTTTCTGCACTCATTAAAAATAGCATACAAGTGTCTGCTAAATTAGTATTCAGTCTATGCAGTGATGGAAAAAGTACTTAATACTTGATTAAAGGTAAAGATACCTTAATAGAAAATGACTCAAGTAAAGGTGAAAGTCACTCAGTAAAATATTACTTGAGTAAAAGTAAACAAATATTTACTGTAAATGTAATTGCAAAAATATATAATATATAAATATATAATTAAGTATCAAAACTAAAAGTATGAATAATTTCAAATTCCTTATATTAAGCAAACCAAACAGCATAATTGTATTTTTTAAATTTAATTTACAGATAGCCAGGGGCACACTCCAAACTTGGAAATAATTTACAAACTAAGCATTTGTGTTTATTGAGTCCGCCAGATCAAAGGCAGTAGGGATGACCAGAGATGTTTTCTTGATAAGTGTGTGAATTTGACCATTTTCCTGTCCTGCTAAACATAAAAAAATGTAACTAGTACCTTTAGGTGCCAGGAAAAATATATGGAGTAAAAAGTACATCATTTACTTTAGGAATGTAGTGAAGTAAAAGTAAAAGTTGTCAAAAATATAAATACTAAAGTACACATACTACCCAAAAATACTTAAGAAATAGTTTAAAGTATTTTGACTTAATTACTTTTCACCACTGAACAAATTGCCCTGATAACACATTGCTGCCTCTGACTTCAGAGTTTGTCTTGAAAACCTTGGTCTCACTATTGCTGTCCTGCCATCTAGGGCTCAAAGTAGGAATAATCTGACTGGATCTCAGTTGAATTTGTCACATGTAATACCCTTAGTCTGGCATACATGGTCTTTGTGCTACATACAGTCAGTGCCTTCAGAAAGTATTCATGCCCCTTGACTTATTACACCCATCTACACACAATAATTAATTATGACAAAATGAAAACATGTTTTTAAAAATGTTTGCAAATGTACTGAAAATGAAAGAACATAACATGATGCAGCCACCACTTCGCTTGAAAATATGGAGAGTGGTACTCAGTAATGTGTTGTATTGGATTTGCCTAAAATTTAGCACGTTGTATTCAGGACAAAAACTTGATTGCTTTGCCACATTTTTTGCAGTATTGCTTTAGAGCCTTGTTGCAAACAGGGTGCATGTTTTGGAATATGTTTATTCTATACAGGCTTCCTTCTTTTCACTCTGTCAATTAGGTTAGTATTGTAGAGTTACTGCAATGTTGTTAATCCATCCTCAGTTTTCTCCTATCACAGCCATTAACCTCTGTAACGGTTTTACCATCACCCTTGGCCCCATAGCGAAATCTTTGAGCGGTTTCCTTACTCTCTGAAGAGTAAGAAAGGACGCCTGTATCTTTGTAGTGACTGGGTGTATTGATACACCATCCAAAGTGTAATTAATAACTTCACCATGCTCAAAGGGATATATTCAAAGTCTGCTTTTAAATGCCCTTCTTTGCGAGGCATTGGAAAACCTCCCTGGTCTTTGTGGTTGAATCTGTTTGAAATTCACTGCTCGACTGAGGGACCTTAGAGATAATTGTATGTGTGGGGTACAGAGATGAGGTAGCCATTAAATGCAACTCATTATGTGACATGTTAAGCACATTTGTACTCTTGAACTTATTTAGGTTTGCCATGACAAAGGAGTTGAATATTTTGACATAAGACATTTCAGCTTTTCATTTTACATGAATTTGTAAACATTTCTAAAAACATCACTCCACTTTGACAATATGGGGTATTGTGTGTAGGCCAGTAAGACAAAATCTCATTTTAATAAATTCAAAATTCAGGCTGAACATAGCAAAATGTGGAAAAGGTCAAGGCATGTGAATTATTTTTGAAGGCACTGTAGTTCATTGTTGTTTTACCATTTATCCATCATTCCATCATTGCAGCATTAACTGGGATAAATGGAAACAAGAACAACAGCAACAATAGCCAAACACACCAAAAGACTTCTGCATTGCCCTGCCATTGACCTGAATACTGCATGCAACTATGCATCCACTTTAGTTATGGATTCTATTCATGTTTATAGATTCTCTGCATATTGTAACTCGTTTAATCACCAAAAAGCAGAGGTGAGAGATGTTAAGTGTGTAAGGGTAGAACAATAACATTTTCTGAATAACAAAGAGCAGTTTGTTTTATTTTTTGGAGAGCATATCGTCTTTTAGAGATGGGAAACTGATGTGAGAGAATGGAAACTGATGATGGTGTTGTATTCCCTCCCCATCATCACCCTCAACCCCTGGGCCACAGGGGACAATTCTGAGTATTTGTCAGTGTGAGCTGTGGCAGCTGATTTGTTGACGTTCACCATCTCAGCTCTACTAATGGCCAAAATTGTCTGTCAATCAAAACAGGGTATAGTTTGTGTTTTCTTTCACCACGCCAGTCATATAAGTGGGCGCTTCATAACACTGTCCGTTGTTGATGGTGCAGGCTTTCTTCATCGCGCAGCTTCAGCGATGTTTATCCCTACTTTAGAGGAAGACATGCACCATTTTAAACCGAATCGACACAGGCGCTACACAACGAGATGCTGTGGGTGTTGCCATGTCAGGACGGGAACCATCATTCTCGGCACTTGGTACATGGTACGTACTATACAAATGGTCGCCTTGCTTTTAGATTGTGCTAACGTTAGCTTCGTTGCAGTCATGTTGCAGTACCCCATCGTTGCCATTGCACTGTCGATAGTAGGCCGTTGTACTAGCTAGCTTGTTACCAGTAAGTTAAACCGAAGCTACTATTTGTCGAGAAAGTCACTTTGCTATCTGAATGCGTGCCCTACTTTAGAACATATTGCCAGCTAGATTATGTAACTGTTCCTGTATTAGCTAACTAACTAGCAAATGTAATCGGATAGTTAACTAACGTTAGCTAAATTAGTTAATTAGCTAAGTGTCAACGTTACCCGCTAGGGACTTTCAGCCAATAGTGTGATTGCTGCACGCAATTCGGTCAGGGCTGACAACTTTTGAAGAAAACTGGAGTGAGCTTTGCTAAATGGATTTCATTGCTCCTTGACAGAGTCCCTAGAAGGGGGGCTGGGAATATGTTACTGTTTTAAAGCTAATGATCTGTGTTTGTAATTTTTTCCACCCTGGTCATAGGCCTAACCCAATACGCAGAATTGCAGTAATTTACTGCAATTCTGCGTATTGCGTTAGGCCTATGACCAGGGTGGAAAAAATAAATAAAAACACAGATCAGGTGTATTCAGGATGCTTTGAACATTAAATGAACACTCAACATTCGACCACTTTGAGGGGATTACATTTTAAAGTATGCAAAAAAAAAATCTAACATTTTGTTTACATGGTTTGAGAAGCATTCAGACTGTAATGAAATTAGCTAGGGAGACGATAGAAAAAGTGGGAAGATTGGAAATCGGGCTTGATCCCTGTTCTCAGGTAGAAAGTTGTGTGTAGTGCTCCGCACAGGAGTTAACATTATTTTTAAACCTCTCAAGGATCGGACCCTTTCTTTTAACATTTTCGCCGAGAATGACATACCCAAATCTAACTGCCTGTAGCTCGGTACCTGAAGCAAGGATATGCTTGATACCATTTGAAAGGAAACACTTTGAAGTTTGTGGAAATGTGAAATGAATGTAGGAGAATATAACACATTAGATCTGGTAAAAGATAATACAAAGACAAAATGTGTTTTTTTTGCCACCAGATGGCAGCTGTGTATGTGCAAAGTTTTATACTGATCCAATGAACCATTGCATTTCTGTTAAAAATGGTCTCAAGACTGCCCAAATGTGCCTAATTGGTTTATTAATAACTTTTCAAGTTCATAACTGTGCACTCTCCTCAGACAATATATGATGATATTATTTCACTGTAATAGCTACTGTAAATTGGACAGTGCAGTTAGATTAACAAGAATCTAAGCTTTCTGACAATATATGATAGGTTTATGTTCTGGGAAATGTTCTTGTTACTACAACCTCATGCTAATCTCGTTAGCCTACATTAGCTCAACCGTCCCGTGGGGGACCCACCGATCCTGTAAAGGTTGATAGCAAAGGGTAGCCAAATCTTAGATTGCGGTCTCCTTGTCCATAGACTGCTTTCAAGGGAAGGACACAAACATTTTGTAATTTGGGTGAACTAGCTATCTCTTTAAAATAGGTCTGGAAGAAAACCCTGCTTGCTATCCAGGAGGGTTGGTCACCCCTGATCTATGTTTTCCAAGTGCTGGGTGTTTGAAAATGTTCTTGTTATAACAATTAATTTCTCAATCACCCAACCTTCAAGAACATTTGAATGAATATCAATATTTAGGAGGTTTATGTCTACTAGTTGAATATCCTTGACATCATCTTACTCTACATAGACAAAATATGTATTTGAGGTTTGTCCCCCTACCATCTCTGCCTAGCATGTGCACAATACTAAACTGTAAAAATTATATTTAATTCCTGGAGTATTTAACATCCTTTTGCTTATTTGTATGACTTATTCAAAACTGTCCATGAATGGCTACAATAATACATAATTAGTTTTGAAAGACACAACAGGTATATCATATTTCAAATGGGTAATTCCACTAGCAAAATTGAATAATACAAGTTTGGGGAATAACAGTAGTGTTCTTGCTGACAAGCACAGTAATTATCCTGTATTTTAGCCCATTGTTAAGAATTAGAATTGTTCTACTGATCAGACAAAATAAATTGATAATAAAAAATAAGAACTACATCTACCACTACACCCTAACCAAATTATTTTCCATCCTCTTTAGAATCACACGTACACCAGTACCTAGTTAGTTAGTTAGTTAGCTACCAGTACCTAGTTAGCTGGATACACTGAACAAAAATATAATCGCAACATGCAACAATTTAATATATTTTACTGAGTTATAGTTCGTATAAGGACATCAGTCAATTGAAATACATTGATTCGAGCCTAATCTATCAATTTCACATGACTGGGAATACAGATATGCATCTGTTGGTCACAGATTTTTTTTTTATGCATTTAAAAAAAAAAGTAGGAGTGGATCAGAGAACCAGTCAGTGTATGGTGTGAACATTTACTACATGCATTGGGACACATCTCCTTGGCATATAGTTGATCAGGCTGCTTATTGTGGCCTGTGGAATGTTGTCCCACTCCTCTTCAATGGCTGTGAGAAGTTGCTGGATATTTACTGGAACGCGCTGTTGTACACATCAAACCAGAGCATCCCAAACATGCTCAATGGGTGACTTGTCTGCTGAGTATGCAGGCCATGGAAGAACTGGGACATTTTCAGCTTCAGCTTTCAGGAATTGTGTACAGATCCTTGTGACATGGGGATGTGCATTATCATGCTGATACTTGAGGTGATGGCGGTGGATGAATGGCACGACAATGGGCCTCATGATCTCGTCACGGTATCTCTGTATTCATAATTGCCGTCGATACAATGCAGTTCAAATCAAATGTATTTATATAGCCCTTCGTCCATCAGCTGATATCTCAAAGTGCTGTACAGAAACCCAGCCTAAAACCCCAAACAGCAAGCAATGCAGGTGTAGAAGCACGGTGGCTAGGAAAAACTCCCTAGAAAGGCCAAAACCTAGGAAGAAACCTAGAGAGGAACCAGGCTATGTGGGGTGGCCAGTCCTCTTCTGGCTGTGCCGGGTGGAGATTATAACAGAACATGGCCAAGATGTTCAAATGTTCATAAATGACCAGCATGATCGTATAATAATAAGGCAGAACAGTTGAAACTGGAGCAGCAGCACGGTCAGATGGACTGGGGACAGCAAGGAGTCATCATGTCAGGTAGTCCTGGGGCATGGTCCTAGGGCTCAGGTCCTCCGAGAGAGAGAGAGAGAGGGAGAGAGAGAAGGAGAGAATTAGAGAACGCACACTTAGATTCACACAGGACACCGAATAGGACAGGAGAAGTACTCCAGATATAACAAACTGACCCTAGCCCCCCGACACAAACTACTGCAGCTTAAATACTGGAGGCTGAGACAGGAGGGGTCAGGAGACACTGTGGCCCCATCCGAGGACACCCCCGGACAGGGCCAAACAGGAAGGATATAACCCCACCCACTTTGCCAAAGCACAGCCCCCACATCACTAGAAGGATATCTTCAACCACCAACTTACCATCCTGAGACAAGGCTGAGTATAGCCCACAAAGATCTCTGCCATGGCACAACCCAAGGGGGGGCGCCAACCCAGACAGGATGAACACATCAGTGAATCAACCCACTCAGGTGACGCACCCCTTCCAGGGACGGCATGAGAGAGCCCCAGTAAGCCAGTGACTCAGCCCATGTAATAGGGTTAGAGGCAGAGAATCCCAGTGGAAAGAGGGGAACCGGCCAGGCAGAGACAGCAAGGGCGGTTCGTTGCTCCAGAGCCTTTCCGTTTACCTTCCCACTCCTGGGCCAGACTACACTCAATCATATGACCCACTGAAGAGATGAGTCTTCAGTAAAGACTTAAAGGTTGAGACCGAGTTTGCGTCTCTGACATGGGTAGGCAGACCGTTCCATAAAAATGGAGCTCTATAGGAGAAAGCCCTGCCTCCAGCTGTTTGCTTAGAAATTCTAGGGACAATTAGGAGGCCTGCATCTTGTGACCGTAGCGTACGTGTAGGTATGTACGGCAGGACCAAATCAGAGAGATAGGTAGGAGCAAGCCCATGTAATGCTTTGTAGGTTAGCAGTAAAACCTTGAAATCAGCCCTTGCTTTGACAGGAAGCCAGTGTAGAGAGGCTAGCACTGGAGTAATATGATCAATTTTTTGGGTTCTAGTCAGGATTCTAGCAGACGTATTTAGCACCAACTGAAGTTTATTTAGTGCTTTATCCGGGTAGCCGGAAAGAAGAGCATTGCAGTAGTCTAACCTAGAAGTGACAAAAGCATGGTTGTGTTCTTTGCCCGTAGCTTATGCCTGCCCATAGCATAACCAATGTTCCCTCAAATGTTTTTCATCACTGAGCAAGATTCAGGTCTGCCGAGCGCAAACTTGAACATTTAAAATGCTGTGCAACTTCCGGCGTGCACTTACTGTGAACACTGAGGTTGTACCCACTTTAAGTTAGTTTTAACAGTGATCAAGTAGGCTACTGGGGCTATTTGATCATAATGTAGGCCTACCATCAAAAACAATGGAGAAAATGCATCCCATAACATTTTAACATGGAAATAGCTGTTCTATCGTTAAGCCTACAGTAGCAGTGTGGTGGTCAATGTAGGCCTACATTCCTTGAGACTTTTTGAAGAAAAAAAAACATGCAGGGCTTGACCTTTAACCTGTTTATCCACTTGTTTGGTGACTGAAAATGTTGTTCTTTGATGAATGAAAATGCATCATAATTCCCATACCATTATTACAGAAAATCAGACAAATGTATGCTACCCTCCGCCTATTGGCTACTTAGCTTATTCAAGCCTGCCTCAAAATACAACACTGTCCCTTTTTATGACAAAAAAAAGCTATGACTCGCTTCAAAGATGTCTAGAAATGCACACCTTCTGCTCTTGTAGGAGGAGGCAAACACTCTCACATTGCTGACTACAAATTATGTAATAACTCACTAAGTAGCAAAGGATATGTACAAATGTGCACACCGCTACATGTAGCTGTCGCTTTGCTCTCAAAACAAGCACATCTACTGACAACCGCTCATGTTGTAAACACAGTTCAGTTCAAAGTGAATGGCACAGATCCATATATGGCGAAGTGCCTTTTTGCATATAGGCCCGACTGAAGCTCTTATTTGTTATGGTGCACTGATTTGTGTAGAGTACAGGCCTGAGTCGTGCCAGTCAATGCAATAGAATCCTACTCCGAAGCTTAACACGCCAAACTGCACTCCGGTCAAGACTGGTGAAGACGATGAGCACGCAGATGCACTTTCCTGAGACTGTTTGTGCAGAAATTCTTTGGTTCAAAATCTGTTTCATCAGGTGGCGATCCCGCAGGTGATGAAGGCGGATGTGGAGGTCCTGGGCTGGTGTGGTTACACATGGTCTGCAGTTGAGGACAGTTGGACGTACTGCCAAATTCTCTAAAATTATGTTGGAGGCGGCTTATGGTAGAGAAATGAACATTCAATTCTCTGGCAACAGGCCACCACTCTACAACACAGTGAGTATTTCTCCTTTGCCAAGCTAATCCATCCACCTGACAGGTGTGGCATATTAAGAAGCTGAGTAAACAACATGATCATTACACAGGTTCTGGGAACAATAAAAGGCCACTTTTTAAAATGTGCAGTTTTGTCACAAAACACAATGCCACAGATGTCTCAAGTTGAGGGAGCGTGTAATTGGCATTCTGAATGCAGGAATGTTCACCAGAGCTGTTCCCAGAGAATTGAATGTCGCAGACCAACCACAGACCACACTTTAAGCACTCCAGCCCAGGACCTCCACATCCGCCTTCTTCACCTGCAGGATTTTCTTCAATAAATGTTCACTTTCTCCGTCTCGTGTTTTAAAAAAAACATTTTTAATACTTGATATATGTATTATAAGAAGTGAGAATTACGGAGGGATCGTAACTACAAGTGTTAACATCTCTTGGAGTGTTTTGTTTTGCACAGTGAAGATGGGTAACAGTGCATGATTTAACATCAACAGTTGACAGGTGTAAAAAGACCCATTTGATCCATCTGTCGTCATTCACAACGGTTGTTGGCAAAACCTCTGGATACATTGACCGAGGCCTATATCACAAGTCTAATCATTAAATATATTATGCAATGTGTGAGAGGGATTTAATATTTTAAATATAACATACACTTTGACAGGGAAAGTCCATTAAACAGATTAGGGGACAAGGACTCCTAGCAACCATATAAACTACCTGGTAATAATAACTATTATTTAGGCTCTTCCTAATGAGAGCGCCTTGGTTTTTTTCAAATAAAATGATGTGTAATTTTGTTGCTTATCTGTGGAAACAGAAACCTAGTATGTCACAAAATATCAATGTTCTCATCTACAACAGACTGTATCCTAGCCTGGTTTCAGATCTGTTCGTAATGTCTTGACAACTCCTATGGTCATTGTCACTCACGCCACATTATAGGAGTTGGCAAACCAGCACAAACCGATCTAGGACCAGGCTATGTGTTGAAGGACATAGTGTAACAATGCCTTTCTGTCTCTCCAGGTGGTGAACCTGTTGATGGGCATTCTGCTGACCGTGGCCGTGACCCACCCAGAGAACGTGCCCACTGTGGACCTGCAGTATGAGGTTATCGAGCACTACTTTAGCCACACCCTCCAGGTGGAGGGGAATGTCTTAAAGGGTTAGTTCGTTGTATCTTCATGTTTGGTTCAACTTGAGTTGTCTACGTAGGCCAGTAGTGACAGCATCCACGATAATCTGTTTATCTTCCCAAAAGGCAGTAGCTGGCATGATTTAGCATAGTCTCCCGATGTTGGTATTTGTTAGCAAAGCTGCAGTACTTTTTCTGGACTGGTACCTCATAGCTCTCTCTCACACACACACACCAATCCCCTTCTCATCCAGCATTGATAACTTTCGCCAAATGCCTGCTTCTTTAACCTTTCAGCCCTATACAGACTGATTTAGCTAGAACTCTTATTTTGTCACAGGCTCAAAGCCTGTAGAATCAGGATTTTAATACATAACCTGGAGCTGGGCAGCGCTGAGCTGTGCTCTCTGTGGCTGGCTGTTGTTTAGTTTATTCGGTGCGGTTACGTTGTGTATTTGGCTTGGTTGCACAAGGACTCCTCATTTCCCAGAAAGTGACTCAGTAAGAGCTGAAGGGGCTTGGCGCTTGTGGGCAGCGACTGAACCACCCCCACAACACACGCGCACACACAGAGCAGGGCTGTGCCAAAAGAAGGGGAGGGGGGTGTGTGCGCGCACTATGTAAATCCAAAGCCTGGCACTGCTGTGGCTTCATGGGTGCCATTTCTAGACAGCCTCTTCCCACTTGGTTGACGTGTTTTAAGAAGGTTGCAAGCCAGTTTGGAGCCAACACAGCCGACTTCGTACAAGCAATGGTATGACATCGCCCCGCGTTAGAGGTACGACTCCCCGGTATGACACTTTCATCGGACTCCCACCTACGGTCTAAATAAAGGATATTGTTTACAGACAAAACATGAGGGACTGAACCGCCGTGACCTGCAGTGTGATATTTTTGTGATATCAAAGTACAAGGTTTGTTAGAGGGCCCCTGTTAGAAGAGGGCTTGAAAATGCACCTTTCCTTTCTTGTGTCCTTGTGGTAAGCACAGATCTATAAGCGGTTGGATCGGTATTAAACAACGTTAGCGCCCTATTACTGTCGCTAATCCAACCATTTCAGATCTGTGATTACGTGATTACCTCCAGGTAGGTAGGAAGGCAGGATACCTTTCTGCAGTATTCTAACAGAGCTGAAAACAAATGGAGAAGCCCCAAATAAGAGATGTTGTTCCATCCGAATACTCTTCTACAATTACCTAAACAATAAATAAAAGAAAAGTTCTGTATTTTACTACCATTTCCATCTGTTCTTTTCCACTGATATCTTTCACTGTAATATCAGATATTTCACACGCGCATAGAAAGGTACACAGTTATCTTGTTGGTGTTGGCACATGCCCCGATCCAGAATGCCTTCAAGAGGCTGATGAATGTATAGCCTGGCCTCAGACACGGGAAGTAATGCTAAACTATCTACTGTAATGGATTGGGCTACAGATTGCATCAGTGACGACCCTTCTGATACACACACACACACTATGTACAGCTTCAGAACTGAATTTGGAAGCTCTGCATGGACTACACACGCCTCTTCTCATTCAGTCACACTCATAAATGCCCTACTAGGAAGGAATGGCTTGCAGATTGCATCAGTTACCGTTATGACAATCGGATATGTTACACTCTGAAGAGAAACGGCTTCCTGCACAGCTTTAGCACGACTGTCTGACTGATAGTCTGGAGTGAACCACACATGCCTCGCCTCAACTCACTCACTTAGTGCCCAGCACGAGGCTGTGAGCTGTTAGAAGCACTTGACCGACGCAGCAGATGGCAGGCCTATTAATTAGCCTAGCGTAGCCTGTGTTGTTGTGCGTTGTCTTCACTGATGCTACGGAGTGCCTGAGTGGGAGAAGCTTAGGGTTCCCCAGAGCACGCTAACGCTAAAAGAGAGCGAGTTAGTAGGCAATGCATCCCTGGAGACGCTTCAGTTACACACAAATCAATTGGGCCTCTGTAGTAACACTCTCACTGACAGTTGCATGAATGCACTCTGTGGGGCCCCATCGTGGGATGCAACTGGCCCAGACCAGGCAGCCATGATGGCTCACAAGGATAGGTGCACAATACCACTATATTAAATTGTTAGTTATAGATAATTCAACATTTGGGTTAATATTTTTTAGATTTAGGAAATGATTCTCCCAACGTCTTTGACTGACGTTAATTTCAAAACTTACTACAAGTTGAGTTTGTAGTTGAATATACAAGTATTTGACCCTAATGAATGAACTCTGTTAGTCTCTCTGACTTTCTCTCTCTGTGCTTATAGAGAATGCCTGTGTGGGATTCGCAATCTCTCTGTTGATGCTCACTATCAGCGCCATGATGGTCTATGGAGCCATTACTGTAAGTTTTTATCCATCTATTTTGTATGTGTGTCAATCAAATGTCTTATATATTCTAAGCCCAGCATACAAATGTAAGTTGTGACAGCGGGGATGACAATTACCCCTGGAGGAGTGGGAGAAATAGGAAGTTGAAAAGATAGTTCTCACTGAACTTCAACCATGGTCATGTTCATTATGGAAGAAAGCGAACTGAAACGGGGAAGAACTACCTGGAGTTGTCCAATAATAAACACTATTTTGAGCTTTGTGTTGCAAAATGTTTTAAAACCTACGTGCCCCAATGAACACAACTCTTGATGGCAGTGCTTTGTCCCTTCCTGGTGTCTGAAAGGACAATATATTTGTTTATGTCTTAATACTTTTTAACAGATTCACTGCATGCAAAGTCCTTGCTTGTGCATTCAACTAGCCCCACCAGGGTGAGCGGAAAGTTTGCTACACAACGTTGTTCTAATGTTATCATCTTTACCTCACCAGGCCTACCTGATGGGCATCCACACTGATAGGTTTGATGGATATGTGACATGGACCTGAATAGAGCTTCATGACACATTGTCTAGGTTTTGGTTGATCTTTGTGTGAGCAATGAGCGTTATGCCTTAGCTGTGAATACAGGCTCTTAGGTTACCCTTGTAGATGCCCTGTATTCAGTGTTTGTCAGAATAGTTCCATTGCTGGCTTTAGCCTCCCTTGCTAAATACCCAGTCCTGATGACCTAAGAACAGATGTACATAGATTGATTCAATGCCTGTGAATTTTGTGACATCCTCAACATTGCTTAGAACCCAAAATAATTTAGATCAGGTTTTTTGCTAGGGCTAGATATGCTTCTTGCTTGACAAACCCCAGACAAACTCGTGTGAAATGGCCATCCTTTTACATGTATGGTCAATGACGTGTGTTTACTCTTCCTCCCCATGTAGCATCGTGACGGCTGGCTCATCCCGTTCTTCTGCTACCAGCTCTTTGACTTTGCTCTGAGTTGTCTGGTGGCCATCAGCTCACTCACCTACCTACCCCGGATCAAGGACTACATGACAGAGCTGGTGAGTCAGTCCAGTCCACCACCACCAGGCCTGTCGGCTAGTACGCCACCTCCCCAGGCCTGTCGGCTAGTCCGCCACCTCCCCAGGCCTGTCGGCTAGTCTGTCGGCTAGTCCGCCACCTCCCCAGGCCTATCGACTAGACCGCCACCACTCCACAGGCCTGTCGACTAGACCGCCACCACTCCCCAGGCCTGTCGGGTAGTCCGCCACCTCCCCAGGCCTGTCGGCTAGTCCGCCACCTCCCCAGGCCTGTCGGCTAGTCCGCCACCTCCCCAGGCCTGTCGGCTAGTCCGCCACCTCCCCAGGCCTGTCGGCTAGTCCGCCACCTCCCCAGGCCTGTCGGCTAGTCCGCCATCCCCCCACAGGCTTGTCGGCTAGTCCGCCACCCCCCCCCAGGCCTGTCGACTAGACCGCCACCACCCCCCAGGCCTGTCGGCTAGTCCGCCACCTCCCCAGGCCTGTCGGCTAGTCCGCCACCCCCCCCAGGCCTGTCGACTAGACCGCCACCCCCCAGGCCTGTCGGCTAGTCCGCCACCCCCCCAGGCCTGTCGGCTAGTCCGCCACCCCCCCAGGCCTGCCGACTAGACCGCCACCTCCCCGGCCTGTCGGCTAGTCCGGATCTTTAATGACTGCAGAGAGTCAGGACACCCATTTAACGTCCCATCCGAAAGACGGCACCCTACACAGGGCACTGCGCTGGGGCATTAAGATATTTTTTAGACCAGAGGAAAGAGTGCCTCCTACTGGCCCTCCAACACAGTACATCCAACCGGCCTCAAACGCAGACCACGTGTAACATTCCAGCCCAGGACCTCCACATCTGGCTTCTTCACCTGCAGCATCATCTTGGGGGGGTGCTGATAAGTATTTCTGCCTGTAATAAAGCCCTTTTGTAGGCACCCCAGTGGTTGGGCCTATGCCCTCCCAGGCCACCCATGGGAAAGCCTTTGCCCAGTCATGTGAAATCCATAGATTAGGGCCTCGGGAATTGATTAAGTTTCCTTATATGAACTGTAACTCAGTAAAATCTTTGAAATGGTTGCCTTTTATATTTTTGTTCAATATAGTTTTATATTCAGAATAAAGTAATTGCAGAATGCTTAGGTAACTTAGCTGGCAAACTTATTGGCCCTACTCTGTCATACAGAGTAGGGCCAATAAGGAGGCTTAACAATGGGTTCTCACTATCGTCTCCACTGTCTTTACATTAGACCTGCTGCCATTATATCAGATGGATTTGACATCTGAATGAGAAATGAAAAAACACTGGGATCTTCAATGGAACTGAAGCTAAAGATGCTCTGTAGGCCCATATTTCAGTACAATCCCTGGTTTTATGGGGTGTTTCGTTTCTGTACATGCTGAATGTGTGTTTCGTCTCAGCCAGACTTCCCCTACAAGGACAACCTACTCTCCATGGACTCCAGCTGCCTGCTGCTCTTCGTCCTCGTGTTCTTCGCCTTCCTCATCATCACGAAGGTGTGTGTTTCTGGAAAATGGACTCATTTGAATACTAAACTTATTTTCCCCCCGTCCAGATACCCAAGAATATTTAGATTTACTGCACTTGTTAGTGGTAACTGAGATCTTGATCTGATTTACCCAATCCATTGGCTGAACTTTAGTAGACGGATGATAGACCTTGACTGACAGGTCTTCAGTAGATGGTTGGTAGAGCTTCTGGAGATGAGTCAGTGGTGTTGGAGCTGGGCTAGAACACAAGCCTGCACACTGTAGCTCTCTAGGACTAGGATTGAGCATCACTGGCTCAGGTAGAAAGACTTAACATTTTGGCTGTCCCCCCCCCCAGGCTTACCTGATCAACAGTGTGTGGAACTGCTACAAGTACATCAACAACAGGAATGTGCAGGAGAGTGCTGTTTACCCTACCTTCATGGCCCCTCCCCAGGTTTGTGTCTGAAAAGCCTGCTCTCCAGGTCCCAAACTAATTGTCAATAACACACGTAATCAAACCTCTGAAGCATACTGTGGCACAACCAGTAGAGGGCATACCTTTCACATGCTGAGTCCGTTCAAGGATGCAAGGTGGTTTCAATTGCGTTCGGAAAATATGCAGACCACTTGACTTTCTCCACATTTTGTTACATTACAGCCTTATTCTAAAACTGATTCAATTGTTTTTTCCCCCTCATCAACCTACACACACTACCCCATAATGACAAAGCAAAAACAAGTTTAGAAATGTTTGCAAATTTATTAAGAATAAAAAAAACTGACATTTATAAGTATTCAGACGCTTTACTCAGTACTTTGTCGAAGAACCTTTAGGCAGCGATTACAGCCTTGTGTTTTCTTGGGTGTGACGCTACAAGCTTGACACACCTGTATTTGGGGAGTTTCTCCCATTCTTCTCTGCAGACCCTCTCAAGCTCTGTCAGGTTGGATGGGGAGCGTCGCTGCACAGCTATTTTCAGGTCTCTCCAGAGATGTTTGGTCAGGTTCAAGTCCGGGCTCTGGTTGGGCCACTCAAGGACATTCGGAGACTTGTCCCAAAGCCACTCCTGCGTTGTCTTGGCTGTGTGCTTAGGGTCATTGTCCTGTTGGAAGGTGAACCTTCATCCCAGTCTGAGGTCCTGAGTGCTCTGAATGATCAAGGATCTCCAATCAAGTTGTAGAAACAGCTCAATGATGATCAATGGAAACAGGATGCACCAGAGCTCAATTTCGAGTCTCATAGCAAAGGGTCTGAATACTTATGTAAATAAGGTATGTGTTTTAGTTTTAATACATTTGCAAAAATGTCTAAACCTGTTTTTGCTTGGTCATTATGGTATATTGTGTGTAGATTAATGAGGGGGAAAAATGTATTTAATCAATTTTAGAATAAGGCTGTAATGTAACAAAATGTGGAAAAAGTCAAGGGATCTGAATACTTCCCGACTACACCCAGTCTGCCCTCCTTTCCAGTCTTAGACGGATTAAATATCTAGCAAAATATCAAATGTCATTATGTCCATGGCTTTGGTCCTCACTGTGTGCAGTATATTTATAAATTGATTGATAAATTAAAATAAATAATTCTCCCTCTCTCCTCAGTACATCCTGCCTACCTACGAGATGGCAATGAAGATGCCAGAGAAAGAGCCCCCTCCCCCCTACATGCCTGCCTGAAGACCCCGTGCCCCCCCCCTCCTCTCTACCCCATCTATATGTATGTGTGGGCCACCCAGAGCTCGTCATTTTGACTCCACCATGAATTTCTAGAGAGGAGGGATACTCTTTAAAGTCTTGCTAACATTCAAACCCCCGTAATATTGTAGACAAGTGAGAGGGGCAGATGCCGTGTAGTGTATAAAGCGATGAATGCTTTACGACTGTTCGTTCCTTGTCTAGCCCCGTCTTTTGATGCCTTAATTTTTTTTTTAAAGGGATATTGTGAAAGTACCATCGCTTCAATGCCTTTCACCAGTCCAGCTGTAGAAAAACAATATCCTTTCCTTATAGATTGATATTATAACGCGTGAATGTAAAAAGGAATACTCTTAAGACAATCCACTTATGATAACTCATCTTTATCCTTGAATTGTTTTTTGCTTGTTAAAATATCTAGATTTTATTCTGTCTAAGAGTTTGATTGGGACGTTTGAAGCACTTTCTCTTTATCCCTTCATTTATTTAGCCTTGGACATCCATTCGCCACCTGTGTGTGCCATGTTCATGCTCCGCCACCGCCTTTGTGACCTTGCGTTGTTAGCTTAGTCAAGCTAGTGTATTGTGTTGCAGTTCGAAGTGTCCAGACACTGCTGGTTAAAGGGATAGTACACCAACAGTTGGCAGATGTTTTCAGACCTCAAAATTTGTCCAATGTCAAGATGAAATGATAAGACTTAACAAAAGTCCGCTTTGGAGGACTGAAATCAGACACATTGGTTTTGAAGTGGACTGTCCCTTTAAGGAGAGCGTAAGTTTCACCTGAAGGGAACGAACGGCTAGTGTGAACAGTAGTGGATCCATGCTACTCTTTCTTTCTGCCTTTTTCTTTACATTGTGTTTTCATCCTTGTGGGAAACAAATAGCTTCAATAAACCATTCAAAAACATTTTGTATCCATTACCCAACTGAGTCCATTCATTTTTACCTGATGTGAGCAAAGAAACATCCTTACTTTTTGTTGAGAACCTATTTAGTTCTGTACTCAGGTTAAATGCTCATACCAGTCGAAATAGCCAGCGCTTAACTGTTATGTTGCACAATGATTTAAGTCAAAAACTTGACTTAGTCAAATTATTATATATTTTGGCTTAAAGTGACAAATCCAAACTGCCCTCTGTTCAAATCCATGTGAATGTGGTGTCTTTTCCTATGATATACAATTATTTTGGGACTGGGTTTTATTTAAATGTTACCATCCGCCAGCATAGCATTGTTTATTAACAGAAAAAGCTGCAAAGTTCTTCCTCTTTGTGACCGAGATAAGCCAAACAGCCTTGTGTCTACTTGGCCACCTGAGACATGGAGCTAATTAAAATTAGGGGGGGGGGGGGGGGGTGACTTTTGTTTTTGCACCTCCATTTTTGGGGGGGGGGGGGGGGGGTGAATTATCATAATTGGATCATTTGTAAATTCACTTATTGTTGAGCTAGTCTGTAAAAAATATCTTGCCATTTTATAAATTGATATAATTGCGCGATAGCAATTACTGCCCCACGGTGTATTTTACAATGTAGAAAAATGCATATCAGCTATCTTTTGAATAGTTATCCATATTACGAGAGCTTCAACTATTTATATGGTGGATTCACGGCCGCAATTTATGGAAAATCCCAAACTTTGCAGATCAAAGATAGGTTTGTGGTTTCCATCTGTGGCGAAATTTCTTCTGGATTTCGTTGGTGGATCACATCCAACTTGTAGGTGCATGCACCGCCCCCTACTGTACTAGTGTGAGGCCATTCATTTCTGCAGTACAATTGACAACCATGGCTATGAATGCTAAAAAGCCCACAATTACTGAAGTAGATATTCTTCCATCACTCTCTCTTGGTCTCTGCTCCTTTACCACTCCATTCACTGCTTTGGCAGACAACACTTTCTGTACTACTCTAACCCTGGCAACCTCAACCTGCCTTTTCACCGGACACCTGATCTCCAGCCCCACGGACACCACCACAGCTAACACACACAACTTTCTCCACCAACTACACATTCCTGCGTCTCATGCCCTCCTGCACACTACTCTCATCTATGAATCTCCGTCTTACACACTGTTGCAACATGCCAATAAACTTGACACCTAAAACACCGTAGTATTTTCGGCGCAATTCCCGTAGTATATTTCCCACGCTCTCCACCGGATCTGTGTCGCACCAAACAGCAGGCATCCCCAGACACCAGGAATCTTCCATTTCAACTGATCCTCAACACTTAATGGCACCCCGTTATCACTCATTTCAATGGCACCCTGCTCCGGAGAGTAAAGAAAGTCACATTTATTGTCCCTAATCGTGTAAACTGGAGCGCCAGCTCCCTCTGGACTGAAGAAACACAGTAAATCATCACTAATCCACTCCGTTCACCAACTCAACAGTCCCCAATCTCTTCTCCACCCAACCCGACACCACGTATGGATCAGCCAAAATTCAAGGATCCATTCTCTCCACAAACCTCACTCCCACTGGGCCAGAATTATCCTTTCCATCCTGGGGATGAGGCCCAAACTCAGCGGTCCTCATTGCAGGTACTACATCCATACTCCCGTCAGGTTCCATCTCTGAGCTACTAGAGCACATATCCCTCTTTTTGCTCGACGCCAATCGTCCTCACCGCACCGCTTCCCCCTCTACACTCAGCTCCCGCTCATCGGTCATCACTGCACCTGCCACCAAAATTTATTCCCCCTCACTCTCGTCACATTTACTTTGCTTCTCCTGCTCTTCCAAAAGTTCTGTGCAATCCTCTACTCCATATTCCTTATCCGCCATCTTCTCCTTCCAGAAGGATTCTGCAACCCCCCACTCCATATTTATTAATAAGGTTCCACTTTCTTCCTTGTACACCATCTTCTTTTCATGATCTCTGCTCTTTTTTTTGGCGTAGTTTTTTTCCCCTCAATCTATGTTAATGACAAATCCAGCTCCAGACTTCTTCGATGAGTTTTAAAGGGCTGTTGCCATTCAATAAATGTTGCATTACCGCCACCAACTAGACTGGGGGTATGAATTCCTTATACTTTGCGTTGAAAAAGGGGAAAGTGATAATAAATAAATAAATATATATATATATATATATTTTCCCGGACTTTAACTCCCGGGTGGCGCAGCGGTCTAAGGCATTGCATATCAGTGCAGGAGGCGTCACTGCAGTCCCTGGTTCAATTCTAGGTTGCATCACATCCAGCCGTGATTGGCAGTCCCATAGGGCAGCAAACAATTGGCCCAGCGTCGTTGGCCGTCCATTGTAAATAAGAATTAGTTCTTAACTGACTAGTTAAATAAAAAGAGAACCATTGCTATGAATGCTAAAAAGCCAATCTTACTGAACCATATATTGCTCGTTGGCCTAACCCTCTGTGCTGACACATATTTACTACTGACACACATATTCTCAGGATCCCTCCCCCTTGACCCATCTTCCTCTACTTTCTCCAATGCCTCTGCAAACGACAACGTCTGCACTACTTTACGCCAGGTAACCTCAACCTGTGTCTCTCGCCTCCGGACACTTCTGATGCCCAGTCACATGGGCACCCCTAAAAATATGGAAGATAGCCCTATTTTGTAAAATACCAAGTCCATATTATGGCAAGAATAGCTCAAATAGGCAAATAGTCCATCATTACTTTAAGACATGAAGGTCAGTCAATCTGGAAAAAACGTGCAGTTGCAAAAACCATCAAGCGCTATGATGAAACTGGCTCTCATGAGGACCACCACAGGAAAGGAAGACCCAGAGTTGCCTCTGCTGCAGAGGATAAATTCATTAGAGTTACCAGTCTCAGAAATTGCAGCCCAACTGCTTCACAGAGTTTAAGAAACAGACACATCTCAACATCAACTGTTCACAGGAGACTGCGTGAATAAGGCCTCTGTGGTCGAATTGCTACAAAGAAACCACTACTAAAGGACACCAATAATAAGAAGAGACTTGCTTGGGCCAAGAAACACGAGCACTGGACATTAGACCGGTGGAAATCTGTCCTTTGGTCCGATGAGTCCAAATTTGAGATTTTTGTTTCCAAAAGCTGTGTCTTTGTAACACAGAGTAGGTGAACGGATGATCTCCGCATGTGTGGTTGCCACCGTGAAGCATGGAGGAGGAGGTGTGATAGTGTCCGGGTGCTTTGCTGGTGACAGTCTGTGATTTATTTAAAATTCAAGGCACACTTAACGAGCATGCCTACCACAGCATTCTGCAGCGATACGCCATCCTATCATTTGTTTTTCAACAGGACAATGATCCAACACACCTCCAGGCTATGTAAGGGCTATTTGACCAAGAAGGAGAGTGATGGAGTGATGCATCAGATGACCTTGCCTCCACAATTACCGGACTTCAACCCAATTGAGATGGTCTGGGATGAGTTGAACCGCAGAGTGAAGGAAAAGCAGCCAACAAGTGCTCAGCATATGTGGGAACTCCTTCAAGACTGTTCGAAAAGCATTCTAGGTTAAACTGGTTGAGAGATGGCCAAGAGTGTGCAAAGCTGTCAAGGCAAAGGGTGGCTACTTTGAAGAATAGAAAATATATTTTGATTTGTTGAACACTTTTTTGGTTACTACGTGATTCCATGTGTGTTATTTAATAGATTTGATGTCTTCACTATTGTTCTACAATGTAGAATATAGTAAAATAAAGAAAAACCCTTGAATGAGTAGGTGTCCAAACTTTTGACTGGTACTGTATATGTTTTAGATACTTCAAGAGGTCTTAAAATTAAAAATCAAATAGCTTAGTGATTATTGGTTTGACCTCCTGAAAACAATTCATTTCAAGGATCCTGCACATCACTGACCCTTCCAAAATGGTGTTTGGTTTGGGGAGGGGGAAAATGCGCTCTTTTCCGTCTTGCATCTGGATTGGACAATAATTACGCACGTGCTTTAGTCAGTGGTCTTCAAATTGACCCTCCAAGTCCCTCTCCTAAACATTTGAGTTTCAGACATTTGTGCTGACTGGGTAAACTGGCAAGAACTTCAACGGACGTGAGAAGAAAACATTGGTACAATGAAGTCTTTATTCGGGAGTCTCGTCTACTGCCTTTTCCTCTTCGTGTCTGATGTATACGGAACGTACCGTTTGAATGGATTCGATCCACAGCAGGTTACTGCTCAAAGTTATGCACAACGTAGAAATATTGCCCGGCCACCGCTGCGGACCCTCGCTCCTTCAGGTAGGTTTTCAGAGAAAGGTGTCGGTCCCCCATACACCTTTCTATTTGTGTTTGTGTTTTGTGTCATGATACACACTGAATATCACTTGATTGTTTAGCCAAGTACATTTTCCGCCAAAATTGAAAAGAGCTTTTTGAATTAAATTATTTGTCTAATCCGATCAAAATCTCGTGCCAACTACTCGTAGTCTGTCCACGAGAGATTAATCCGATAATTTTATGCTTCTCCTCATTGGGAACCAACCAAGTGTCCGTGCGTAAAAATCGCGTAAAATATGCACGGAACAATTGGTTTCATTATAGCCACTCCTTGAATTGTAGATAATTCGGTCTGCTATAGGTTTGCAAAATTCCAGTAACTTTTAACCTGGTTTTCCAGAAATCCTGGTTGGAGATTCCTTTTGGGAACGTTACCAGAATTTTGCAACCCTAGTCTGCTATGTGGAAATTCTAATACGTGTACTAAGGTACTTGGACATATGCCTTCCATGTTCATGCAGTTCAACAGGGCAATAACTCATTATAGATTTACATTTACTTTTTTTAACCATACAATTTCAAAATGGACTAATTATACTTGATTTTGCTTTATTGGCTAAACAATGACATCCAAGTTTATAAGACCGATACCATATCTGTCAAATCTATATGTGCTACAAGACTAAATGCATGTGTAAGTAATTTACATTTTATAACATTTTATAAGTGCGATATTCTTCTATGCTGGTTCGAAACGAGCCAAACGGCTACCAGCTCAAATGTCACTCATGCTTCAAAAACTCATCAGTATTCTCATGCTAACTCTTAAAGCAAGCGGAGTTCATTCTCACATCAACAACACACCCATAACTATAATTTATACAAACTCACATCGAAGAATAACTATCATTCATACAAACTCGCTTCGAAACTATAATTCATAAAGACTCACAGCTTTCCCATTTGCTGACTAACTAATTTGCTCTACCGCTCCTCCTCCCCTCCTCTGGTGGCCCCTAGTTCACGCCAGTGCATACAGGCATAGAGGCTATCACTACCACCACCAGCCACCAGGGATCCACCTGCCCGTGGTTTACCAACAACCTAGCCCTCTATATCCACCCGTGGCTTACCCCAGATCCTCTGTCCCCTTACCACCTTACCAACACAGAGCGCCACCGGTGGTGTACAACCTATACCAAGACCTTTCACCTCCAGTAGTTCACCACCACCCGTTTAAAGTTTTTTTTCCACCAGTGAGCCACCACCACAAATTCAAAGGTAAATGTCCACACATTTTACCTCTGGTACAGCCTAAACCTACTACGGTGCCAACGACCCCTGTGGTGTACCTACCCACCACAGTTCCAACTCTACCATCAGTGACTACATTGCAACCGGTGATGACCACCTTGCCACTGGAGGTGACCACCACCCCCGTGCCGCCAACACTACCTGTCAGTACCCAAAGCGGCGTCGTCATCACCACCGCCAGTGTGGAGACAGGTAGAAGCCAGGTTTCCCTTCCTACCCAACCAATTCAATCCATAGTTGTCCAGGTCAGCTCTTGTCTTTTTATTTTATAATAGCACAGGACTACTGTCACATAATCAACCATTCTCATTGATAATTTCATCACATAATCAACCAGACAGAATTTATGTTATTTGCAATCTAATAATGACAAAACACCATACAATACTGGGGTGAAGCATTCCAGGACAAGTCAAAAAATACTTTCTTGTTCTCCGCAGTTTATAATTTGGAACAGAAAAACTATGAACTGGATATACATTTAAATACTTTTCACTGCATTAGAAGGATATATATGTATTTTTTTTTTTGTGGAAAAAAACGAATCAGTTTTGACAACAGGATGATTAAAGAAGGATACTAGTATCAATTAAAATTCTGCATCAGTTAGGATGTCAAAGCTTAATGAAGCCTTGCCATTCAATTTGACCTTTCACAGTCCAATCCTGAACTATTGACATAGAAGAACGGTTAAGAGGGGAAAGGATACAGTATGGCTCCATGAAAGGCATAATATACTGTAATAACTAACCTCTAAACCGTCTAACTGAAATGATGCACAACTCATGGCCTTGCAAACCCCTCTTTCATCCTATAACTCAAGCAACCAGAGTTGTGCATCCCCCAAACAACCATGAGAAATGTCCTTTTTTTTGTGTAGCTGAATTGTTTCAACTTTCTTCATGGACACTAATATGAATGAATGTCGCTTTTCAATCCACAAACTAGGGCTACATGTGTGTGTCAATGAAATGAGTTTGTATGAAATAAACTGGTGAACATATGGCCATCTTGTTAAGAGCTGCAATGCTTCTGGTTTGCCACCAGCGACAGACAATTCGTGCAGGAGCCGTCCCCTGGACCTGGTCTTCATCATCGACAGCTCCCGCAGCGTGCGCCCCGGCGAGTTTGAGAAGGTCAAGATCTTCCTGGCCGACATGGTCGACACCTTGGATGTGGGACCAGAAGCCACCCGTGTGGCCGTGGTAAACTATGCCAGCACGGTCAAGATCGAGTTCCTGCTCAAGGCTCACCTGAACAAGCCCAACATGAAGCAGGCTATCACCCGCATCGAGCCCCTCGCCGCCGGCACCATGACTGGCCTGGCCATCAAGTCGGCCATGACCGAGGCCTTCACCGAAGAGTCAGGCGCCCGGCCAAAGTCAAAGAACATCGCCAAGGTGGCCATCATCGTGACAGACGGGCGTCCTCAGGACCAGGTGGAGGAGGTGTCAGCGGCTGCCCGGGGGTCCGGCATCGAGATCTACGCGGTGGGGGTGGACCGAGCCGACATGACCTCTTTGCGGCTGATGGCCAGCAACCCTCTGGAAGACCACGTGTTCTACGTGGAGACCTACGGCGTCATCGAGAAGCTCACCTCCAAATTCAGGGAGACCCTGTGTGGTATGACTGAGCAGGGTGGAGGAGGAGACTAGTCTAAACCGTAAACGTTGGTTTTAGTCCGAGAATGTGTAGGGACCGTGTATCGCCTACAGGGGTGGTTTCATCTGTTTTCTCTTTAGCACTTCATTTTGAATCCTTAGGTTTTCTATTCAAGTGTAAATTATACGTTGACCAAATGGTAAAGAGAAAAAACACACCTCACATGGATTAAAGGTTTATTTACCCTGGTACTAGATTCCAGCCCATTGGAAAGTAGTTCGGCCATTTGGTCTACTCTGGGCTTGTTTCCCCACATTTAGATTAAACCTAGTCACAGATTAAAAATCAATTTTAATGGAGAATCTCTATTGAAAGTGCCTCTTAGTCCAGGACTAGGCTTAATCTGGGTCTGGGAAACCCGCCCCAAGAGTTTTGGCCAATCTGGGTCTCTAGTGAACAGTCAGGTATGGTTCCTCAGTTTTAGTAACAGACAGGATGGTCCTTCAACAAGTGCAAGGTGATTGAAGAGGTAACTGCTCATTAACGATTGACCAATGAGAAATCAAAGCATCATGCCACACACAGATTGCTTTGAATCTGTCAATCGTACAGCTTTGTTTAAAATTATCAGAATACTCTTCTAAAAATCTTCGAATTCATTTTGAATAGTAAATTGACTTTTTTTCATAACATTCTAATATTTATTAACTTGAATGTTGTGTACATTTTAATATTGTTTTTAAAATGTATTTATTTTTTATGTTAACAGTCCCCCTTCTATGTTTGCAATGGACCTTGACTGAGTTGGTGTATGGTCCACCAGCTTTCCAGTCACATTAGGTGTCCTTCAGTGTATAGCTGGCCTTATCTCAATATTCTATTGATATACTTCCATACACCTTTTTGAAGCTTGAAACTCAGACAACAAACAGTCTTTGCGTCTACAATTTCATCAAACAGGCTATGGAAACATGTCTCTACCTTCTGCACTTACACGCATATGCTCAAAAACATGTCTTAGTTCATTTTGCTATGGTATCTATACTTGTTATGCTATTTATACTATATACAGAAATGACGTTTTCTTAGAGAAATGAGATTAGAAATGGGTTATAAACGACCAGCGTTTATATATGGTAAGTATGTTTGATAATATGGCTTCTTCAGATCACGTTTGAATGCATACAAGCTATAACCGTTCCAAACTTACCACCCTATGAAATTGTACCCATGCTGCTTTGTGTGTAGCTTGATGGCGGCTTCACTTAACCCCGACTTATTCCAGGTTGGGACCCCTGTGACATGGGACACGACTGTGAGGACATGTGTGTTAGCAGCAGCAGCAACAACTCCTATCACTGCGAGTGTCGGGAAGGGTATCTCTTGAACACGGACAAGAAAACATGTTCCCAGAGTCAGACACGTAAACCTCCCCACTATGTTTGCAAAGGACCTTGGCTGAGTTTCATTGAAGGTGTATGGTCCAACAGCTTTCCAGCCACAGTATATAGCTGGCACTATGTCAATATATACTTCCATACAGCTTTTTGAAGCTTGCAAATATTGCCACTGGAACTCAGATAATACAAGTGTCCTTTGCATCCACAATTTCATCAAACAGGCTATGGCAAAATGTGTCCCTATATGTGTGTGTATGTATATATGTATATATATATATATACATGTGTGTATATATACTTAAAACATGTTATCCTACTTCAGTTTGTTATGGTATCTTCACAAATGAGCGTTTCTATCAAATTGCCATCCAGGAATGAAATTGAATAAATGAGTTATAAATGACCATTACATACAGTGAGGTAAGTATGTTTGATAGTATGGCTTCTTCAGAGTACTACCCCAGATCACCTTTACTTAGACAGAATCCTTATGCATACAAACTAACAGTTTCAAATATGATGCCAGCCTATGAAATTGTACCCATACTGCTAGCTTGTCAGCTCCTTCCCTTAACCCCGGCTTATTCCAGGTGTGGACCCCTGTGCCATGGGACACGACTGTGAGCACATATGTGTCAGCAGCAACGCGTCCCATCACTGCAAGTGTCGGAAGGGCTATATCTTGAACCTGGACCAGAAAACGTGTACTCTGAAACGTAAGAGTCAGTGGGCTAACTGTGGTTGTATTCTAAATATGCCTCCTTTATATAATTTGAACTTTATGTTGAGTCTGCTCAGATGCTCGACCCGTTATGGATGGTGATCACAGAAGATCTCTAATTTGTTTGTTTTCTTATAAGCAGCACATGATAAGTCTTCATTCCGCTTTTAAAATCCAACTGGTGCACAATCAATATTACTACTTGATTCACCTTTGGTTTTCCATTTGCCGAACACTTTGTAACACTCGCTAGGTTGCTTCAACGTTGTCAAAGCATTGTGTTCCTGTCATGGCCATGCAAATGGAACCAAACTCTCTGTGCTGTCCATCTTGCCTACTAGAGAACACGAGAGCAAAACCAGGATAGGTAAGGGATTAGTTTTTGGGTATATCTACTGCTATCAAAGAGGATCAGTTGAACGTAGGTAAAGTACTTGTACATGGTCATGTTTAGTAGGGAGAAAATGTTCCAGACACTACCTGATCTAGTCCAATAAGAACACATTTATTTTCCAGTGCAAAACACCTTTTCCTACGATGTACTCTACTGAACACAACCCTGGTCTGTAGAAGAACAATTGCAAGCCCTACTAGTATATGGAACTCAACAGTATAACAACATTAGTTGGGAGGTATTGAGTGAGAGGCTCCTCCTGTGTGGTGTTATCTATTGTACAGTTGAAGTCGGAAGTTTACATACACCTTAGACAAATACATTTAAACTCAGTTTTTCACCATTTCTGACATTTAATCCTAGTAAAAATTCCCTGTTTTAGGTCAGTTAGGATCACCACTTTATTTTAAGAACTTGAAATATCAGAATAATAGTATAGAAAAGGATTTATTTCAGCTTTCCCAGTGGGTCAGATGTTTACATATACTCAATTAGTATTTGGTAGCATTGCCTTTGAATTGTTTAACTTAGGTCAAATGTTTCAGGTAGCCTTCCACAAGCTTCCCACAATAAGTTGGGTGAATTTTGGCCCATTCCTCCTGACAGAGCTGGTGTAATGGAGTCAGGTTTGTAGTCCTCCGTCCTCACACACGCTTTTTTAGTTCCTCCCACAAATGTTCTATAGGATTGAGGTCAGGGCTTTGTGATGGCCACTCCAATACCTTGACTTTGTTGTCCTTAAGCCATTTTGCCACAACTTTGGAAGTATGCTTGGGGTCATTGTCCATTTGGAAGACCCATTTGCGACCAAGCTTTAACTTCCTGACTGATTTCTTTATGTTGCTTCAATATATCAATATACTTTTCCTACCTCATGATGTCATCTATTTTGTGAAGTGCACCAGTCCCTCCTGCAGCAAAGCACCACCACAACATGATGCTGCCACCCCCGTGCTTCACGGTTGGGATGGTATTCTTCGGCTTGCAAGCCTCCCCTTTTCTCCTCCAAACATAACGATGGTCATTATGGTCAAACCGTTCTCTTTTTGTTTTAACAGACCAAAGGGCATTTCTCCAAAAAGTACGATCTTTGTCCCCATGTGCAGTTGCAAACCGTAGTCTGGCTTTTTTATGGCTGTTTTGGAGCAGTGGCATCTTCCTTGCTGAGCGGCCTTTCAGGTCATGTTGATATAGGACTTGTTTTACTGTGGATATATATACTTTTGTTCCGGTTTCCTCCAGCATTTTCACAAGGTCTTTTGCTGCTGTTCTGGGATTGATTTGCACTTTTTGCACAAAAGTACGTTCATCTCTAGGAGACCGAATGCGTCTCCTTCCTGAGCGGTATGACGGCTGCACGGTCCCATGGTGTTAATACTTGCATACTATTGTTTGTACAGATGAATGTGTTATCTTCAGGCATCCTTGCTCCCAAGGGTGAACCAGACTTGTGGAGGTTTATAATTTCTTTTCTGAGGTCTTGGCTGATTTCTTTTGATTTTCCCATGATGTCAAGCAAAGAGGCACTGAGTTTGAAGGTAGGCCTTGATATACATCCACAGGTAAACCTCCAATAGGCTAATTGACATCATTTGAGTCAATCAACAAGCTTCTAACGCCATGACATCATTTTCTGGAATTTTACAAGCTGTTTAAAGGCACAGTCAATTTAGTGTATGTAAACGTCTGACCCACTGGAATTGTGATACAGTGAAATAATCTGTAAACAATTGTTGGAAAAATTACGTGTCATGCACAAAGTAGATGTCCTAACCGACTTGCCAAAACTATAGTTTGTTGACAAGAAATTTGTGGAGTGGTTGAAAAACTAGTTTTAATGACTCCAACCTGTGAATGTCAACTTCCGACTTCAACTGTATGTACATACATTATGTAATATTTAACACTAACGTGACATATTGCTCTGTCCCAACATGAAGAGATTAAGGCGGTGGTGGTGGTGGAGGACCCTTGTAAGTGTGAAGCCAGACTGGCTTTCCAGATGCAGACACAGGCCGCCCTCCAGGAGATCACTGCCAGACATATCCTTTCTGTTAGTTCACAGTAGGAAAATAACTGACCGCAGCACTCAATATAGGCTGAAGACTCAGTGGTATGCCTCCTTCAAAGCAATTCATGGGTTATCTTGAATGCCTTTTATGATTAATGGTCTGGGTTGCATGATCTACCATGACATTATGCGGTTTAGATTTGTGGAAGCAAATGCTACTTTGTCAACTGGATAATCTGATGTTGTAGATCAATTGTAAAAAAATATATATGTATATGAAAAGAAAAGGTTATGAATAAGAGTTTTTCAGATGTAACTAATGTTTTACCATGGAAAAAGAATTGCCTTTACTCTTCTCACTAGCTGACATGACAGGAAGGGTGGAACAGATTGAGAACATTTTGGGACCTGTCTAAGTTGAGGAAGAAACAGTAAGTAACAATTCCCTATAAGGAAGACTAGGTTGAAACCTTCCAACTCTGACCTCTGTGTATTTGTTTACCCTCAGCAGGGTCAGCCAACCTCTGATGGCCCCGCCGTCAGTCACGGACCACTGCAACACAGGCATGTACTACTACTGCTGTCCTCCATCACATCGGCGGATATCGACAACAACAGACAGTGGAACTTTGGATAAACAACACTGCAACAGCTAGAAGGAAATGATGTCAGTCCATGGTTCTTTAAACAAGCTATTGGTCTTCGGTCAGGACTGTATCAGAGAATTATGGGGGCTAATGGTGTCAGTCTGTCCATATATGAGCATCAGGTTCCCACGAAACGTTACAGTATATAACGGTATACACCTTTTAGAAATGTGCTAAAGACATCTATTGTATTAATTAATTTTCATCAACTCTGCTTCAGCTAACACATTTGAAATTTGTTTTTGGAAGTTTCTTTGAAATATATTGAGAAATTGAAATCATGTTCAGTAGGGACCAGTCAGTGAGGGGCAGTGCTTTTAAGATTTTGTTTTATTTGAACCGATTTTAGAAATGTTATACTATATGATCATTTCCAATCTGGTAGAAATATGTCATTTGTTTTTTGTGCCCGCCATATAAGGTATTTTTGTTAGGTTGTGTCAGTGCAAAATGTTGAACGCTATAATGTGAGGAAAATGTACACCCCCATGTGTGCTGTGTACGTCAGAATAAAAAAACGAATGTACTGAATATGTGACAATCAAGACCAGGAGAGGAAGTTATTTTGCACAGTGCCTTTATCCATTGAACTACTTGATGAATATTAAATTGGAAGTTCAGTATTTTACAAGTTGTTAGTTTCTCCCTCTGAAAGTAATGTAGACCAGAAGAAACAGTACTCCATGGTTCAGTTTCCTTAACAGCCTCTAAAAACCTAATGAGAGGTCAAAGGAAAATGGCAAGAATAGTGCAAGTTAACAGGCGGGACACAAACAGACAAATAACAGCACAATACAACTGGTGTGCAGAATGGCATCTCGGAATGCACAACTCGTCGGTCCTTGTCACGGATGGTCTATTGGTCGACCACACCAGGTTCCACTCATATCAGCTAAAAGCAAAGAGAAGCGGCGCCAGTGGGCACGCGATCACCAACACTGGACAATTGAGGGGTGGAAAAATATTGCCTGGTCTGATGAATCCCGGTTCCTCTTGCCTCACGTTAAGTTAGGATTTGGTGTATGCAGCAGGAGTCCATGGCCCCTTCGTGCCTGGTGTCAACGGAATAGGCTGGTTGCAGTGGTGTAATGGTGTGGGGAATGTTTTCCTGGCACAATTGAACAAAGTTTGAAAGCCACACCTTGTAGAATCCATGCCCAAAGAATTCAGGCTGTTCTGGAGGCAAAGGGGGGGTATGTCCCGGTACTAGATGGGTGTACCTAATAAACTGGCAACTGAGTGTGTGTGTGTGTGTGTGTAAATATATATATGACACCAACATCTCAGATTCAAAACAAAGAGTCACACGTGTTTTTAGCAGCACACCAAGTTTGACCCGCACTCTGACTAGTGACTATCTGGTGGTAGCAAGTGCATTACTTATGTACATACCGGTATTCACATTTTCGATACATACTGCTATAATTCTGTACACTACATGTAGATACAAAAGAAGCTCTATGTGGTATTTGTTATATAAACCTGAGCTCCCTACGCTTAGGTGTCAGTATAGGAAGGCAAATATTTAAGTCCAGCAACGATATTTATGTTAACACTGTGTTAAAATGTACTCTGGCTGTATGGTAGCAGTGAGACCTTTCAGAAACGTATAGCATTGGAAGAAGGGGAATGATCCTTCCATTCATGGATCCAGCAATGCAGGAGTTTTGAAAGAGTTTACAATATTCTGTTCCTGCTGAATCTCAGTGAGATGCAACTTTACTATAACCTACAATAAAAATAACCATATTTTTCAGCTGATTCAGAGAAATAAACAAACATTCATTCCAAAGAGTGCCTTCAGATGTTTTTGGCAATGGTCAAGGTGCAAACATGCCGTGAACCAGTTCAATTGAAGAGGACCCAGTTCAAATAGAGATCACATGCGGTTGAAATGTGGTTGTACAATGGAATTTATAATTACCTTGTTCTGATGGACTAATTTAGCACAAGTGCCTCCAAATACCTTATTTCAACCACATGTGACCTCTATATTTGAACTGCGGCTCCTCCTCAATGGAACTGGGTCACCGCATGTTCTTTTGGCAAATTGCTCATCGCTAAAAGAGCTGAAGAAGGCGCTGAAGATTTGCCGTCTGGAATCAGTATTTGTTCATTTGTCTGAATCACCTGAGAAATACAGTTGATCTGTCTGTTATGTCTGTGTGAGGTACTCAGTCAAACATTTACCTCAGGTCTAGTTTGGATTATTTTACTAGCCAGCTGTTTTCTGTTTGCTTGCTATTTCAGTGGCTACACGGTCTACAACACAGTCTTTGTTCAAACAGTGGCAACCGTAAAAATGTTTCCCTTATACTTAGGTGGGAGGGAACGCACATACATACACCCACATGCAAGGACACACACACATACACCCAACTTTGGAAACGTTTTACGACAGCCATGGGTGGTGCAGCACGGATCTCTTTAAAATCTAAGGGAAACACTGACATGGAACCCCTCAAAGACACGACCTTCAACCTTTGACCCACATATACCCAAACTAAGCCAAAGCCTGATACCCCTAAGTGGAAGCCTGCTCTCCCCTGTCTACTATTCAAAACAATACAAAGTGCAACGCCTCAGCCAGTCATCAACGATGTCATGCAGGGTTGAGGTCAATTTCATTTCAATTCAGGAAGTTAACTGAGTTTCCAACTTGAATTAAAATACAATTGACCTCAACCTTGATGGTAAACATAATTTTATTTCAAAACCATAATGTAAGTATTGCTGATTCTTCCTGTCCTCATTCAACACGCCTAACAGTTTGTCAAACAGTTTACAGCTATGGCTGGATGGTAAGTTGTCAGTGATATTGATTTATAACGCAGTTCTTTGATGGTGAGGGGCTGATTGATGCCTGCCCTGTTTCTGCCAGACCATGAGTGGACTTTGACACTCTGTGTTAATTCTCACAGCAAACAACAATGTTTGGGGCACTGGAAAAATGCACCAGTTGCCGGGTGCCCCACCCCACACACACATATCCTTCCTTACGGTGTAGACTGAGGCCAACCTGCAAAGAGCAAATATGAAAAACGTGATGGCTGAATGAGCATCGACACAGCATTTGAAAGTAGTAGTATAACTACTTTTCTATCAAGGTAGTGTAACGCCTGCTTCCAACTCACACTCTCAAACACAGATCCCCTGAACGCAGCTCATTTTCCAGCCCACTTTCCAGCTCACATTCTCAAATACACAGATCCCCTGAACAGAGTTCACTCTCCAGATCCCAAACACCTGAATTCTGATCCCCTGTTCACACACCTGTATGTCATTATCACACACTATTTAGTTCAGTTCTTTGAACCCCATCATTGTGAGGTATTGTTTGCTTTGTGACACACTTCTATTTGGAGGGCTGGTTTTCATTGTAATTTAATCCTCCCGTGTGTGATAGTGTTTGCCGGCCTCACTTAACGACACCTATTCCCTGCCAGTACTTTAGCCTATTGGATTTTCCTGTTATCAACCTATTGCCTGATCTCCCTGACAACATTACTAGCCTTTTCCCTGACTGTACTGTTGCCTTTTTGGACCCCCTGTGTATGACCTTCTGCCTGCCCCTGGACCCAGCTACCTGCCGCCTCCTGTGGTCCTTTAACAATAAACACCTTCTGCGCTTGAAACAAGCTCTCTGTCTCCCATCTTGTTCGTTATAGGTAGTGTATTAGTTTTCTGTTTATTCTGTGGTCTGCTGTGCATTAGTCTTGCCTACCAGGACAACCTTTATTTTTTGTGCATTGTGTGCCTATAGACATGCCTCTCTATAGGCTATTTATTAGAGGCTGTCATCAGTCTATACCCCAGTAACTACTTCAGTGCCCTTCTCTCCTCCTCTGTGTGTCTTCCCTTTGATCTGCCTGAACCCGACCACACACTCTGAAGGTAGATGGGCTGTAAAGGAGTGGCTACTGAACAGGCCATAGTTCCTTAATTAAGGTACTTTCTTTTTTTTGTAAAGGAGGACACGTGACCTATCTCAGATCATTCTGTGAATTTCTCACCTAGAAAAAGTCTGCTCACATTTTTGTCTGTGAGCATCCTTTCCTGAGTGTAACGTTTTAGTCTGAGTTTCAGACGGAAGCAATAGACCATGTTACAAATGGAAAACATCTGTATTGTACTGATGGATACTACCGAATAATGATTTGATTGCTCCATTCCGATAGTAATGGAATCTTTTTGTAGACACTAACTCCACCATGGTTTGTTGGATATAGCACATGGGGAAATTAATGCAGTTTTTGGATAAACGTCTGTGGTAAACACAGGTTTAGGAGATTTTATATACGTTTTGTTCTGAGATCATCAGCTAACGTCACTTTTTAGTGAACTTTGAAGAATTTATGCAATTTAAAAAGCACAAAAGCTTCCTAATTCATAAAGGTAATGTTAACTGACGGATATTATCGCATATAATAAAACGTTAAGCTTGTCTTAACCTCAGACCTTATTTTCTGCATTTATCCCCAAACCCTATTCTTTCCCTATTAATTTTTGCCGTAAGAATGGCTGAAATTACCAGAGGTAACTCATTTTTGGGTTTTAGGACTTAAAGCTGGCAACCTCTATGACCATAGGCCTACTAATGTTGGCTTATAGAGATAATAATGGCAATTTTTTGTAGGCACTAACTCTGCCATGGCTCGTTGGACAAAGCCTATGGGGAAAATTAATGGCGCTTTTGTAGTGTTTTGGATAAATGCCAAAAATAAGGTCTGTGGTAAACACAGGCTTAGGAGATCTTATATGTTTTGTTCTATGAGAATCTTCATCAGCTCACGTCACTTTTTGTGAACTTTTAAAGGCTTCGTAATTCATAAAGGTCATTTTAACTGGCTGCTTTATCTCATAGAACAAAATCTCCTAAACCTGTGTTAACCTTTGACCATATTTTCAGCGTTAATTCCAAAACCCTATTCTTTCCCCATTCATGGAAAAGATGGCGGAAGCGAACGCTGGTGTGGATCTTGAATCGAATGGCGGTAGAATCAAGGAGAATTAGACTATTGTCCAAAAGAACTGAAAACTCGACAAAGTAGCGTACAGTGCTGAGAATGCCTCTTGTTGGATTACCAATCTTGAAGAATCCATTTGAGATATCCAGACTGGTAGAGAGAGGGCTGGGTAAAGTGAAGGCTGTGAGGATTACAAGACGCGGACTCGGTTTAGATTTTGTTTGTACTTCTAATGATCAGAAGGATTGTGTGTTGCGTTGTACCCGATTTGATAAGTTTGACATGTTGTGTGTGTCTCTTGGGACAGGGCACTCCTCAAGGGAGTAATATCTGGCGTCTCGTGGGAAGCCGATGTTACAGAGATGGAAAATATTCTTGCATTGATTGATGCACATCGGATGACTCGTGTGGTGAATAAAGAAAAAGTGAAGTCTGTTTTGTTGTTTGATATGGAGTCTCTCCCTACTCAGGTCCAGTTGGGGAATATAAAATAGAGAATCAGATACTGTATCCCAAGACCAATGCAGTGTGATCACTGTAACGCTTTTGGACATGTTTCAAGTGTTTGAAGAAGGGAGAAGCCGAGATGTCCAAGTTGTGGAAAAGATGATGTAATGTGTTTTAAAAGTGATGAAAATGTGACATGTTGCAATTGTGGTGGAAACCATGAAGCCATGTCTTTGGAATGCCCAACAAGGGTGAAAGACAATGAGGTGGCCATTGTCAGGGCTGTCCAGAGCATTTCATATGCAATGGCTGTTAAAAGGGTTGAGGGTTTGAATGGTACTACTGTCGAGTCCATGGGGGTAGATAGGCCTTCACCAGCAGGACCCAGATATTTTAAAGGTTAAGAAGATGGACTTTGTGGCCTTTATAGCTATGGGGATTAATTGCACTACCAAGGTGGAGAGGAAGTCCAGGAAAATATATATAATTGTAGATGTGGTTCCTAGGACTGAAAGGAGTCGCAGGAAGTATTGTTACAAGCCGTACCACCCTCTCAGGCGCTAGAGCCTGCCCTTAACAAAAAATATTGCAGCTTTGAAACTGTAGTAAAAATTCAGTTACTGCAGTTGACTGTGATATTTTGTACGCAGTAATTGCAGAATAACTGGAGTGTACTGCATTTCAACTGCTGGTAAACTGCACTCTAACTGCAGTTACACTGAAGAATTACTGCAGTAAAAAAAGGGTTATTTTGGACACAGTATTTGAAGCATAGTGCAGTTGTATTGCAATCTTTTTCATATTGTGAGAAGGGAAATATGGAGGATTGATGGAAGAAGTGGGAGTTTTTGTCAATGTACTATTTTTATTTGGGTGGATTAAGTTAAGGAAAACTATCATGTATGGACTTAATTTTTACTTATTAAAAAAAATTAAAATCCGTCCAGTTGGTGGCGTAAACCCACCTTTTTAGGTTGTAGTTCGCCATAAAAAAAACACAAGATTTTCTCCATTTTCCCATATGGCTGGCGGAACGAACCGGAAGTCACTCATTTCCGGGTTTTAGGACTGCAAGCAGGCGAGCTCTATATCACATTAATTAACTGCTTATGTATAAGACATGCGCATTACTCAGCAAAGTACAAAAAAAATCGAATATAAAAAAATACACAAATGAAGATGATAGACAAATCACAAGAAAATCATAATATGGACACATAATCGACTAATAATGTGGTCAACTCTGCCACCTGTTTTTACAAGAAAGGTGAACATTTGGATTATATTTAAATAGCTAATCTATTGAGCAGTTATGTACAATAAATATGGTGTTTATTTAGTAATATAATGTTAGATCAATAAATATTTTAAATAACCATACATGCTACGTTCCCCCTGGCGTCAACACGCACCAAGCGTGTTAGTGTATTTGTCCACAAATATACTCATTTCCGGTAAGAGTTTCTGAAGCGGAAAACAGATTTCCATCCAAACATTTTATGCATTAAATGGAACAAGACAGATGTCAAACTCTTGAACGCGCCAATGTTGAGTTTAAAAAACGGAATTTCAAGCAGGCAGAAGAACTATATACAAAGTTCCTCGCATCATGCTGGAAAACAAGGTAACACAAAAACACGTTGTGATTGAGATCATATGTGAATTCCGTGCTGATTTAGCTATGTGGAATACAGTAGCTAGCTAACGTTAAATGTTAACATCCTCTTTTACCGTGGTTTATCTCAGAAATTGTGATGCCAGTGACCTTGCTACTGCTCACAACAACCGTGGGCAGATAAAGTACTTCAGGGTGGATTTTCGTGAGGCAATGGAGGACTACACTTCTGCAATTGAGGCCAACTGCCAGTTTGAAGTATCATTCTACAACCGAGGACTAATCCATTATAGATTAGGTAATGAAATGTCGTGTAATGAAGTGGCTACAACAGACGAGATTCTGAATTCCAATGGTGACAAAAGGTATTGCAGTCCCAATTTTAGTCACTAGGTGGGGTTATTTCATCCATTTGAACAAACTTGTGCTGGCAAGGCAGTCTTGCTGGTTTTCCTTATGTGAAATGTTTCTTGTATGCTGGGGTAATCATTAAGCATATTCTGTTGCAAAACGTTTTGTGGAAACTTGACTACAAACGGAATAAGCAAACAAGAGTTTATATTTGACAAATGCAGGTGCTCCCTCATTTTGTTCCATTTGGTTCTTAAACAGTTTCAGTAATGAATACATCCCTGGTGAATTGAATGGATAAATGTTGTTTTACCATTTTTGTTGCAGGTTTTTTCCAAGATGCAGAGATGGACTTCAAGAGGGCTCTAGAACTCAACCCTAACTTTGAAGATGCCAAAGTGAGCTTACAGCAAACACTGTTGGACCAAGAGCACAAGATCAATAGGGGATATTGAGAATGTATTAGGTTTTCCCCTTAGCTACACTCTAATGACAAAAAATCTCAACAAAGTAATTGCCAGTATGTCTTCAATTTGTATTGGCACAAAAATGTGTCCATGTATGATGTTGCTTATGTTTTTTGGGATAAGATCAATTATTAGATTATGGTAAATATAAAGTGTAGATTCACAACATACCCATCCTTATCAAAGAATTTACCTCCAGTGTTTGACAACCATGAACAACCTCTGTTGCCCTCATACTAATTAAGATGATAATGCTGTAATGTATACAGCACATGTTTTTTTAACCCTTGGGTGGTGTACAATGTTTGTGTTATTCACCCAATGTTCGTGGGTCTGATGGACCCACAACATTATTGTGTCTTTAAAATGATACAGCATAACAATTTATGTAAAAAATACTTACTGTAGATGTTGACATAAATTGCAAGCAATATAGACTGCATACATGGTTAGTATTTGCCATTTACTGCTGCTAGATCACATTTAAAAAATTATATATATATATAAAATGTGATTTTTGTGAACAAATCATTTATAATCAGAACATGGGTGGAATAAATCATGTTTATCTTGATCTTTGAACTGAACAAATTGGAAGGACACATTTTACATCCAAGATTTTATGGAAATGATAAATGAGTCCAATTGAACACACATTAAGGCCGGTGTAGACACCACATGAGGGACAGTTTTACTGTGTGTGTTGCAAATGTATTTCTTGCACTTGTTGCATGTGTATCGTCTTCCTGTCCTCATTGGGTCCACACACATCATAGCACTTTTTGTTGCTACCGGGTGCAATCTAGAATGATGAAAACACTTAGTTTAGGAATTTTAACATCTCACTCACATATATAGTTACAGCAGGCCAAGGTAGGAGAGTCAGACACACACATGCAAGAACATCACTCACACTTCCGGCATTGTAGTTGTGGGTCGGGCAGATGGGGCACCAGCATCCTCCTGAATACTCCTCACGGTGGCTGCAGAAGCTGGGGTCCTTGGGATATGTTGCCGCCTCTAGACTTCAGGTTCTTACCAATGCCATGCCCAGCTCCTCGAGAAAGAGCGGTCTCCTCTGGACCTTCCCTCTGTTCCAATCTGGGTTCAACGACATCCAGATGACAAATGTGATGTACGCAGAGATGTCCAAGAAGTTGAATATCACAAGTGGCCAGCGTAGGGTTCTTATTTTGCAGCTGTAGCCAGTCACCAGCTTGTCTAAATTGTCCACCCCTCCTTTTGTGGCATTGTAATCCATTATGATTCCTGTTTTGTGAAATTCCTGGACACAGATTCTCCCATCCCTATGCAGCGTACTCAGGAGTACCACATTTTACCTTTATTTGACTCGTAGGACACTAGGGGTGTGTCGGCCATCAACACAAATTTAGAGGAATTGATAGGCCTGTTCCGTGTATCAAATAAAGTTTATTTGTCACGTGCGCTGAATGCAACCTTACAGTGAAATGCTTACTTACAGGCTCTAACCAATAGTGCAAAAAAGGTATTAGGTGAAGAATATATAATAAAGGAAATAAAAACAACAGTAAAAAGACAGGCTACATACAGACACCGGTTAGTCAGGCTGATTGAGGTAGTATGTACATGTAGATATGGTTAAAGTGACTATGCATATATGATGAACAGAGAGTAGCAGTAATGTAAAAGAGGGGGTGGAGGGACACAATGCAGATAGCCCGGTTAGCCAATGTGCGGGAGCACTGGTTGGTCGGGCCAATTAATGTAGTGTGTACATGAATGTATAGTTAAAGTGACTATGCATATAAGATAAACAGAGAGTAGCAGCAGCGTAAAAGAGGGGTTAGGGGGGCACACCATGCAAATAGTCTGGGTAGCCATTTGATTACCTGTTCAGGAGTCTTATGGCTTGGGGTAAAAACTGTTGAGAAGCCTTTTTGTCCTAGACTTGGCACTCAGGTACCACTTGCCATGTGGTGGTAGAGAGAACATGCTATGACTGAGGGTGGCTGGGGTCTTTGACAATTTTTAGGGCCTTCCTCTGACACCGCCTGGTGTAGAGGTCCTGGATGGCAGGCAGCTTAGCCCCAGTGATGTACTGGGCCTTACGCAATACCCTCTGTAGTGCCTTGCGATCAGAGGCTGAGCAATTGCCGTACCAGGCAGTGATGCTCTCGATGTTGCAGCTGTAGAACCTTTTGAGGATCTCAGGACCCATGCCAAATCCTTTTAGTTTCCTGAGGGGGAATAGGCTATGTCGTGCCCTCTTCATAACTAGCCTTGTCAATGAGAATGGGGGCGTGCTAGGTCCTCCTTTTCCTGTAGTCCACAATCATCTCCTTAGTCTTGGTTAAGTTAAGGGATAGGTTGTTATTCTGGCACCACCCAGCCAGGTCTCTGACCTCCTCCCTGTAGGCTGTCTCATCATTGTCGGTGATCAGGCCTACCACTGTGTCGTCTGGAAACTTAATGATGGTGTTGGAGTCGTGCCTGGCCATGCAGTCGTGGGAGAACAGGGAGTACAGGAGGGGACTGAGCACGCACCCCTGTGGGGCTCCAGTGTTGAGGATCAGCCTGGGATATGTATTGTTGCCTACCCTCATCACCTGGAGGTGGCCCGTCAGGAAGTCCAGGATCCAGTTGCAGAGGGAGGTTTTTAGTCCCAGGATCCTTAGCTTAGTGATGAGCTTTGAGGGTACTATGGTGTTGAACGCTGAGCTGTAGTCAATGAACAGCATTCTCACATAGGTGTTCCTTTTGTCCAGGTGGGAAAGGGCAGTGTGGAGTGCATCATCTGGGGATCTGTTTGGGCAGTATGTAAATTGGAGTGTGTCTAGGGTTTCTGGGATAATGGTGTTGATGTGAGCCCTTACCAGCCTTTCAAAACACTTCATGGCTATGGACGTGAGTGCTACGGGTCTGTAGTCATTTAGGCAGGTTGCCTTCATGTTCTTGGGCACAGGGATTATGGTGGTCTGCTTGAAACATATTGGTATTACAGACTCAATCAGGGACATGATGAAAATGTCGGTGAAGACACCTGCCAGTTGGTCAGCACAACCCACATCCCTTGGTTCTTCTCAGAAGAATATATACATTATATTGGAAATAATGTATCGAAATAATGTAATAACATTGTGCAGGTTCCCGCAAGACACTGTGTAGTTTCACACACTACAAAGAGTAAAGAGTGCGAGAAAAGTGGGGGACAGGCAGACAGGCAGGGAGACAGACAGGCTCTTGGTGCTATGTTGAAACAGCAGGCCCAGGGTGGAGGAGGACAGAGTGAAGGCACACAGCAAACCTTTTTTTAAATCAATTTTTACTTGTTTTCACCTACACACACACACATTTCCACATTTTTATTACCCTTGGGCCCAGTGGACCCGAACACCACATATGTAATATAAATGTGTAAGGGGGTGCACAGTGTGCACTCAATGAAAATATGTTAATGAGCCAAGGCCAAATTAGAAAATGAGCCAAGGCCAATGAGTCTTAGGTTGAAAAAATTATTAATTGTATAATTTATAAATGAGTCCCACAGACCCGAACACCACACAAGGGTTAAATAGAAATAAATTATGTGATATAATTTGATGCAAACCACAATAGGTTTCTTTGTGATAGTTTGATGCTAGTCTTACAATCATGAACATAAACGTGTGAATATAAGCATTAATCCATACTGCTTCTGGCTCCCACATGCTAGGTGAACAGCGTGTACAGTATGCAATAACAAGCTCCAGTTTCGTTATTTAATTTGTTAATCGGTAACCTAGGATCAATGCATTTTTGGTGTGCAATATACAACATGACAAAATGTGCTTTTTCTGAATTAATGAGTAATAGTATTAGTGTTGTACTCAAGTCCACGTCTCGGACTTGACTCAGACTCTAGTCACAATTTTCATGACTCGTCTCGTACACTACCATCCTTACAATGGACAGAATTTAGATTTTAAAAAAGGGTTGGATCCAGTGCTTGACTTGGACTGAAATAGGTTCCGGAACTCTTTTTGGGTGCAGGTACTGTTCATATTTGGGTGCAGGCGATCCACAATACTTTTTAGCTAATATTCTATAAGAGGAACAGGACCTCAATCAGTAGAAAATTTGAGGTGCCGATACTCAGCTTCGGTGAGCTCCTGCCCAAGTCAAGCACTGGTTGGACCGCAGCTTTTAGCACTACCAAGGGACTCTTGACTCAAGTACAACGGACTCAGACTCAAACGATAGGGACTTAGGGCCAGACTCGTACTTCAGGTTTGTGTGACTTGACAACGTCCCTGAATAGTATGTCTTAGCTGCGTTGACACAGGCAGCCCAATTCTGATCTTTGGCAAAAGAGCTGATCTGATTGGTCAAAATACTTATTACTGGACAAAGATCAGCATTAGGCTGCCTGTGTAAACTATTAATGCTATTATTGAAATAGGCCAATAAAACCGATTTTGTCTAGAAGGGATAGAGCTTTTGTCAAAATTTACTTTTCGTAGCAGCTTTAGGAGAACTTGTGCAGCAGGTTAGAATAATTCACGTAGCAGGTTAGGAGAAGTAGGTTAAGGTTAGGAAAAGGGTTAGCTAAAATGCAAAAAAAAACTACTTTTGAAGTCAATTTGACAAAACCTGTATCCCATCTAGACATAATCCAGCAGCACCCCCTTTGCCCTACTTTTCATTTTTTCGCTGATCACCTCCCTGATAACATTTCAGATATAAATACAACATATAGAGCTAAAATTGTTACTTTCTCTACATGAACGAGAAGCATATCCAATGCGTTTCAATCTGACGGTTCTGTCCTCTGATTACAGCTAACGAGCTATGAGTGTGGGCCGTTGATTGATAATGACTATCACCTGTGGCCAGTGTGATTGGATACCAGATAAAACACCTGGGGAGGGGATCAAGCATAGTATTCCAGTGGTACAGTTGCCTTCTGTGCTGCGTGTGGGTTTTTGTTGCTGTGTACAAGCCGAAGTGCTGATTTGGTGTGATGTGTGTTTTTAGACGTCTGTAAGTATCTTAGTGTTTTTAGTTTTTAATGTTTCATAAATGTTTGATTTATATGTGGTACTCTCATTTTAGTGTGACATGGATTTTGCTGAGTGTTGCTGTCTCTGGTCAGTTCCGGAGGCCAAGTTCCAAGCATAGTTCAAGTAAGTTCTCCCTAATTGTATAAAGTGGCGTAGCTGACTAATGCTGCTCTGTAGGATTTACTGCTATCTTCTCTCTAGATAATGGTTTGCAGTCTGTGTGTCTTGGCAATGTCTTGAGGCTAACATTGGACAAAACTCTAGCTGTGGGTAGCCAGCTAGAAATTGATGCCATCGGTGAGTCTAAGTACTGAAGTCATGAGAAGTTAGTGTGCACATTATTTTTAAGTCTAATCCGCAACTGTTCTTTCAGATGGCACTGACATTATACCATTGTCGCACACCTTGGCTGCCCAGTGTGGATACAGCATTGAGTCTGACCATTGGGGCAACACCAAAGTCTTTGCATCCTTGTTGGGCTGTTATGTTGACAACCAGGTACATTTCCAAAAGGATAATGTGGTTAAATGACAACTACCTGGTCCATTGTCAACCTTGCTCTTAGTCTTATCAGCTGATGTATACATTTCAACTTGTGAAAAGTATTTATTTAGGGCAAAATATGCCAAGTTGCCCATAATGGAAAATTGGCATTCCAGGTAGTCCCCTGTTTTGGCTACTCTTATGCTTCATGCCTAATGAAAGGGACTCAGTACTAAGTGATTTGTTCCTTAGGCGGATGTGGTGTTCACCTTTGGCCTGCGACTCCGACTGTATGGCGATGGCCTTTCAGAGCAGGTTGAGCATGATGTGACCGAGACGTGCAGCTACTCCCCCTGGGCCTCCCGGGAAATTCTCTGTGACAGGAACTACATGGAGGTGAGGCCCTTGTGATTATCCCTAGATTTGGTTTTACTATTTTATATTTTTTTAAGGGGGGTGCAATACTTTGTGGTAGAATTTATTGATCATGCCTTGGTGATTTGCTCTGTTCAGGTGTCAAGCCTCATGGTCACTCCAGAGACACCTGTCAAAATGGTTGCTGGCCAGCAGGTTCATGATTCCTGGGAAAATGCCATCCCTGATGTATGTCATTTTAAGATGCATTTTTTTTTTATACACGTGGAATGGATCCATTGTCTGTAGCTACGATTTCCTTCCCACCACAGGCTGCCGTTGCTCCAAATGGCATCTGGAAGATGACATTTCACACCCCTGACCCCAAGGTCATGTTGCTGACTGATGCTCAGCGGGCTGGTTATGGTGCAATGGTGACCCAAACAAGACTGGTGATCCGAAGCCCCTACAACATGGCAGAGACTTATTCCGTAGAGGTGATCATCACTGGCCTAAGCAATTTTCTTGGTTCACTTCCCTGATATCATGACATATTGGTTAGAACATGCCATGTGACGAATCCATTATTTTCTCACCAGGTGGCTGGAGTTCCTATGGAGGTCTTCAGTGTGTCCACTTACTACAAGATTGGCAGTTTGATTGTGGATTCAGCTGCTGCCTGTCCTACTGGTACATATGCTTTCTAAATGGGATCTCTGGCTTTATACAAAAGCAGCACATTTCTGATTGTATCTTGCCCAATTGGTCAGGTGGTGTAGTCTTCACTGAGAAGGTCATCACCTGGCATGTGCCTCGCCGCATCACCCCGCTGACTTCTAGTACTGTTAAGATTCTTGAGACACACATGGGCATCTATGGCCAGAGGCTGGACAAAATCAAGATGGCTGCCAGACACTACAAGCTGTCTGTCACAGAGTCTCACATCATCATTGAGATTCCAGTGGGGTCCCCCGACGGCTACTACAAGGTCAGATGACTTGCATATTGTTCATTAGGCCAGACTTCTCTAGCCCAGAATGTGTTTATGTAATTGTTTCACTGTATTTTCATCTGCCTAATGAACAAAACATGTCTTTAGTTGCTTGATTTATAAAAAATGTGTTGATTGCAGAGTCATGCCCCAGATTATGCTTACCACATAACCTACACTGTTGAACCGATGCTTGAGTTGCTGTGGAGGGCAGAAAACACACAGGCTGACACAAGATACAAAGTCCTCTTCCCCATCACAACCCCTCTGATGCCCAGACCTCCACATGTTATTGACAGTAAGTCTGCTTCACTGGTACTGAAAGCAGGGGGTCTCTTCAGGATGGTGTACAGTTCAAACTATCTGGCAGTAATCTCCACTCTAGCAGATGCTGTCCCAGTCTCCGAGGTAACTTAACTCCCTGGTATAAAATATTACATTGTCAGGTGTACTTTAATAACTTTCTGGAATACTTGTTAACTTCTGTTTACCTTTAACCCATGCTATGGTCGCTCTTCCAGACACAGTTCATGAGCAGAGAGTGTTTGACATCCTCCTGGGGATTTTCCTCCATGATGTGGAGCTGATCAACATCACCTTTACCACCAGGGTGCTAACTGTTGCAGAGTGCAATGCCAGAGGCTTCGATGTCCAGGAGCACCACTTTGCAAACGGCTCCAAGACCTTCTCAATAAGAGTGCCCTTCTCAGATGAATTAGTCCTGAAACGAGTATGTTCCTTCAGTCAAATGTATTACTGCAATGACTGACTCAGTCTGTAAAAGATCATTGCTTATGTGGTATGTATATATATGTGTAAAGGACAACTTTGTGTTTTGGCTCACAGTAAATCTGACTAGATTCTGCATCTGAAACTTGCCTCATGTGTGACATGACCAACATGTAATGCTCTTTTCTATTTAAAATATGCAGAACCCTGATCCCCTTACAACTGTGTACTTCCTCCCTCTGGTCTTCGGTCTGCTCGTCCTGCCTGACCAAACACCCTTCCCCCACCCTGCTGAGCTGGAGGCCTCCCGGGAAGATGTTGGTAAGGCCACCTAGGTTAAATACCAATTGATTCAGTGACTACAGGACCCAGTAAGGTATCTGATTAAAGCTAGTCAATTGTTGACTTCCATGCAGATTCTATTCCTATGCGTTTCACTTGATTAAATGCATAGGAATAGAAGGCAACAAATTTGTTTCTACTTCAATGCACTTAATCCTATCCAATAGGGAAACTGGGCCCAGGATGAGCACCCATCCAGTGCTTCAGATCAACTTGTTCCTTAGCTGCATTTTCTGTCTTAGTTCTTCCCACAATCACTGGCAGCTGCGACCAGGAGAACTTCTACTTCTCTGTAAAATATGGGAGCCAACAGGATAACTTCCAGACCATGATGCTTCATGCTGGTTCATGGAGGGAGCTGGATATTGAGCTGGCAAAGCTGTACAGTCTCACTGGCAATGGCACACACTTCAGTATCGTAGTGCCCTTCACTGCACCTGCTGCAGCATTTGAGGTATGAGTTCTGATCCATGATTATTAACTGTGTGCACAATGCCTCAGATGACTATTGAACTGCCTAATGCATCAGGGGCTGGCAACATGGTGATTTTATTTGCCCAACAAAGTTTGTTATTTTAAGAAGTTTTAAAGTTGGTTACATTTTCAAATGTGCTCTTGGTTTATTTGCAGTGTTAAATTATGTTTTGACCATTAATTCAAAGTAACTGTTTAAATCTAGTTACCTACCCCTGAACTAAAAGGAACTGTTGCTTTCCAGTTGGTTAATTTCAAATCAATCAGAGCCAGAGTGGACTTACTGCTGTTGGAGATGCCTAACATGTGGCAACTCGATGACCTTTCACTTGCCTGCTACTTCCCCCTGACTACAACTGGTTCGTATTTTAATGTTACTTAAACACATTTGCTTAAAATATTACCAGAATGCAGCTTCACATTAGGTCAATAGACTGACTTGTCTGTACTTGTTTTGAACACATTTCAGAGTGCTACGCCAACGGCACGGTGACTGCACTGGCGGTTAAGGTGGAATCTGTTAGCAACTTGAACCCTGAATACCTGACCTTGAGGGACCAGTCATGTAAACCAGCCTTCAGCAATGACCGCTTTGCTTTCTTCTCCTTCAAACTCAACTCCTGTGGCACCACAAGAACAGTAAGACTGCTTCTAGGCCTGATGACATATCAGTAATGTGGATCTACAACTTGACTTTGAAATCAGATTATGTGGATTTCAAATCAGGTTTTGTCACATGCGCTGAATACAACAGGTGTCAACCTTACAGTGAAATGCTTACTTACAGGCTCTAACCAATAGTGCAAAAAAGGTATTAGGTGACCGGTAGGTAGAAATGCTTTAGAAATAGCAAGGCTACATACAGACACCGACTAGTCAGGCTGAGGTAACTATGGTTAAAGGGACCATGCATACATGATGACCGCAGTAGTGTAAGAGGGGTGGGTGGGACACAATGCGCCATTTTGGATTTGATCGGCACACCTACTGCCACTATGCATATTGGCCCATGTATTATGATTCTACCTCTGTATTGTGAATGACATTCTTCAAACTGCACTGGAATATTGCATATCTAATTGTTTTGTCTTTCTAGTTCTTTGACAATGTCATGCTGTATGAGAATGAAATTGCCCTGCCATACAACACAGGCAAACAAAGTAGGAAAGGTCCATTCACTCCAGAGTATCGGTAAGAATACATGCCACTATGTTGTGAATGATTTTTCCGTCCCGTGTGTTTTGTCACTGGTTGGCCCTCATGTTTCAGGCACACCATCTCTTGCTACTACCTGCTCAACTACACAAAGACCATGGCATTCCGTGCTAGCCCAAGGAGCACTAACCCTGTGGCAGATCCTGGGGTGGGACATCTGGTGGTCCAAATCAGACTGTCTCAGGGTAAGATGAGTTTAAGTGTGACTGTCCCAAATCAGACTTCTAGTCAGACTGCTTGGGTTGCTAGTTCTAAACTTAACTACCATTCTTGACAAATTAAGAAATCATGTTAATGTAATAAACATTCATGTAGATTCTGTTCACTGGCTCGCTTTCAGGTAGCTCTTATGCCTTATTCTACCAATCGGAGGACTACCCAGTGGAAAAGTACTTGAGACAGCCTCTGTATTTTGAGGTGGAGCTGATGCAGTCCACTGACCCTAAAATAGAGGTGGTGTTGGAGAACTGCTGGGCCACACTGCACAAGGACAGGACTTCTCTTCCTAGCTGGGACCTCATCATTGACAGGTAGCTCACATGTTTTTTTTCTGGGTTCATTTTAGGCAGAATAAGTGGTCTCATTCACTAGTAAACTGGCTGACACGAATGGATTACTTGCCCAAAACAGTATGGTATGCATTAATGAATACAGCCCAGGATTCATGATTTTGTATTTTTCTCTTGCCCACTCCGACTCTCAGCTGTGAGAATCCTGATGACCTCTACCTCACTGTCTTCCATCCCGTCGTTGCGGACACAAGGATTCAGGTCCCAGCTCACATCAAACGCTTCTCAATCAAGATGTTCACCTTCACCAAGGATGCTGCAGTTCTGAAAGAACAGGTGATGCAGACTTTCCTCTAGAAAGTCAAGTCTCTTAGATGCTAGCCTGAGTTGTATTTTAAATACGATGTTCTCTCCATAGCTCTTTGTTCATTGTGACGCAGTCCTCTGTGACACCACCAAACCTGATGGCATCTGTTCAGGCCAGTGTGCAAATGCCCTGAGTTATGCGAACTCTTTCAGACCAACTGGCTCAAAGAGGGGTATGGTTCCATTGTCTTATTTCTGGCCACTGATGGCTCTTATCAGTATGTCCTCCAGACTCTAAAGTTGGTGTCTGCTCTTGTTCTAGGTCTTAGTGCTACAGATGCCAGCCAGTATAAGAAACAGAGCTCATCTGGACCTGTTCTTCTCTCTAACTCCAACTTGTTCTGGAAAATATAATAAATCTTATATTAAGTCTCACCACATTGGTTTTGTTTCCACTAACTCCTTTTGCAGATCTTGTTCCACGTAATTAGACTCAATAGCTATTCACTAGGCCACTTCAACAGCATGTAGTGCCAAACAATATTGGCACCCTAGTTAAGAACTCTAAATTTAGTTGCAGCTTGTTTTCTACTCATTGGTTTGTCAACATTTACCTTAACCTCTCTGCACATGGAACCCGGTAGCGGGATGAAATTAAACATATGGTGATCGCTACATAAATGGTCATATTAAACATTCATGAAAATACAAGCATCTCAACAGTTTCAAAAGCCTAGAATCTTGCTAATCCAACTGCTTTGTCAGATTTAAAAAAGGTTTTACTGCAAAATAATACAATGTGATTATGAGGATAGAGCCCCATAAACTATTTCAACCAGCACAGGCGTAACAATCACAAACTGCAATAAAATAAATTGTTTACCTCTGACGAACTCCCTCTGTTTGCATTCCCAATGTTCATTGTTACACTGAATGGTATTTTGTTAAATTCAGTTTTTATAGTCTAACAACATTTTGTGACCCTCTTTGTAGTGAATTCTGTCAATCCATTTTCGACAACACATTCGAGGTAAATACACAACTTTTCCAGTCATGTTTGGTTTCATTGCACTCAACTGCTTTTTTTTTTTAATACACACAAACCTGATGGGTCATTTTGCAGGATGTATTGACTGAAAGAAACCAATTTTGAAGACAAGTAGTAACATTGTGCACCAATGATTTGCCAGCTATTTTGTTGATTGCCTGTATTTTAACCCAATGACCACTGTCTTAATCTAGCTGGGTAGATAGCTAATGAGCTGAGGTAAACGGCAATATAATGTTTGGAAGACCAACCCATGTAGTAAACTCCGGCGTAAGAGGTTCATTCACCATTGACGATTCATACCGGAAGGAGCAACCCATGTTGCACACAGCGTTTTGGTAAAGCGCATACTCAGCTGTTTAAATATCAATCAGTATGGTGATTAAGTCAGGGAAGCTAAATCTAAGTCTAGATGTACACAATTTTAGAGCTTGATCGAGGATTAATTTAGCGAATCCCAAACAGGAATATTTTTCTTTGAACGGAGAGGACATCGTTTGACTAAGTTCTCATGCTAATGCCATTTTGAAATTATAAAAATATTAGTGAAATTGCTTTGAGGCTGTGGGGAGGGCAGGCCCACAATAGCCAAAGAAATGGAGACGGCTGTAGATACAGCTAGTCTGTAATCTAGAGAAAGATCGAGCTGATGTCATATAAATCAGACAGATCTAGCAGGTGTCTATATATATATATATATATATATATTCAACCTTATGTTCAGTGTACTCTTATTATACCTGATACAGGGCTCCTAAGTGAAACTATTCTAACTTAACATTTTCTTTCAGTGACTGACTCTGAATGGGAGCCCCCAGTGCCAAGGTGTCCATCCCCCACTGAAGCTGGTTCATCCAGCTAATGCCACAAGTTTCATCTGCCCAAATGTATTTCTGCAGGCATGGAGGTGCTGGGGACGTCAGGTGCCATAGCATAATATTGTGTAGAGGACTGAGGGTCTTCCAAATATTGAAATTGTTATTTTTGTATGTGTGTTTTTTTTTTCTCCATTTTGGGGGATGTGTTAGAACCATTTTGGTGAATTTATTCCATTCAAAATGTATAACTAAACCAATTTGGGTGACTTCATGATAAATGTCAGCACACTATTTTGGAAGTTAACATTCTGAAACTTTGCACAAGTACTGTTGCCCTCTTGTATTTTTCACTGATTGTCCCCAGCCTATCAATGTTTATTTGTCTTCATTTTAAAGATGATACAATGAACGTTTTTTTTTACATTTCATTTAAACCAGATTTTTTGTGTTCTACATTCAATTCACATTTACGAACTTTAGTTTCTTTCAAATGAAATGAATATGCATACCCTTGATTCTGTGCCTGAGCTACAGGCAGTTAGATTTGGCTATGTCTTCAGGCAGAAATTAAAGTAGGGGGGTCAGTTCTGAGGTAACATTGAAAAATTAAGAGAATCCCCAAGGCATGGACAATTATTGGCACCCAGGTGCAATACTTGGTTAAATAGCTTCTGCCAAAGACTGCAAGAAATGCATCTTGTCCTGAGCTTGCTGTACCTTCCTACTAGCAATTTGGTTTGCTTCAAGTTGAGGGTTGCCTGCTGTACCGATGTTACTGTAGGTTTTCAATTGGGGTTTTTCTCCCATAATGTGTGTAGCTTGGTATACTTTTAGACTGAGCTTAAGCAGCTGACTTTGCCAACCCCACAGCATTCCACCTTCTTTGCAGGGACAAGCTTTAATTCATTTGGTCATTGAAAATCTTAATTTCCCCTGAATTAAGGTGTTAGTTTTGGAAGTTCAAGACAGAATTCTGGTCTTCCTGTTCAACACAATGAAGCAGTGAAAACACTCGCTCCAATCACATGGTTTGACACTGAGTTGCTATGCCTCTGGTACTGGGGGGGGGCCTTAAGTGCAAGATATGTAATTGGTAGCTTGTACACTGCAACCCCTTAATCTTCCAATTGTCTGACTGTTGGTCTTCCAGCAGGAGAACCTGAACACAAGCACCTAACAATGGTTGGTACACACTTGACTTCCTGTGACAAGTCATCTGAATCCCATCAGTTGACATCACCACCCAATTTTGCAAAATTGGTGCTGCTCAAGTGGGTCAAATTGGCAGCAAGCTCATAGTTGTAAATTCTCCTGGGTGCCAATTTTGCCCATGCAAGTAGTTGTAATTTTATAAACATTAAAGGGGTTTTGTAATTGTGACAACCCATTGTATGAATAATTCTCAACTAAGGGTGCAAGTGTATTTGACTAGCAGGACAAATGTTCTGTTACCTTATAGGTAGGCTTTGAATTATTTCCAATTTGTCTGACATGGCCAGTCTTCCTTGACATTAAAGTTCTGTGTGTACCAGCGTTATTGTGCTGAGTAATGGGATGCCTGCTCAATTGCCAATTTTGGTTCCCCTCAAAATGGAAGGGAAGCTGTAATGTGTCAGTGAAGCACTTCAATAGGCCAAGTCGTTTTGTCTACTGCCTCATTACTAAATCTGACTCGCATTTTCAGGAAAGGTGTAACTAAAATGGGAACTCTTTCATTTTGGACGTCAGGCTACTTGAATAAACAAACATTTGAGATGTATTACTGGCTCCTCTAAACCCTGGCTATTGTTTGACATCAGCTGGCTAGGAGGGCCCTATTACTGTTCCATCACTTGTCAATGGACATTCCCACTCACCAGTGCTTGACTTGGCCTAAAAGGTGGCAGTACTGATACAGGCGTTCCAATACTTTTGCGCTAATCTGAGGAACAGGCACTCGGACATTAGGAAGTGACGGTATTCCGCTCTGAGCTCCCGCCCAAGTCGAGCACTGCCACTCCCACCTTGCCTCAACAAATCGCATCGCCAATTAGTAATTGTTCCATTGACCCCAGACCCTTTTTTTTTTTCTGGCCCTACATGGCAGTTGTGGGCAGTAAAGACATCAAAACTTTAGTATAAACAGTAGTTTCAGGAGAATGGGTTGAGTAATTCCTCTGGTTTCTGTCTGTTGGTTCAGTACTACAACGAACATCAGAGCAGTGGACCCTTAGGAGCCATGTTGGTTATAAGGCCCTGTCCTTTAAGCGTAAGGCTATGCTTCATACCTTAACACTAACATTCTTGATCAGTTGACTGCATTTATTTCCTAATGTGTAGTTTTCAACCTGTAACATTTATATTAAACCTGGATTTTTTTCAATAAATTCCAGTCCCACTTTATTTCTCTAATCAATGTCAATTTTCAGTGTTCATTCTCTGTACTCTGTGAGTGAACATCAAGTGTGAAGTGAGGCCTTTCTAGCCATGCTGTCACAACTAGGCCTTAGCCTGTTATTCTTAAATAGGTCCATGTAAAGTATCCAGCTACCTCTTATACGCAGTGCCTTCAAAGTAGTCATACCCCTTGATTTAATCCACTTTACTGCCTGAATTCAAAATGGATTAAAAATACTGGATAAATGCAACATGTAAAGTTTCATGAGCTGAAATAAAAAATCACATGTTCCATTTGCACAAAGCTTCTCTTTTTTGGACTTGTTAATCCCTGTTAGTGAGCATTTCTCCTTTGCCAAGATTAACCTGACAGGTGTGGCATATCAAGAAGCTGATTAAAGAGCATGATCATTACACAGGTGCACCTTGTGCTGGGGACAAAAGGCCCCTAAAATTAATAGATGCCCCAATTACATGCTTCCATCACGTCATGCTGATTGCAGTAATGTCCGCCAAACTTAACATTAATTTCTCTACCATAAGCTGCCTCCATCGGTTTAGAGAATTTGGCAGTACATACAACCAGCTTCAACCGCAGACCACGTGTAACCATGCCAGCCCAGGACCTACATCGGGCTTCTTTACCTGCGGGATTGTCTGAGGGTGCTGAGTATTTGTCTGTAATAAAGCCCTTTTGTGGGGAAACTCATTCTGATTGGCTGCGCCATTGCCCACCCGTGGCTGCGCCATTTAGGTTAGTATTGTGGAGTAACAATGTTGATCCATCAGTTCTCTTATCACAACCATTACGGTTTTAAAATCACCTTTGATACACCACCCAAAGCGTAATTTCACAATGCTTAAAAGGATATATTCAGCTTTTTAGATTCACATATCTACCTATTGGTGCCCTTATGAGGCATTGGAAAACCTCCCTGGTCTTTGTGGTTGAATCTGTGCTTGAAGTTCACTACTCGATTGACAGACCTTACAGAATTTCTGTGTGGTGTACAGATATGATTAGTCATTCAAATCAGGTTAACCACTATTGAACACAATGATTCTGTGCAACATTGATTTGTTAGGCGTATTTTATACACCTGAACTTAGGCTTGCCATAAAGGGGTTGAATTCTTGACTCAAGACAGTTCAGCTTTTCATTTATTAATTTGAAACATTTCTACCAACAAAATTCCACTTTGACATTAAGGGGTGTTGTGTAGATCAGTGACAAATCTCTATAATAAATTAAGTTTCAGGCTGTAACAATGTGGGAAAAGTAGTGGTGTCAATACTTTCTGAAGGCAAGAAGTAGAGGCTAGTCTGCTTCTTGCTGCCTTGTTCTGTGACGGTTGAATGTTTTATATGCGTTGTACTAACTTTTCCCCATCAACTACTGATGTCTTAATTTTCAGTATTGAGTCTTTCAGTTTCATAGTTATCATTAGTACACTAGTGCCCAATACTCAAAGGTTTTTGTTTAAGGTATCTCTACCCCAGGTACAAAGCACAACCATGTTTTTCCATATCTCAAGTCTCCCATATATGAAATGGATGGTTGTGTAAAAATGTTTTACTGAAAGGGGTTAAATTGATAAATAGTGACACACCACCTAAAGTCAAACCATGCAGAATGAGGCATGGCTGTAAGGGGGGGTGAGCCACAAGCTGATGTAACTCAAAATTACAAGCTCTGATATTGCTACAATGTGCAATACAAGTAGTCAGTTGTCTTCCCTACATACAAACATGTCTTAACGCATCTTGGAAATATAGACCTGTAAACACAGATACAACAGGAGGAAATAACTATGAATATTTATGATGAATGTAAGCCTTTTGGTAACAGTTAGACAACTGTCAAATCTGCTCTCATTCAGTGCTGTACTGTCCTGCCTGACACAAATGCATACACTTAAGTGTTTGGATGTTGTGGCTAATGTAATCAGCGCTAAGGAAAACTCAGGTTGCTCTGTGGATTTTACATGTTCAGCTTCTTCCAATTACGTTAGGCCACCCCTAGACTTGACTCCAAATCCATTATGGTGCCCAAAATGGCCTCCACAATAATGTTAAATGGTGGTTTAATCACCTGTATATGTACACTTATGACCACTACTTAAGACTATTTCTGTGTAATTCAGCTGTTAGTAATCCAACATGCCCACCATTTACACTCAAACACCTTTGTCTGGATTTATAAAAAGGTAGCAGACTTCTTGGCATGGCAACACCAGGCAATCCAAGGTCTGAGGATCAATGAGGCAACTGGGAGGCTCTGACAAAAGGAAAGAGCATCCAACCCTGGACTCAGACACCCTCTCCCGAACAACTTGCCCCCACTGTAGTATAACTTGTGCCTCCAGGATTGGGCTCTTAAGACACCTCATTATTTAGAAGTGAGATTTGATTCATTGCTAGCCTAAAAGGTCTGCCTGAATCCAACATGACCTTCCGCTAGCTCACTGCATTTGTGATGCACATTGGGATGTTCCAGTGCACCCTTATCCTGTTCCGGTAGCTTCTTCCAGACAGTCATGTCCATCATCCTGGGGTTGCTGTAGATGTTTACATTAAGGTTTATTAGGAGAATGCAACCAGAATGACACTCATTGACAAGAAATGCCATCAACTTGCACCACTCCAATGTCAATACTATTGTGAATTTCCTAGAACTATCCTCCATAGGCCCACTCCTCCCACCAGGCAGTTACTAGAGAGACTGGACTGCCATGTCAGGCCATTCAACAGACACAAATTGCTTGTGCATTGCCCTCATACTATTTTGCTACCAACCATAGCTGACCAGCCCATGTGACACCTGAACTGGACGAGCATGTGAAGAATGAGCTCATGCTGTGGTGACTCATGCATTGGTCTGGGAAACTGCAGTAATTCCAACATCCCTATAAGGACATGCCATTTTATGACAAACAAGAAGCACCGTAGGATGGTAAAACTTGCTGTATGTGATTATTTATGGAGGCTGGGGATTGACTGGGATATAGGGGTCTTTGTACACCATGCCTGATCAGCTCCACCTCCTCTTCAACCCTTTAACTGTCCATCAAAGCTCAGGGATCATCTTCAAATGTATATGGAGCTGTGCTATGTCCCTCACAACCAAGCTACACTAACCTCCAAGTAACTGGAGGTCACTCTCACATGTTTCACTCTCCACATTTCCTGCTGGGCGTGCCCCAGTAAGTAATCAATGCCAACCACCCACAGTTAATATCGGTTACATTTTCATCCCGACTTCCAAAGGAATATAAAGAAATATGTAGGACATGACCTACAGGACTTGGCCATATTCAACATGAAAAAAACATAGGCATCGAAAGGCAAGTATGTGTGACAGCCCTTTCACAGACTCCTTCACAACCAGACACCCAACCATTCCACTACTGGAGTATCCTCAGCATCATTCAGGCTGAGATAACATTCTGGTTAGTCAATGGGTCTCATTGACATGCAAGCTGCACCTGTTGAGTGCCTGCAACTGTTTTAGAAATGGAAACTGATCACCACACAGCCCTGAATACCCCGTCAAACATACAGGAATTATACTGCCCTTATTGCGGCATCTTGCCCAGAATGACCAGTTAGCTGTGTAACCTGGTCAGGCTCCAGAACTACAACCCCTACTGTTAGCACTAAAACCGGGTCAGGCTCCAGAACTACAACCCCTACTGTTAGCACTAAAACCGGGTCAGGCTCCAGAACTACAACCCCTACTATTAGCTGTACAACCTGGTCAGGCACCAGAACTACAACCCCTACTTTTAGCTGTACAACCTGGTCAGGCTCCAGAACTACAACCCCTACTGTTAGCTGTACAACCTGGTCAGGCTCCAGAACTACAACCCCTACTGTTAGCTGTGTAACCTGGTCAGGCTCCAGAACTACAACCCCTACTGTTAGCTGTACAACCTGGTCAGGCTCCAGAACTACAACCCCTACTGTTAGCTGTGTAACCTGGTCAGGCTCCAGAACTACAACCCCTACTGTTAGCTGTACAACCTGGTCAGGCTCCAGAACTACAACCCCTACTGTTAGCTGTACAACCTGGTCAGGCTCCAGAACTACAACCCCTACTGTTAGCTGTGTAACCTGGTCAGGCTCCAGAACTACAACCCCTACTGTTAGCTGTACAACCTGGTCAGGCTCCAGAACTACAACCCCTACTGTTAGCTGTGTAACCTGGTCAGGCTCCAGAACTACAACCCCTACTGTTAGCTGTACAACCTGGTCAGGCTCCAGAACTACAACCCCTACTGTTAGCTGTACAACCTGGTCAGGCTCCAGTACTACAACCCCTACTGTTAGCTGTGTAACCTGGTCAGGCTCCAGAACTACAACCCCTACTGTTAGCTGTACAACCTGGTCAGGCTCCAGAACTACAACCCCTACTGTTAGCTGTACAACCTGGTCAGGCTCCAGAACTACAACCCCTACTGTTAGCTGTGTAACCTGGTCAGGCTCCAGAACTACAACCCCTACTGTTAGCTGTGTAACCTGGTCAGGCTCCAGAACTACAACCCCTACTGTTAGCTGTGTAACCTGGTCAGGCTCCAGAACTACAACCCCCACTGTTAGCTGTACAACCTGGTCAGGCTCCAGAACTACAACCCCTACTGTTAGCTGTGTAACCTGGTCAGGCTCCAGAACTACAACCACTACTGGCTACTTTGTCTTCTCGCCCTGATAGGACCTGTCACCTCAGACTGAATCAACCTTGCACATGTCGTTTTATTGGGGAAAGGTTAGCATTACTAGAGTAAAGTGACCAGATTTCTGAAGAAAAAAAACCAGGGACATTTCCAGTTTGGCGGTCAATATACCATTAAAATATCCAATGTTATTATTGATGAAAGAAAAAAGGGGGACAATTCCGGTTTCATTTATTTAATCTAACAGCCACACACACTGTGGTAGACAGAGAAAACAACTATATTACAGAAACACTACAGACAAGACAGAACTGTCTGATCTGAACAGCCATTCAGTGGTCCTGGTAGTCTGGGTAGAACTGATCTGAACAGCCATTCAGTGGTCCTGGTAGTCTGGGTAGAATAAAAACAGAACATGAGAAAAATTAAAACAACAGACAATAGTATATGTGAAATACTTATCATAGTAAAGAAATAAGATGCTGATGAGATTGGTAACTACATAACATACTTATACCAACCTAATCTGTATATTTTTCAGAAGAATGTATTTTCTTCAGGATTGCTCTGTCTTTGGCCAGCTTCTCCATGAACTCCTGGCAGGGGACGATGAAGTTTGTCTTCACAATAAGCACGGCCTTGTTGGTCAGAACAGTGAACCTATTTCTTGCTGCTGTCCATATATCTTTCATTTGGGAGAACACTCTCTCGACTGGTGCATTACTTCCAGGTAAGCACATGACAACAGACGCTAATTTAGCCAGGTTAGTGTGTGGGATGTTGTTCTCTTTGAAGTGTGTAACCACCATGCTCCATATCTGACTAAGCGTTGTCTCAGATGTTTTTCATTCTTCAAGTGATCCCCCCTTTAGGAACTCTTGCAGGCCAGTAACCTCGTCAAACAATGCATCCTCATTGATGGTCACATTGGGGCATTTTTCCTGCAGTGTGGCTGGTGCCTTCTGGATCTCTTCACACTGAGGTTGCCTTTTTAAAAAGGAGACCATGTAAATATTTTAGATTATTTGTGTGCTTTCCCCATGCTTGCAAGTAATTCACACCCGTAGTGAAGAATGATTGGGATGTTTCCAGAAAGCTCTCTTTAGACATTGCTCCATTTTCCTCTAGCTCTCTCAGAAGTCCTCTGACCAAAACTGGAATGAAGTTGTCATCATGTCTTGCAGTCAATTTTGCCTCAACGTTTCTCAGAATTGCAGTTGACTCCACAGCACAGCGGTCCTGGCCTTTAAGCATCTTGATCATGTCACTGAATAAGGTCAGGTTTCCATGGACAAAGGCCAGCCAATGGACCTTCGAACATTGTTCACAGGACAACAGGGCATGTGTCTTCATAAAGAAAAAAGGATTTCAAATGGCACATATATTTTCAGCACCCTTTCTAGAGCAGGGAGCATGGACAGCCAGCGAACATCGCAGTGTCCTAAAATGTTATGGTACTCCTGGCCAACAAACTCACAAAAGCTCTTCAGTCTTTCTACTCTGACGGTAAAAATATGAAAATATCTTTGTGAGCAGGTAATCAACATCAAGGGGAATCATATCCAAAGCTATTCTGGCTGTGTTATGAATGATGTGGGCAGGACAACCTAAGCCAATCGCCTCACGCTGCAGAGCCTTTTTAACTTTGGTATGGACATTAACCCTCCCCAGCCTATTCATTCCTCCAAAGTTGGTATTTGTGTTGTCGGCAGAGAATGCCACGACTTTGTTTTCCAGGTTACATTTTTGGAGGACCTCATATGCAATTTCCTCTGCTGTTTCTCCTTTCAATTCAACAAAATCAAGCTGTTTTGTTTCCACAGATGTGCTGCCATCATTTATTTTACTCACTATGGTGTCACATTCTGTCCTAGCACATGTAAACTTTGGCTCATAAAGCTTCCGTGTCAGTTGTGCTGTGCAGTCCATAGATCTGTAACTATGATTGCATACCACACTATGCGATGCAAAGACACCCTCCTGCACAGCTAAACCATATTCTTGTTGGGAAGGCTGTACCTTCTTGAAGAATGTGGTGACAGAGGGCATACCAACACGGCCAATCAGAAAGGCTTTATGCTTTTTCGTCTGTTGATGTTCTACCCCTGCTGCCAATTGGAAAAAGAGGAATAACAAAGGTTTCTGTGAACCATTCTATCGTCTTGACCCGGAGCGTATAAACTGAAATTCTCTCATGTTGCCATTAAAATGTCATTTTCTGTTTCTTGGAAAGAACCATTGTACCTCTGTCTGCTCTTCTTCACTCTCCTTGTGTCACTCTTCTTACTCTTAACTTTTTATTCTCTCCAATCTCTCTTTTCTTCACTCGTCTTCCTTCTCTTTCACCTTTCCATCTCACTCTTCTACTCTCCTCGCTTCACTTGTTTTACTCCCTTAATTTTTCCTTCTCCTTCCTCTCCAATCTGTAATAATAAATAATACACTATTAGATAAAATAACAGATTCCCTTGCATCATTTTTGTATTTCATCTCAAAAACATTGTTTGGAATAATACATTGGCGGGCTCTGTAATCATATCTTTACCTTTCCTCTCTCTTTCACTCTTCTTCCTAACCAGTCTTCCTCCTCTCCACTCTCCAACAGAAAACATTATGCTAATGTTATCCATGAAAATTTCCAATTCTATTTTCAAACTACTTATTATAATGCCAAACCATTCAAATTGTAATCTACAAATAAATATTCTCAATTAATTGTGCATTCATTTAATATAATTTCAAAACATTCACATGCGTTGGATGGGCTGCTTTTTAACCTAGCTAACGTTACCATGACAGTTGCTAGCGAGCTAGATAATTTACTAACTTAGTCTACATAGATGATCTGCTCTATGAGGTTAAATATGCTATCTATATAATAATTTGTGACATAACATTACTAGCTAGAATCTCAAACGATTGTAACTTATCTGGCTTGAAGACGTTTGTGGTGATGTTGTGAATTCACTTTGACACTTACTAGCTTCTGCCGAGTTTCCACAGCAGTTTTCTCTAAAACTAGTGCGAGCAAGTAGTTAGTAGAAGAAGAGTGAATGAAGCTGCTATAGCGAGTAGCCCCCTCTGTTGGCCAAAACAAGCACAATGCGATTGAGACGTCAACCAGTAGGCTCTGCTGTCTGGTCTTTCTTGCCATGTAAAATATTATTTCACTTTGCGGTCTGTTTTTAACGCACAGTTAAAAACGGGGACATTTCTGGGGACAGCTACAGCTGGGGACAGGCCACCAAAAACGGGGACTGTCCCTGGAAAGCGGGGATGTCTGGACGGAACCGAAACCGGCTGTGCATGTGCGCCATCGTGCATACATTTATTTTGTCCCCCCACACCACACGCAATCATGACACAGGTTAAAATATCAAAATAAATTCTGAACCAATTATATTAATTTGGGGACAGGCCGAACAGCATTAAACATTATTGGCAATTTAGCTAGCACTTGCTAGCTAATTTGTCCAATTTAGCTAGCTTGCTGTTGCTAGCTAATTTGTCCTGGAATATAAACATTGAGTTGTTATTTTACCTGAAATGCACAAGGTCCTCTACTCCGACAATTAATCCACACATAAAACGGTCAACCAAATCGTTTCTAGTCATCTCTCCTACTTCCAGGCTTTTTCTTCTTTGAACTTATATGGTGATTGGCATCTAAACTTTCATTGTATTACCACAACGTCCGACAACACAGTTGGTCTTTCAATCACCCACGTGGGTATAACCAATGAGGAGATGGCATGTCATTGGTATAACCAATGAGGAGATGGGAGAGGCAGGACTTGCACCTCAGCCCTTGGCAACACAGATGCTTGTTGACGCACACGAGCAGTGTGTGTGCAATAATTGAATAATATAGATTTCTAAATTTATGTTGCAACGCTCACGTCGGGTGTAGTCAGGGTATTATGTGGCTGACTGTTGTATTACAGGTTGATTTCCTATAACTTAGTTACTCTACTGTGCTTGTGAAATACTTATATGATAATATGCTGTGAGTGTGAATGAGATTAAAACATAAACACACTGAAAAACTAGTTTGCTTGAGCTATTCAAACAGGTATGGCAGTGCCACTCCCAGGGTATACCAAGAGCCCTTATGAAGCACTTAAGACAGAACACTACTTACAGTGAAAGCAGACAGGTGTTTGAGGCATGAGTGTTACATAATTCATATTTACAGGTGATTTAACCTCTAAATGTTATGGCAGCCATATTGGATATGACAACATTTTGAATTTTAGGCAAATTATAAAGAATCTCTAATGACTTCATTGCAGGACTAGGGGCTAAATATACAAAGTCCTTTAACCTCTACATGATGGGTGTTCCTATATCAGGTCGGTTGAGTTAATGTGCACTAATGTGATTAGCATGACAGTTGTAAGTAACAGCAAGCTTTCCAGGACATCTTATATGGGCAGAAAGCTTAAATTGTTAATCTAACTGCACTGTCCAATTTACAGTAGATATTACAGTGAAAAAAGACCATGCTATTGTTTGAGAGTGCACAACAATAAAAAACTTATCACGGCAACTGGTTCGATACATTCACCTCTTAAAGGTAAATAATGTACTTACATTCAGTAACCTTGCTTTGATTTGTCATCCTGAGGATCCCAGGGATAAAATGTAGCATAGTTTTGTTTTATACATTTTTATATTCAAATGTAGGAACTGGGTTCTACAGTTTGAACCCTTACTGTCTCTGGCTCCACACCCACCATCTAGATGTGAAAGTTAATGTATAAGCTAATGATCCATCGTTTATGACACTCGGTTGTTTTCCTTTTGAGACTATTACAAGTCACAAAAAGTGTAATTGTGCATTTGTCAGGCAGGACCATACAGTATTGAGTGCAAATTTGACTTGGAAAGTTGTCTATTGAACAGCTACCAATCAGTGAATTTTAGATTCATGAATATTCAGCTGATACTCCACCCAGATGTGAAGAGTAGTCTGGTGGACTTTCAAACTTTGTATTCGGATTAGCCAACAGAAACTACCAGTGCATAGGTTTAATCTACCAACCTCACACCTTCCCCGTAAACCAGTGGTAGTCTGTTAACACAGCCAAAGTCAAACACTGCCCATTTCTACTCTTAACATATGATTTAACCTAACCACACTTAAAAACATGTTTTACAATATAACTTGGATAACTTTGCAATATATATAACAAGCACAGAGTTATACTTTACAATATAACTCTGTGCTTGTGGACAACCCCACAAGCCACAGTTGTGATTAAATATTAAATGAAACACTTTACATAAAGGTCACACCTATAGTCACTCCCACAACGGCCAACTTTGAGTCGTTGATGAACTAGTCTTACGCACAATAGCATGGGATGAGGGCATCTGCCAGGAACACTGATCATGTGTTACACTAGTGATAAGCTGTAGTGTGTGCGTCTGGAATGGGAAAAGTAGCCACGCGTTTACATTTCCAGGCACTACCCTCTGACGAGTAGCATTCACCTTGAAAGACTCAACAGGAGTTTGCACAACTGTCGGGAGGGAAAAAGCAACACGGTTAGTGGATAGTGTCACAGCATGTGCACAGAGGATCACCTTATCCCGCAGTATCAACCTTACTGTGAACACCTCACAGGGAGGATCCCAACAGAGTCCAGTCTTGCTGCAGCACTGACTGGTGTAATGACTGACCCGACTCATCACATGCTGCCTCAGGCTAGATACCAGTACTCCACGCCGTCTCACCCTGGGACTCAGCAGCACTGACTGGTGTAATGACTGACCCGGCTCATCACATGCTGCCTCAGGCTAGATACCAGTACTCCACGCCGTCTCACCCTGGGACTCGGCAGCACTAACAGCCTAAACAGCAGTAAACTCAATGCACGGACCGTTGAATTAGGTCAAGTTCATTCAGGAAGTAAACCAAAATGCCAATTCTACATGCCTCAGAAGAGAAAAATTGGAATCGGTTTACTTCCAAAATTGAAAGACCATCACCGCTGTAGTCAGGGCTCGCATCCATCCACAGCCTTGGAGCTCAGCGTCACCACCCTGCTGGCATCACTTTGGGGGGTACAACATGCTGGAACACTGAGTCACTTCTTCCTACTACACTGGAATTCTCTTCTGCTTTTATACCAAATATTTATTTTAAAAGTTACTTTTCCCTCAGATGGAAAATTGGTTTGCAGCTTAAAACTGGTTCCGAGTTGCAGAATTACAAAAGGGGTTGATTTATGCATGTCAGATGACTAAAGTATATGCCTTGGTGTTGAATGCAAATAACCAGATGAGCATTAAAGCTACCTTAATCTTTAAGTTACCGTTTCTGACCCACTCACACTGCCATGCCTGATGAAAATCCAAATTAGAGCAATTGATAGATTGAGGTGCAAGTGAATCAAACCAAATAATGTAGAACACTTTATTTGAACTTTGCTCACATTAGGACATTTACACACGAAGAACCTGTCCAGATTAAACATATGGGATGCTCCTCAGATGTCTTTGAGGTCGTTGCCCTGTTGAGAGAAAAACCTGTTAGTTCAGTTGTGTTTGACAGAGTCTGAAAATCATTCCATACCTTTCTCATTGTTGTCCTGGTTCACACACTGTCCACCACAGAGGCCAGAGGGACTACTGACGTCACAGATGAGCTCAATCGCTGAAGTTGGAGACTTTTATCTCCCTCACCAACTTCAAACATCAGCTATCTGAGCAGCTAACCAATCGCTGCAGCTGTACATAGTCTATTGGTAAATAGCCCACCCATTTTCACCTACCTCATCCCCATACTGTTTTTATACTGTTTTTATTTATTTACTTTTCTGCTCTTTTGCACACCAATATCTCTACCTGTACATGACCATCTGATCATGTATCACTCCAGTGTTAATCTGCAAAATTGTAATTATTCGCCTACCTCCTCATGCCTTTTGCACACATTGTATATAGACTGCCCCTTTTTTTTCTACTGTGTTATTGACTTGTTAATTGTTTACTCCATGTGTAACTCTGTGTTGTCTGTTCACACTGCTATGCTTTATCTTGGCCAGGTCGCAGTTGCAAATGAGAACTTGCTCTCAACTAGCCTACCTGGTTAAATAAAGGTGAAATTAAAAAAAAAATAATAATAATTCCCCCCCAAACAAAATGTGCCTAAACAGAAACTATTTTGTGAACTTTACCTTGCCACTAAGATAATTCACATCCTTGGCGAAGGAGAACATCTTGACCTCAAAGCGTTTGATGCGAGAGGGGAAGTGGACCCTGGAGTCAGCCACCACTGGGTGGAAGACCACACGGTACAGAGCCTCCGGTTTCTCATAGCTGCCAGTGGAGACAGGAACAGGAAGTTAAGCAGACAAATAAAAAAAGCTGTAACCAAAACCACCTTGTGTATGAAGTCTTATGGTGGTTTGGTCTGAATTCTTTAGAAATAGCCTGTTATGGCTGGCCCTACCTGAGGGGATATACTACAAAGCAGGGTCAAGGAGTTAACATACCTACATATTCTGATAACTTTTTAGAAAGATCTACTGAATACAACCATGTTCATTTAGATTGAAATAATGCACTCAAAAAAAGTGAACATCAGGGTTGGAATGCTAAGTCAGCATTAAATCTAAAGTAACCCACTACCCAAAACACTTATCTGGGTCAAAAATAGAACAAGTTACCCATTAATGAGATTCCATCTGGATTGGGAGTCAGTCCTTGTTGAGCGTGGCCCAGCAGTGGTCAAGCAATAGCACCACCTTGGGGTCAGTGGACCTGGTAAGCTCCACCTCAAAGTACAGAGGCTGTCTTAGGTATGTCACCACTGGGTAGTCCTCCTCCTGGTGGAACGAGTTATACGAGGCATCTGGAACACAGAGAAAACCGGGGGGGGGGGGGGAGTGTTTAGTGTCCATGAAACAGGTACTTGTACTTATCCAATAAGAAATGCTCATTTTCATATCCTGTTGTGCCCCAATAAAAACATGACCAATCTATACCAAATGCTACATCAACAAGAGGCTTCTGCTGAATTCACCAACCACCTCCTCCATAACTACTCCTCTGCAGATCGGAGCTGGTTGGACAAGTGGAAGCATTACAGGTTGGAGATATTTCCACCCAGGCAATCCAAAGGCAAGATTAAGCCTTGACCATACTGCTTAGATGTCTGCACTTTATCAAGACTATAAATGCAGTGAAGGAGACCTGCTAAATGTATGCCAATGATGGAATATTCAATCCTCAGATCAGGACTGACTAAAATGTAGAGGCCAGGTGTCAAATTGAAATTAGTGCACTCTTACCATGAGTGAGTCTCTTTCTGAATATAAGCTGACCGTTCCCAGTCTCATTGGTGAGGAAGGAAAGCGTGTCGGTGACATTGACCACGTAGCAGCAGGACAGTAGAGTATTCTCCCATCCCTCATTAGGTTAAGGGAAACATGCCTACACTGGTAGTATTGCCACAGGAAGATGTTTGGGGTGGGGGGGGGGTACTGCAGCACCCGTAATTCCAGAGTTTATGACTGGCAGAAGATGGAGGTTAGATTATTGAGCAACTGGCGATAAAAGCATACAAATATTAAATATAAATGTTATGATGTGTAACCACTAACTGATATTCTTCCGAGTCTTAAGTTTCTACGTTAGTCTTCCCCTCAAGTTCATCTGGCAATGAGATTTCATTCTCATACAGCGTGACATTGTTGATGAACTATAAGAGTAGCATTTTCTTTAGGGCCTGTAGAAGGGAAGTCCCCATCACCTCAGGGTCATTGTACCTTCCGGGTGGTGCCACACGAGTTGACAGTGAAGTGAAAGTAGGCAAAGCGGTCATCGCTGTAGGTGGGGCCACAGGCAGGGTCACTCAGGTTCAGCTGACTAGGGTTCAGACTGGGAGCATACTCCACCTTCACCTCCAGTGCAGCCATCGTCCTGTTAGAGAAACACTCTGGGGCAAAGGACAGGTAGTCATCAGGTATCAAACAAATGGTATGTTCCAATACTTGCTTAATTTGAGCTTGCCTCCCACAGGGCAACAGTCCAGAAGTAAAGTCTATGCCCATCTGGCACTACAATTAGGCTCAGATTAAAGAAAACAATTCATATCTGAACCCAGGTTTGGTAGTCATGTCATGGCCATTTTTCTGCAGTATTTGTTTTTAGAACCAACCAGTTAGAGTTTTGAAGCTGCAAGCCAGGGTGAAGTATTTGATGGTAATGTTGTAGGGATTCAGTCACATCCAGTCTGCGCCTGATAAATGAAGAGTGAACAGACTGGGAAACAGTTTGAGCATTCATTAGTCAATTTCATTTAGAATTTTAGCTTAACGTGTTCAGGGAGCGCGTCATACCTCAAACACTGTATTTGGTGAAGAGAAGGGCACTGTGTTAGTGATGTTTGAGTCACCCTCTTAAATGCTGTTGAGCAAGCTCCTTGGTCAGCAGCCGCTTGCCAACCACAACCACGAAGGGCTCCTAAGTTGCCATAGTTCAAAGTGATAACTGATCAGGATAACTTTTTCCAGTGACTGATGGTGGAACGAAAAGTACAAAAACAGGGAGGCACTACTTGAACTTGTCCATGATAAAACATAGATTTTTACAGTGCGCCCTAATAAACACGACCCTGGCAAGTTGGGAACAGGTTCCAAATACACAGCTGAACACTTTTTGCAGAGACTGCATGGGGAAAAAGAAACATGGTTTCATGTCAAATATGGCATTCACGGCAATTATTGTTAACAAGAGGAAACAATCAATATAAGTGGTGCATAGTCTAGAGAACCCAGTTCCATACCAACGTCCTGCGGTACGGCGTACACAACGTCCTGCGGTACGGCGTACACAACGTCCTGCGGTACGGCGTACAGGAGGAACTGGCCAAAATTCACCCAACTTATTGTGGAAAGCTTGTGGAAGGCTACCCGAAATGTTTGACTCAAGTTAAACAATTTGAAGGCAATGCTACCAAATACTAATTGACTGTATGTAAACTTCTGACCCACTGGGAATGTGATGAAAGAAATAAAAGCTGAAATAAATCACTCTACTATTATTCTGACATTTCACATTCTTAAAATAACGTGGTGATCCTAACTGACCTAAAACAGGGAATTTTTACTGGGATTAAAAGTCAGGAATTTTGAAAAACTGAGTTTAAATGTACTTGGCTAAGGTGTATGTAAACTTCCGACTGCAACTGTAAATTAAAAGCATTGGTCAACTGATAGCGTTGTAACTATTCAACATCAAGGGATAATGTCAAGTACATTGAGGAATAAGAAAACAAGTTATAATCTTTCTAAAAAGCAATGTTGCCACATTCCTCAACTACTACGCATCTTAAAATCAAGCACCATTTGCATGACGGCATGACAGTCGCTCAATTTGTTGACCCATACCTATTAGGCAATGCGGCTTTGTGTTTAGAGAGCGAAAAGTACCTCCTTAAAGACCACTGGGTCAGAAAAGGGAACTTCCATTGTGAAGGTCTTCAAGGTGTTGTCCAGGGATCTGTGCTCCTGAACATTAAAGCCTCTGTTATTGCACTCTGCAACAGTTAGCATGCCGATGGGAAAGGTGACATTCAGCAGCTCCACATCAATGTTGAAAGTCCCCAACTCAAACACAAACACTGGCTGCTCAGCGCCCAAGGGCGTGTTTGTTCATTGGCACAAAATAAATCATTTAAATGCTTAGCAGAAACCTGCATTTTGGGGATAATCCCACCATGTTTCAGTACATTGTCTACCTTTTAGTGCCTAATGAACAGGACCCAGCATCCCAACAGCACCTTGAAACTAAACCTTACTCAGTTGCGAACTTGTGGAGGCCTGGCCAGAGGTGTGGTGATAGGGAGGAGGACTTTGTATCTGGTGTCCTTGTTTGCATCCTCCTCAATCCACAGCAACTCAAGCATGGACTCAATGGTGTAAGTGACGAAGTAGTGGTCATCCTGAATATGGCTTGGTTAGATAGTCAAGTGATCATTTAGTAATATTGCTTGATAAGATATATTTTACACAAGACAGGTTTAAGTGTTTTCCCCTGAAAGAAGGCAAAGGGAGAAGTGTTACTGCAAAGCACTGACAAGTGTATCACTGACTGAAAAGTAGTATTTTCTGGCAGCCATTTCCTCAGCGTCCAGTCTCTTGGCATCAATCCCCATGTATACCGCCAACATGGTGAAGGCATCAGAGGAGATCAGTGGGTTTAGGTGCCTGGGTATGTACCAGGTGATCATTTCTGGAGTGAAGGCCACTGCCCCTGCATTGAAACAAGATGCCAAGGACATCTTCAGTAGACCATGGAACCTTGTAGCAAATAAAAAAATGTGCCCTTTGACAAATTCAGGTAGTTCTTTGTTTCAAAACTCCCAACTGAACACTACCTAGGTAGTCGTGCCAATAGTTCACTCAACCTGGTATTGTACAATCAGCAGTGGCATCTATTCGAGTCACCAGCCACTTCTGCTCAAAGGTTGAGATCAGCCTCATCGGAACCCCAGCAACCTGTTCAGGGGGCAACCACACCAGGGCTGTGCTCAGTAGGGCACTGTGTAGTAAAATGTTGCACAGAGCGAAAAACTAACACTTTGACAAGTTCAGGTAGGGCCACTTGGTTTCCAAACGTTTGCTCTAATGAACACAACCCAGCCATGGAAAACATAGGGGGATAAACAGTTAGCTCATGGAGGAAGTGGAAAAAGTCCGCTTACATCCTGTAGGTACGTCTCCTCTGCATTATCAGGGCTCCTCAACACTAGCTGTGTGGGAGTGTTGCCTATTGCATAGCCCTTTCTTTGGAGCTCACCCACCTTCATGACCTTCTTGCCAGGACTGAAGACCACTGCTGTCATGCATCCTGAAGCAAGATCCTGTTTTAGGAAATGGAAACATGAATTAATCAAGTTCTTACTAAAGGCAAACTGTCCGGTGCCAACTTATCATTTTGCAGTGGAATTAAAGAAACGTGGCTACCTCAGCACCTCTGAGGTTGCTGCTCCTTGCCTTAAGCTCAAGGACGGTTTGGAATACTGGAATACTCCTGACCTACACCTAGGGGAGAAAGGCCATTACTCCTCATAGAGTATATGGCAATATATTTTCCCTCCCATACAATAGGAAGCTAATTTCTTAATAGTCTTGTCAATTTGAGTCTGCTCTCCTAAAAACACAATGAAGAGCCAATGTTCCTCTGACTATATTCTGTAAGCATTTTGAGGTGGTGAGTGACAACAAGAACAGTTGAGAAAAAGCCAAGACCTCTGCTTTGTTGCAGAATAAACTAAAGTGGAGAATTGTAGAGCTAGACAGATCATTCCTACAGGCATTTAGGACAAGCCCAGTCAGCCGTCAACTACCTTAAGTGCCTATTGACGATAACATCTTCTAGCCAGGTGAGTTTTGTTTAGCGACTAGTGTTAACATTGCTCTAAAAAAAGGTTAACACTAGTCGCTGCAGTACGGTTTCAGAAACATAAGGAATATCTCATATCAAAAAACATGGTTTGATTACTACATACCATTGTAGGGTTAAGGCTCACACACCGCCTTGTTACAGAAAACAGACAAGACAGTCATCTGTGCTAATTAGCCATCTGCATTGACGCCACAAACATGTTACTGAAAAATACTGCCCGCTGCAACTGTTAAGTGTACAGCAAGTGTGTATTTTGCATGGGAAATTATTGATGCGATATGAAAGTAGTGGGATGTATGTCTCTAGAACCATACTGCAATAATAACCGAGTCACATGTAGATGGAGTATTTGGCTTCCATCGCATATTTGCCTTTAAAACAGAACATGTAAGGCCGTTGGCGTAACATTGGCCCCCAGTAGTCCATTGGGGCATGCTCTGCTCACTTACCTCCATGTAGGTGAGGTCACACAGAGTCTCTCGGGAGGCCCATAGGGTGTAGCTACAGGTTTTGCCTACTCTGTACACAGAGCAGTGTTGCCAACTCCTCAGTAAGGAAAGCAGAGAGGAATGACGTCGTGGGAGAGACAAAAAAAGTGAGTAAAAAACACCCTAAATATGTTTAGAACTACAAAGAACTTTCTTCTGTCGATTTGTGGGTTTTTTTGTCACAATTCCAACCCTCCTTTATCTAGGCTTGGGACCGGCAAAAGTGACCCAAAAGAGACACTCTGGTGGAGTTACTTTGTTTTTTTTCCTTTCTTTTTTTTCCTTAATTTGGTTTGGTTTTAAACCTTATGGTCCACTTAGGAGCCTACAACAAGTCACAATAAAACATGAAAATTTTTAACCATAACATTTGTAACATTTTTTGTATACAATCTAAATGGACCGAAAAGAGACCATAGAAAAAACTGTCAATGGCAATGTGAGAAAATTATGGTAACTAGTCTGGCCCTAATTCAGGTGAATTGCTCTCCCTCTACTTGCTCTCCCTCAAAAGCCTTGATGGCCAACTGTACCTCACCTAGCACTACCTTCAAAAGAGTCAGATACAATATGTTTTGAGGATCACTGTACATGGAGTATAAAACCTCAGCCATGTAGCAGTGTTCACTGGACTTGGTGACTGCGAAATGCAGCCTAAGCTCCTCCCACTGGTCCAAAATGCATGAAACCGCGGGTTCAATGGAGAGCCAATGTGTGGCACACACCTTGGATATCTGTACAGGTTTCTCCCCACAGTTGGTTTCATATATGGCCTTGTAGGTCTCCCTGCGCTTTGGAGACACTGAAAACCAGTTAAGTCTCTAGTACCAAGTACTCCACACTACAGGGGATGGTGTTATTGGAAGAATGACTTACAGCAAGCTGCAGAGTGGCACACACAGCGAATAAGAATCAGATATGAGGCCATACTCATCCTTCAGCTCTTTATGGACCCAATTGTTAATCCCTGTCATAAGAGGCATTGTCAGTCCCTATCCCCAGGAGACATCACTTCGAGAAAAGCCACAACAGCACGGGCTATGGATTTGGCATCTCCTCCAACTCAACAAGCCCCAGAAATGTTGATACAATTGTCTGCTTGGTGTCACTAAAGTACCTTATCACAACCCCCAGGAACTGAGAAACACTTACATTTGTGGACTCATCGAGGCTGAAACACTGGTCACCCACATCTGCGTCCAACTTTTTCAGAAAGTATGGCGCTAGAACATCATTAATCACGTTGGTTTTCTTTGTCCTGTGCATTTTGAAGTGGGTAGCAGCAGTGGAGTCTGAGAAAGCAGCTCTACATGCTTCTCCAATGTGATCACATGCCAGCATGGAACAGTGTTCAGTGATAGCTAATGCCATGGTGGCCTCAGCCTTTTTTGCAGTAATTTTTTTTTAACCATAAATGGCAGCTTGTTTTGGCTGGAACCATTTTAAGGCTTTGCCTTTTGAGTATGTTTGAGTTGTCATATTTTTTTACATCACTAAGTGTAGAAATCAACCTTACAATACAGGCAGTGTGCCCGTGTATCATCTTCAATAAACGTCGTCAACCAGCCTTTGAATTCGGGGTTTGATTCTCACTACTTTCTGTATTTTTGAGCATACAGTTTAGACTGAGACATGAGCTAGCAAGCTAGATGTTTAGCTTATGTCACAGAGAGGCACACAGTGGACAAGGTGAGTAAGTGACTGAGGCTGTGTGAGTCAAATGCAGTGATTTATTTTTGTGCAGCGATTTTATTTTAGACAAAGAACATTTTACATCCTGCCTTGAATGTAAGCCAGGGCGAGATCAGCCAGTGGCGGCTTCCTGCATGCAAGATTCATTTGCAGTCTGGACACGGAGGGGTGAACATCTCCTGCTCTGACTGCAGCTGGGAGGGACTGCTGCGCGAGGACTGGGCCGCCTGTGAGTGCTTTGGGACGGGGGCCCACGGCAGCGCCCGCTGCTCGTTGAGAAGAGTAAGAACCTTAAGTGCTTTCACGTCAGTCTCCAATAACACTGCTAGATTTGTCACTAGTCAATTTTTTTTGAAAATGTGTCGCTAGAGGGGTCTGAATACTCACTAAATATAGCAACAAAGTCGCTAAGTTGGCAAAACTGACAGAGTACTCGCTCAGAGGAGAACAGAAGCAAACATGACATTGCCCATCGGGTCCATTTTCACGCTCATTCCACACAGAGTAGCCAGGCTGGGCATCAGGTTTATGACTTTCAGGTCATCTGGAAGGGTTGGCGAGGGTGTAAGCATAGGTTTGCAAATACATGTACAATTACAATGCATGAATTATGAAAGAGATTCAAAAGAGTCAAACTGACGACAATAACGTCAACTTCAAACCTCCTGTAAAGGGGATCCACAATCAAACAAATAATGTTCCCCAGGCATTCAGGGTTGAGGTCATCTGGAAATGGGAGTCCAAATGTTGTCAAACATTTAGTGCCTGAATATACAGTAATCTTACTTGTAGAAGGTGTCTGTGCTTGTATGCTCTCAGCTACCATCAATAGGCAAAACCACCTGTAAGGCATTTGAAAAATGATTAAATCGAAAATGAAGACAAGTCCAATGTGTAGGTTGCATAGGGCTCTTCTAGGCCTGCTACTAACCCAGATCCAAGAAAATGACCCATTGTAGAACAGCCGCTTCGTTTGTCTCAGAACCATGCTATAGCTGTGACCTATATTTGACCAAAGGTATATCCTATAGTTCCTGTACCTTATACTTATATAGCAGCACAACAGGTGACACTCATAATTGATTATCTGCCCATCAATGGTGGGCCAGACAATCACTATGCGGGTTTAAAGGTGAAAACGGAAAATTCAACGATGCAGGTCAAATATTTACAGATTTGTTTTACTGAAATAAAAAACGAGGCATTAAAAATACATTTGCACACTTAATCATAAGGCTAAAATCGCCACCAAATCCGATGCACCTCCCCTCTCGGAGATTGAAGGAAACCATTGCTTGGCTTTGGACCACAAAATCCTCGCGCCGTTTTTATTGGTGCGTTCTTGTCGGAGTAGCGGACTGAGTGATTCAGCCTGCTACACTCCCTGTCCGATCATTATTGCGGGCGCGCTCCGAGCACCAACAACGTTTCGGTTTAGGGATAATTCCTTCTGAAGCATGGGACTACTATTTATTTGGAGATGAGAATAATCGGATAATCAGTACTCGGAAAGTTATTTTAATGGAAAGAAAGGGCACAGGAGCAGGTATGCTTTATGTATTATTATCATGTTGAACTTATCGGGGAGCCCATGTCGATTTGTTTGAACATGCTTGCCTAATATAGAATATAATATAATTGATTGCCTACATTGTTGTGTCTAATTGGTATTTGAGACTGTATATAGGCAAATGTAAAAGAGAAAAACAAGTATATCCTGAATAAAACAATTGTAGCCTATCAGGTTTAATTTTACATAAAAGTTACAGTCGCCATTCAAGACTAACCAAAATAGTCCTTTAGCGGCCCCGTGTCGGATGAAGGGGTCCATAATAACACTTGTCGAAATAGTTTGTTTTCCGCAAAAAAAAGAAGATATATTTTTCAAATAATTGCTCGATGTTAAGTCCCATTTCATCCTGTTGTCAAGTCCTATTTCTCTGGTGCTGAGGGCCTCGATTCCCTTGGTGATAATCTAGAACTTTAGCCTGCTTGAGGAAGTGATAGTACTGAATCACCGTTCGATGCCTATCAACACACCACACACGCACTCTATTCTTATATATTCTTATATTCTTCCCATTAATGCTAGCCATTGCATGTTGATATAAACATTGGTGGGCTCAGGGCAGAAGCTTTTCATGGTGTAATATATTATTGGTTTTAAAAGCAGTCAAATGTGGCCTAGGAATGCTATTCAAGCAACCTGGTCTCAGAGCATATCGTATTATTCAGTACATCAATCTGAACCACACCATTTAGTATGATATGTTATGTCACGTATGGTATGTATTCATTTGTGGCTGTCCATCACTCATTTCGTATATGTTTAAAATTACAATTAATATTATATGTTATGAATTAGCAAAACGTACAATAGGTTACCAATTTTCAAAAACGTATAATATCTTATGAATTCTAGCTAGATGGCTAACGTTAGCTAGGCAGGGGTAAGGGTTAAGTTTAGGAGTTAGGTTAAAGGGATTAAGGTTAGGGAAAGGGGTTAGCTAACATGTTAAAATGTAGTAAGTAGTTTATAAATTTCTAATGACCTAATTAGCAGCTAAAGTTGTCCGTGATGAGATTGAAACTAACCATACCATACCAAACGTAACATATCATACTATTTCAGTGTCCTGGATTTACATTTACTATGTCTAGTCTATGACACCAGGCTGATTCAAGAGGACAGATAAGTTTATACAGCAATTGACTCATTCTATATGAATTCCGTCACTTTCTGACTGTACCCTTTTTGATTTGAACAAATCCTTCCAAACATGTTTGCCCATGGTGCGAAGTGGTCATAAATTAACTTTTTGAACTTGAACACCAAAACAAGATGAGGTGCTTGAAGTTCTTGCATACCCCACACTACCATGAGACATCCATGTTTTCATTACTGAAAATTATAAACGGTTTAGTTTGATATCTTTTGAAAGCTTACCAACGGGGTTGTCAAACTATTTTATAATTGTTTTGTAATAAACATTTATGCAAAAAAAAGTGTAAACTCAGATTTTTCCAATTTTCACATACGCTATATATACAAAAGCATTTGGACACCCCTTCAAAATAGTGTATTCGGCTATTTCAGTCACACCCGTTGCTGACAGGTGTATAAAATCGAGCACACAGCCATGCAATCTCCATTTGCAAACATTAGCGGTAGAATGGTCTTACTGAAGAGCTCAGTGACTTTCAAAGTGGCACTATCTTAGGATGCCACCTGTCCAACAAATCAGTTCGTCAGATTTCTGCCCTGCTAGAGCTGCCACGGTCAACTGTAAGTGCTATTATTGTGAAGTGGAAACGTCTAGGAGCAACAACGGTTCAGCCGCGAAGTGGTAGGCCACACAAGCACGTAACACGTAAAAATGGTCTCGGTTGCAACACTCACTACCGAGTTCTAAACACAAGAACAGCTAGTCTGGAGCTTAATGAAACTGATTTCCATGGCCGGGCAGCCACACACAAGCCTAAGATCACCATTCACGATGCCAAGCGTCGGCTGGAGTGGTGTAAAGCTCACCTCCATTGGACTCTGGAGCAGTGGAAACCCCTTCTCTGAATCACGCTTCACCATCTGGCAGTCCAACGGACAAATCTGGGTTTTGGCAGATATCAGGAGAATGCTACCTACCCCAATACATATTGACAACTGTAAAGTTTGGTGGAGGAGGAATAATGGTCTGGGGCTGTTTTTCATGGTTTGGGCTAGGCCAGTGAACGGAAATATTAAATTTTTATTTGATTTGATTGTATGTATTAATATTCAATCTACCTGCTGTGAAACCGCTCAACATTTACATTACATTCAGTCATCTAGCAGACACTCCCATCCAGAGCAACCCACAGGAGCAACCAGGGTCAAGGGCCCCACCCAGGGGCACATCAAGGGCCCCACCCAGGGGCACATCAAACAGATCTCCCACCAAGTCAAATCGGGGAGCCGGAACAGCAACCTATTGGCCACCGGCCCAAGTTCCCAACAGCTAGGCCACCAATCATCCAAGATCCCCCAACAGTTCTTGAGAGCTTCCCCTCAACCCTCCGAGACCCTCTAGTGCCAACTGTAACGTTTGGTGGGGGAGGAATAATGGTATGGGGCTGTTTTTCATTGTTCGGGCCATGCCCCTTCCTATCATACAATGTCATTCTAGACGATTCTGTGCTTCCAACTTTGTGGCAACAGTTTGGGGAAGGCCCTTTCCTGTTTCAGCATGATAATGCCCCCGTGCAGAAGCAATGTCCACACATAAATGGTTTGTCAAGATCGTTGTGGAAGATATTGACTGGCCTACACAAAGCCCAGACCTCAACTCCATGGAACACCTTTGGGATTAATTTGAACCAGGCCTAATCACCCAAGATCAGTGCCCAATCTCACTAATGCTCTTGTGGCTGAATGGAAGCAAGTCCCCACAGCAATGTTCCAACATCTAGTGGAAAGCCTTCCCAGAAGAGTGGAGGCTGTTATAGCAGCAAAGGGGGAACCAACTCCATATTAATGCCCATGATTTTGGAGCGAGATGTTCGACGAGCAGGTGTCAACATACTTTTGGTCATGTAGTGTATCTTAGACCCTATTGTACATCATCTGAGGTGTTTGTGTTGGCTGAGACAGCATATTCTTGAATACACGGTGGGTGTCATTTCAATCAGAGAAACAGAATTCATAGAATGGAGTTATCCCTTCAGACCAATGCAATGTAGATGGTACACCATTGAAATTTAATTGAAATTTGAACTTCCAATTACTACCAGAAAGATATCCACCCGCTATCAAATGTCAACTTGAATGGAAATGTTTCAAAATTGACAGTTTCATTGAAGACCATGGATATTCCCACTCAAGTCAACATAATCTGATGTGTGGACCTACAACCATCTTTGTGGTACCATTTTAATGTAGAAATGTACATTTTATTGACACTGTAGTAAATTTATCAACCAAAACATGACACCTATTCAAGAACACGCTGTGTCTCAACCGATGGTGGGTACAAACACCTCTGATGAAGCTTTTTGATAATTGATGTTAAAGGTTAAAGACATTATTATAAAAATGTATTTTTTTAAATTCAAGAAATGATCTAATTGTTTGACAACCCTGTTTGTAGGCTTTCAAATGATATCAAACTCATCCGTTTATCCTTTTCAGTGATGAAGACATGGATGTCTAATGGTAGGGTGCAGTGTGAAATATGAGCACCTTTATCTCCTAAAGGTTATGGCATTCAGGCCCTAAAAGTCACTTTCTGACCACTTCTACTGTGGGAAAACATGTATGGAAGGTTTTGTTCAAATCAAAAGGGTTGCAGTCAGAAAGTCATTGATCACATGGAACAACCCTATTCCTTAAACTTAAAATGGGTGGTAGAATGACTATTGATAATTGGAATGTTTCTCCTCCTCATAGATGGACCCTTGAGCCTTAACCTCACCGCTAGCCACCGGAGGCTGATCATCCCAAACTACATTTCCCACCAGCACTTCCCCCTCCTTGCCCATGTGGCCTATGGCTCATCATCACCAACATGGGATATGGGCAAGTCCTCCACCGATGCGGAAATGAGGAAGACCAGGTATACCTCAACGTGGGAGGTGTCCGGCACGAGGTGGCAGAGGAGACGCTGCTCCGCTTCCCCCACACACGCCTGGGCCGCCTGCTGCACTGCCGGAGTGAGGACGCCATCCTGGAGCTATGCGACGACTACAGTGCCACCGAGCGCGAGTACTACTTTGACCGCAATCCCCACATCTTCATCAGCGTGATCAACTTCTACCGCACAGGCCGCATCCACATCATGGAGGAGGTATGCGTCTTCTCCTTCAGCCAGGAGATTGAGTACTGGGGCATCCAGGAGCTCCACTTAGGGGATTGCTGCAGCAACTGGTTCCAGGAGCGCAAGGAGTACATTGAGGACCGCGACTGGGACGTCCAAAGTGACGACGTGCAGCCGCCCAGCTTGGACTCGTCCTTCGAAGAGCTCTCAGCAATGGACAAGGATCTGGAGAAGTTCAAGGGGGCGTGGTGCGCCGAGGTGCGGAGCTACGTGTGGATTAGGCTAGAGGACCCCGGTCATTCGCTCTCATCCAAGATCATCGCTGTGGCCTCGCTGAGCGTTGTGCTCACCTCCATCGTGGCCATGTGCGTCCATAGCATGCCCGAGTTTCAGATCTTGGACGAGAACGAGAGACACATCGAGGACCCAGTACTGGCCATCCTGGAGGTGGTCTGCATCGTCTGCTTCTCGGCTGAGTTCATCATCCGATTGATCGTAGCCCCCTCCCCAAGGAAGTTCCTCAGCAACACCCTGAACATCATCGACGTGGCCTCCATCCTGCCCTTCTACATCACGCTGGCCTTTGAGACGGTAGATGATGAGAACAGCGAGGAGAACGAGAACCTGGAGAACGTGGGCAAGGTGGTGCAGGTCCTCCGGCTGATGCGCGTCTTCAGGATCCTAAAATTGGCCCGCCATTCGGTGGGTCTGCGTGCGCTTGGCGCTACTGTCCGCCATAGCTACCACGAGGTGGGCCTGCTGCTCCTCTTCTTATCTGTGGGCATCTCCATCTTCTCCGTGCTCATCTACTCGGCAGAGAAAGAGGAGGAGGACACTGAGCTGGGCACCATACCCATGGGCTGGTGGTGGGCCACCATCACCATGACCACCGTGGGCTATGGTGACACCTGCCCGGTTACGTTGCTGGGGAAGCTAGTGGCCACCCTGTGCATCCTCTGCGGCTTGCTGGTGGTTGCCTTGCCTATCACCATAATCTTTAACAAGTTTTCCAAGTACTACCAGAGGAACAAAGCCATTGAGGAGGGCCTGTGTCTGAGTCAAAAGGCGTCCGAGAGACATGACCTGGAGCTCCCTTACCATAACATCAGAGACCTCTACGCCCAGAGTCTGGGCGTGTACCCCTTCATGGGCGGCCTCGCCTTCAAGAACAGTGAGAGTAGCGGTGGGGATGATACGGATGCCTCCAGCCTACAGGACATAGAGGAGGTGTGTGACACAGACACTCTGGACAATGGGGCAGCGAAATGAAGCTTGAGGCTTTAGAAAGCTCAATACACCTCAAAGGAGCCCTTTATGGTTCTCAGGGTCAAGCTCTCCATCGTTAACTCTTAATATGTCTTCCTTTCATGGCTGACTCTAGACTTTCACAACACTGTGGCCATGGGATTTTTTCTATTCTGATAAATATATCCCTGAACTGAGAGGGCACAGATGACTGACTTGGATCCCCCTTATAAAGGTTTGAATGTAATTCATCTATTAGGCCAGATATTGCAACGTTGCATGCGTATGTTAAGGAATTTGCATTATATCGTACAGATTTATCCGCTCAAAAGTTCAGTAAAGGTTTGCATATGCAAAGAAAAACTAAATTGATTTGAGAAAAAAAGAAAAGAGTGATCAGATTCCGGGTTCGATTGATGTTTCAATCTCTGCATGAATAAAAACACATAAGACAAGTCATCAATCATGGGTAGTGGATCATTACTTTGAGACCACAGTTACTGTAGATAAAGAGACAGAAATGACCTCTCTCTAAAACCTCTCATGCTATAAGCACTGATGTACAGGTCATTTGATTAGAAAGTCATTGAGACATTGTCTTAGAGATATATGATGGCATGCTAGCTCCCTGGGTTAGGCCGTATGGACGTACTAATCAAATAAAATCAGACCTGCGAAAGCTGAATTATGTCTCTTTATTTTGACATCGATCGGAGCCTTTGCTTCATGCGTTTTAAATCATTTATGGACTAGGAATGTACACGAATTAGTTGCAAAATACGTATTCCCTTTAAATTAGTGGTTACACTTAGCGGTACAGTAAATCAAACAATTTCGAACAAATCAACTTTGGGATTACATCAGAATAAAAGTCATAACATGGGTCGTAAAATCCTGTAAAAAAACAACAATACCCGTTCAACTCCTAGGCAGTGTTCTTGACTCCTTATACGTTTCTCTGGCTTCTTCTCACTGATTTCCTGTCATGTGTCATCTTCTCTGGAAGGATGAGCTGCTGTCCCAGTAGAACAGAAATGTGCGAAATGAGCCCATACCACTGTAGGTTTTGGCACATTTACGTAGTAACCATTGTGGTGTTCTCCCAGCCATAAGAACAATGATATGGTGCAATGAGCAAGATAACTGGATTCCAGAAACAAAGGATTCTGTCAAGATGTTAAGAAGCTCCTCTCCCTCAGTAGACATAGCTTTGCTGAAAATAATAATTAGGCTACATGTATTTATGTAATTAGCATGTTTTAGCTAAAGTCAATTTCAGACTTTTTAAAGTATGTGAACACCTGCTTGTCGAACATCTCATTCCAAAATCGTGGGCAGTAATATGGAGTTGGTCCCCACTTTGCTGCTATAACAGCCTTCACTCTTCTGGGAAGGCTTTCCACTAGATGTTGGAACATTGCTGTGCGGGGACTTGCCTCCATTTAGCCACAAGAGCATTAGTGAGGTCGGGTACTGATGTTGGGCGATTAGGCCTCCTGGCTCGCAGTCGGTGTTCCAATTCATCCCAAAGGTGTTTGATTGTTATTATAATTGTTTTATTTAACCTTTATTTAACCAGGTAGGATAGTTGAGAACACGTTCTCATTTACAACTGCGACCTGGCCAAGATAAAGCAAAGCAGTGCGACAAAAACAATGACACAGAGTTACATGGTATAAACAAACGTACAGTCAATAACACAATAGAACAATCTGTATACAGTGTGTGCAAATGAAGTAAGGAGGTAAGGCAATAAATTGGCCAATAGTGGCGAAGTAATTACAATTTAGCAATTTACACTGGAGTGATATATGTGCAGATGAGGATGTGCAAGTAGAAATACTGGTGAGCAGAAAAACAAACAAATATGGGGATTAGGTAGGTAGGTAGTTGGTTGGATGGACTATTTACAGGTGGGCTGTGTACAGCTGCAGCGATCGGTAAGTTGCTCTGGCAGCTTACGCTTAAAGTTAGTGAGGGAGAGTCTCCAACTTCAGTGATTTTTGCAATTCGTTCAAGTCATTGGCAGCAGGGAACTGGAAGGAAAGGCGGCCAAAGCAGGTGTTGGCTTTGGGAATGTGAAATATAGAGCGCGTGGAGTGAGTGCTATAGGTGACCTGGAGCCAGTGGGTTTGGCAACGAATATGTAGCGAGGACCAGCCAACGAGAGCATACAGGTCACAAAACGGATGGCACTGTGACAGACTGCATCCAATTTGCTGAGTAGAGTGTTAGAAGCTCATTTGTAAATGACATCGCTGAAGTCAAGGATCGGTAGGATAGTCGGTTTTACAAGGGTAAGTTTGGCAGCATGAGTGAAGGAGGCTTTGTTGCGAAATAGGAAACCAATTCTAGATTTAACTTTGGATTGGAGATGCTTAATGTGAGTCTGGAAGGAGAGTTTATAGTCTAGCCAGACACCTAGGTTTTATAGTTGTCCACATATTCTAAGTCAGAACCGTCCAGAGTAGTGATGCTAGTCGGGCCGTCGGGTGCGGGCAGCGATCGGTTGAAGAGCATGCATTTTGTTTTACTAGCATTTAAGAGCAGTTGGAGGCCACGGAAGGAGTGTTGTATGGCATTGAAGCCCGTTTGGAGGTTTGTTAACACTGTGTCCAAAGAAGGGCCAGATGTATACAGAATGGTGTCGTCTGCATAGAGGTGGATCATAGAGTCACTCGCAGCAAGAGCGACATCATTGGAATATACAGAGAAAAGAGTCGGCCCAATAATTGAGCCCTGTGGCACCCCATAGAGACTGACAGAGGTCTGGACAACAGGCCCTCCAATTTGACACACTGAACTCTATCTGAGAAGTAGTGTGTGAACCAGGCGAGGCAGTCATTAGAGAAACCAAGGATGTTCAGTCTGACGATAAGAATACAGTGATTGACAAAGTTGAAGGCCTTGTCCAGGTCGATAAAGACTGCTGCACAGTACTGTCTTTTATCGATGGCGGTTATGATATCGTTTAGGACCTTGAGCGTGGCTGAGGTGCACCTGTGACCAGCTCGGAAACCAGATTGCATAGCAGAGAAGGTACCGTGGGATTCAAAAAGGTTGGTGATCTGTTTGTTCGCTTGGCTTTTGAAGACTTTAGAAAGGCAGGATGCATATAGTTCTGTAACAGTTTGGGTCTAGAGTGTCTCCCCCTTTGATGAGGGGGATGACCGCATCCGCTTTCCAATCTTTAGGAAACTCAGACGATACGAAAGAGAGGTTGAACAGACTAGTGATAGGGGTTGCAACAATGGCGGCAGATAATTTTAGGAAGAGAGGGTCCACATTGTCTAGCCCAGCTGATTTGTAGGGGGGGGGGGGCTTGGGCCAGTTGCTGTGGGGGGTTGGGTTCGATGGGGTTGAGGCCAGTGCTCTGTCCAAGCCAGTCAAGTTCTTCCAATCTCGATAAACCATTTCTGTATGGAGCTCGCTTTGTGCACCGGGGCATTGTCATGCTGAAACAGGAAAGGGCCTTCCACAAACTGTTGCCACAAAGTTGGAAGCACAGAATCGTCTAGAATGTCATTCTATGCTGAAGCGATAGAGGGGCCTAGCCCGAACAATGAAAAACAGCCCCAGATCATTATTTCTCCTCCACCAAACTTTACAGTTGGCACTATGCATTCGTGCAGGTATCATTCTCCTGGCATCCGCCAAACCCAGATGTGTCCGTCGGACTGCCAGTTAGTGAAGCGTGATTCATCAGAATGCGTTTCCACTGCTCCAGAGTCCAATGGCAGCGAGCTTTACACCACTCCAGCCGACGCTTGGCTTTGCGTATGGTGATCTTAGGCTTGTGTGTGGCTGCTCTGCCATGGAAACCCATTTCATGAAGCTCCCGACGAACTGTTCTTGTGCTGACGTTGCTACCAGAGGCAGTTTGGAATTTGGTAATGAGTGTTGCAACCGATTTTTACGTGCTACACGCTTCAGCACTCGATGGTCCTGTTCTGTGAGCTTGTGTTCCTACCACTTCGCGGCTGAGCCATTGTTGCTCATATATGTTTCCACTTCAATAACAGCACTTACAGTTGGCCAGGGCAGCTGTCGCAGGGCAGAAGTTTGACTGACTTGTTGGAAAGTTGGCATCCTATGACAGTGCCACGTTGAAAGTCACTGAGCTCTTCAGTAAGGCAATTCTACTGCTAATGCTTGTCTATGGAGATTGCATGGCTGTGTGCTCAATTTTATATACCTGTCAGCAACGGGTGTGGCTGAAATAGCTGAATGCATTAATTTTAAGGGGTGTCGACATAATTTTGAATATATAGTCTATGCTAACTTTGGGGATATTGACTTGCATTGGTTTTTGGACAAAAAAATTCGAAAGTTAGCAATCTTTTGGTGACAGCATCCAGGTAAACCAAACCAAAGCATTGATTGCTGTCTCTCCTTGTCCAAGGACTGCTAACAGGATAACCGATTTGCCCAAATTACATATTATCCTTTTTTTAACCTATATTAATTGCTTAATCACTTAATCTATTTATTTTCTGCTGATGTCAAATGCCAAACTACCAACATATGACTTAACAGTTAGTACAACCATTCATAGTACAACCTTCAGTTTCAATGAGTTTTTAATCACAGCGCGTTATCAAGTAAACTCTCCTTGATTCTGTGTTTTGGTTGACAGTGAGATCAGTCTGGTTCTGATCAAAACCATCCCTGGAGTTTCAGATGGCAATGAATCCAAACCACTGCAACATAGTCAATTCAATGCGTTTTCCATTGCACGCCCTAATGAACACGACCCACAGCTAGTAGGCATAGACTGGAAGGATCTTTAAATGATTTTATGCACCTTCACGTTGAGGTCAATAACTTTAAGTCAACTTTGAGTAGGGTTGCAAAATTCAGGGAACTTTCAATAAATTCACTTTTTTTCCCTCAGAAATCCTGGTTGAAGGATTCTGGATTTCCTGCTTATTACTTCTGGGAATCCTCTAACCGCAATTTCTAACCAGGTAATTTATTTCCTCTAACCAGGTAATTTATTGAAGGTTCCTGGAATTTTGCAACCCTAACTTTGAGACGTGGTTGTGTGTTTTCTCGGTTTCAGGTAAATCTTCAGTACATGGGTTTATGCAGAGTCATCTCTCTCTCTCCCTCTCTTATTTATATATATATATATATATATATGAGTCTGGGTTTTTGTTTTTACCGTTCATAAGCAGTTCTCTTTCACAGGAAATCTGATTTTTACAGCCATTACTGTTTGGATGTGGTAGTGGTTTAATGGCATTCAATTAATAGTGTATGTAGTGTCATTAAGTTTAGAAAAAGTTCAGTCAAAGACACTGCGGTCAAGATGGCCATTAAAACCAAAGGTTCTTCAGGGAATAAAAAGTGGAGGAGGAATTTGTGGCAGCTATTTCCATTATGATTTTTATTTCTAATCAATGCCCAACAGTGCGACTCTTCAATTTCTAACCAAGTGGTCCTAGTGGATTTAACAGAAAGATGGTTGTTGTTTCTCAGATGTCAGTGTGTTTCAGGGTAGTCGGCCTTGTTTTATAAAGGCCGTGGAGCTATATTGGCTTCATGGCTCGACATGTTAAACAGAAAGTTGGCCTCTGTTGGTATTGTTGATGAACGGGAGAATGAAGTACATGGGAGACCGGGGAAGCCTTCTGACACATGGGGCTATTTTATATTGATGAATGTGAACATTGCATACCCATTGAATCTCTGATGGCGGCCCCCCAAATGCATACACTATAGTGGCAAATAACCATTCAGTTCCCTTCCTTTTATATGCTTGGATATAGTGCATGGGTAAGATGTTTTATCAATCTGGTTTCTCAGACATAGTTACGAAGAAGGATAAAACACTGTCCTTTCACAGTGACAATATCATAAAGCAGGAATGACATGAATTACGTTTATTTCAACCACTGTCTTGTTTACTAGTTGATTTACAGAGTAAAAAAATGGGAGTTCATGTCATCCATCAAGAATATTAATATTTCAGTATATGGCTCAGTTTCAATGGAAGTTATATCGATGAGTGCAGCTGTATATCAGAAAAATCTATTCTCCATTTCCTAAAGAGCTATTTCCTTTCAGGGCGGTAAGAACCAGAATTCATACAGTAATGTAATGTACAAAAAGTGCCCCGGGGTTTGCAAAAACTATTGTTACCTTTTTAGCTCTCCAAGATTGGTCTGGGAAAAGGTCACTGACCCCTGAGCAGAGGGGAATGCACGTGTGTGTGTGTGTGTGTGTGTTTGTCCTTAAGTTATGTGTCTACTGTTTGTGGGTTTGTATTTCACCCACAGAATATACCAGGCCACATTCCTCAGAGGTAGCAGGACCAGTTAACCGTCAGATGTGATGGATAGAGGTGGCACATCCCCTGAGGTAACTCAAACAGACCTGTGCCAATCATCTCCATAAAAAACATTGGATTTCACTTCACTTGAGCACACAATGACCCAGATGGATATATAAACATTAATGTATTATATCATGGTATATATAAAATGTGTTTCCAAGAACACACTGCCTGTAGTTCAGCAGCATACAGTATTAGCCCACAGCGAGATAATGGCCCTATAGCCGAGAAAAAGCACTCAGCCAACCTCATATGTTTATGTCTTTTTGAAGTCGTAATGAGCTGGAAAGTGTTCGGTGGTGCTTGGCTGAACTCAGATGTAGAGCAGACCTGGGTTCAAATACTATTTGATATAATTTCAAAGACTATCTGGGCTTGATTGAGCTTGCCTAGCACAATGGAACCAATAGATTAGTCACAAAAGTGCAATCCCCACCCATCTGGCACTTCGGGCTGACTCAAACTAAAGCAAACGCTAGAAGTATTTGAAAGATTTCAAATAGTACTTGAACCCAGGTCTGGAATAGCGGGAAGAAAATACAGTACTACTTTTCCTTTTGGGGGTTAAGAGGAAAGAAAACAACAAGGTTTGGTGCCAGGAAGCTGTTTGATTTGTGCATTCATTTTCCGATTTGGTCCGATGACTCTTTGTAAGGTTTTGATTATTACATTTCTGGACTCCAGCCTAATAAACAGAATATTGATCGGTGTACTTTGTATTCAGTCCAACATCAAAGGCTATTACTGATGGTTGTCTGTTAGCTATAGGCTTGTGTTGCAAGAAATAAACTGTTTACATTGTTTTTGTCTTGCCCTTTCTCAGTTCTACTTTCTCAGTGCAGATGGAAAGCTCCCAGCTCCATTTTGTCACACTGGGTTTGGAAACATTTTTTATTGTGCCACTTAATCATTATTTACTACAGTGACCACAGCTTGTGCTGCGGTTGTTGTTGGTGCAACACCATAAACTACATTTTCCCTTCATACAGAAGTATTCCTTGATGTTTATATCCCAAAAGCATTAGCTTAATATTTTAACTGAACTCCAGGTCCCCCCTCGAGTCCTTTTAGACCTTCTCCTTACCTCGTCTCCTTGAACCGTGAGTGTGACTTATCTCATTTCACTTCATCACAGACAAGAAAACAAGTAATGCCTTTTCAATTAACCTCTTTGACCATGGCTACGTCCCAAATGAAACCCTATACCCTGTTTAGTGTACTACTTTTGACCAGGGTCCATATGGCTCTGGTCAAAAGTAGTGTACTACTGTATACAGGGAAAAGGGTGCCATTTGGTACACAGGCATTTCTATTGTCCTCCAATCAGAGGCGTGTCCAGGAAGCCTCACCAATTAAGAGGCTGGGGATTAGAGGGAGAATGCCTTGTCCCAGATGGGCCCTACTATACACTCCCATGGGGGAGTCCACATGCCCCGCTACAGTTACACACCCCCCACACTCCCATCTCTTGGGGCTTTTGGTACTTACCGCCTGCTGATTCAACTGTACTGGCAGATAAGTAAAGGTTGTGTGAGGTTGCAGCAGGGGTTGTTATGTCATTATTTATTTTCTAAGTCAAATAAGAAGAATGAAACTGAAGAGTGGTCCTCTGTAGCTTAGTTGGTAGAGCATGGATCTTGCAATGCCATGATAGTGGGCTCGATTCCCGGGACTACACATACTTAAAATGTATGCACGCATTACTGTAAGTCGCTTCGGATAAAATCTTCTGCTAAATGGCATATATTGAATATGAAGAGGTTTGAAATCAATTATAAATGCAACAGTCAAAGTTGAAAGCAACTTTTGAAGGGGAAATTCGGGAGATATTTCACTGATCCACATCACATTTATCTCCACTTTACCTACACTGTACATCATCAGATGTCAGTCAGGGACAGATTGGGTCATACCCTTTACACAGCATGCATCAGCAGCCCAGACGCGGTATAAAAGTACACCTCATTAATCTGGCCCCAACAATCCTGATGAACCAATCTGAACGAGTTTAGCCGAGCCAAGACGTGCTGGGCTAAAATGAATAGGATGAAAAATGTGTATGAGAGAGTGGCCAGGCTGCCATGAGTTCAGATGATAGAGTGACACTCTCCCTCTGTCTCACACACACACACTTTGTCTCTCTCTCTCCAAGGTGGTCTGAGGTGGAGAGATCAAGGCTTTTATGGAGGTACTAAAAAGAGGGAAGGAGAACTCTCTGAGCCTTGCTAATGATTGGGAGGGAGGGAGGGGGTGAGAGAGGAAGGGAGGAAGGTGGGCGGGTGGCAGAGAGAAGTGGGGGTCACAACTCACATAGAAAGATAGTATATTATGCCTTTGCACCCTAAGTAGTGTGCACTAAAGAGGGATTAGGGTGGCGTTTCAAACAGAGCCTATGCATTCTCATCTGTAGCTCTTTAATAAAGAGAAGGGTTATAAGGATTGGAGGGGGGATAAGTCCAATCATCAGATCCCATCTAGCTATTGACAGTGAAGGTGTCAATGTCAATGTAAATAGTCTGGTGGCCAATCGGGGTAGAAGCTGTTAAGGAGCCTTTTGGTCATAGACTTGGCGCTCCGGTACCGCTTGCCGTGCGGTAGCAGAGAAAACTGTCTATGACTTGGGTGACTAGAGTCTGACAATTTGATGGGCTTTCCTCTGACATGCCTATTATATACGGTTAAAGTCGGAACTTTACATACACTTAAGTTGGAGTCATTAAAACTAGTTTTTCAACCACTCCACAAATTTCTTGTTAACAAACTATAGTTTTGGCAAGTCGGTTAGGACATCTACTTTGCGCATGACACAAGTCATTTTTCCAACAATTGTTTACAGACAGATTATTTCACTTATAATTCACTGTATCACAATTACAGTGGGTCAGAAGTTGACTGTGCCTTTAAACAACTTGGAAAATTCCAGAAAAAATGGCATGGTTTTAAAATCTTCTGATAGGCTAATTGACATCATTTGAGTCAATTGGAGATGTACCTGTGGAAATATTTCAAAGCCTACCTTCAAACTCAGTGTGTCTTTGCTTGACATCATGGGGAAATCAAAAGAAATCAACCAAGACCTCAGAAAAAAAATTGTAGACATCCACAAATCTGGTTCATCCTTGGGAGCAATTTCCAAACGCCTGAAGGTACCACGTTCATCTGTACAAACAATAGTACGCAAGTATAAACACCATGGGACCACGCAGCCGTCATACCACTCAGGAAGGAGACGTGTTCTGTCTCCTAGAGATGAACGTACTTTGGTACGAAAAGTGCAAATCAATCCCAGAACAACAGCAAAGGACCTTGTGAAGATGCTGGAGGAAACAGGTACAAAAGTATCTATATCCACAGCAAAACAAGTCATATATCGACATAACCTGAAAGGCCGCTCAGCAAGGAAGAAGCCACTGATCCAAAAACACCATAAAAAAAGCCAGATTGCAACTGCACATGGGGACAAAGATTGTACTTTTTGGAGAAATGTCCTCTGATCTGATAAAACAAAAATAAAACACCACCCCAACCGTGAAGCACGGGGTTGCAGCATCATGTTGTGGGGGTGCTTTACTGCGGGAGGGACTGGTGCACTTCACAAAATAGATGGCATCATGAGGAAAGAAAATGATGTGGATATATTGAAGCAACATCTCAAGACATCAGTCAGGAAGTTAAAGCTTGGTCGCAAATGGGTCTTCCAAATGGACAATGACCCCAAGCATACTTCCAAAGTTTTGGCAAAATGGCTTAACGACAACAAAGTCAAGGTATTGGAGTGGCCATCACAAAGCCTTGACCTCAATCCCATAGACAAATTGTTAGCAGAACTGAAAAAGCATGTGTGAGCAAGGAGGCCTACAAACCTGACTCAGTTACACCAGCTCTGTCAGGAGGAATGGGCCAAAATTCACCCAAGTTATTGTGGGAAGCTTGTGGAAGGCTACCTGAAAATTTTGACCCAAGTTAAACAATTTAAAGGCAATGCTACCAAATACTAATTGAGTGTATATAAACTTCTGACCCAATGAGATTGTGATGAAATAAATAAAAGCTGGAATAATTATCTCTACTATTATTCTGACATTTCACATTCTTAAAATAAAGTGGTGATCCTAACTGACCTAAGCCAGGGAATTTTTACTAGGATTAAATGTCAGGAATTGTGAAAAACTGAGTTTAAATGTATTTGACAAAGGTGTATGTAAACTTTTAACTTCAACTGTAGGTTCTGGATTGCAGGAAGCTTGGCCCCAGTGATGTACTGGGCCATTAGCATTGCCATTTGTAGCGTCTTCCGGTCAGATGCCGAGCAGTTCAAATAAAATAAAATAAAATAGATTTATATAGCCCTTCGTACATCAGCTGATATCTCAAAGTGCTGTACAGAAACCCAGCCTAAAACCCCAAACAGCAAGCAATGCAGGTGTAGAAGCACGGTGGCTAGGAAAAACTCCCTAGAAAGGCCAAAACCTAGGAAGAAACCTAGAGAGGAACCAGGCTATGTGGGGTGGCCAGTCCTCTTCTGGCTGTGCCGGGTGGAGATTATAACAGAACATGGCCAAGATGTTCAAATGTTCATAAATGACCAGCATGGTCAAATAATAATAAGGCAGAACAGTTGAAACTGGAGCAGCAGCAGTTGCCATACCAGGCGGTGATGCAACCGGTCAGGATGCAACCGGTCCTGTAGTCCACAATCAGCTCCTTTGTGTTGCTCACATTGAGGGAGAGGTTCATATCCTGGCACCACAATGCCAGTTCTCTAACCTCCTCCCTATAGGCTGTCTCATCATTGTCGGTGATCAGGCCGACCACTGTTGTGTCGTCAGCAAACGTAATGATGGTGTTGGAGTTGTGTTTGGCCACGCAGTCATAGGTAAACAGGGAGTACAGGATGGGACTAAGTACACACCCTTTAGGGATCCCAATGTTGGGGATCAGCGTGGCAGACGTGTTGTTGCCTACCCTTACCACCTGGGGGTGGCCCGTCAGGAAGTCCAGGTCCCAGTTGCAGAGGGAGGTGTTTAGTCCCAGGGTCCTTAGCTTAGTGATGAGCTGTGTGGGCACTATGGTGTTGAACGCTGAGTTGTAGTCAATGAACAGCATTCTCACATAGGTGTTCCTTTTGTCCAGGTGGGAAAGGGCAGTGTGGAGTGCGATTGAGAGTGCGTCATCTGTGGATATGTTGGGGCAGTATGCGAATTGGAGTGGGTCTAGGGTGTCCAGGAGGATGCTGTTGATGTGAGCCATGACCAGCTTTTCAAAGCACTTCATGGCTACTGACATGAGTGCTACGGGGCAGTAATAATTTAGGCAGGTTACCTTCGCTTCCTTGGGCACAGGGACTATGGTGGCCTGCTTGAAACATGTAGGTATTACAGACACCGTCAGGGAGAGTTTGACAATGTCAGTGAAGACTCTTGCCAGTTGGTCCACACATGCTTTGAGTACACGTCCTAGAACTCCATCTGGCCCCGCGGCTTTGTGAATGTTGACCTGTTTAAAGGTCTTGCTCACATCGGCTACCGAGAGTGTTATCACACAGTCATCCAGAACAGCTGGTGCTCTCGTGCATGCTTCAGTGTTGCTTGCCTCGAAGTGAGAATAAAAGGCATTTAGCGCGTCTGGTAGGCTCGTGTCACTGGGCAGCTCGCATCTGGATTTCCCTTTGTAGTCCGTAATCATTTTCAAGCCCTTCCACATCCAACGAGCGTCAGAGCCAGTGTAGTCGGATTCAATCTTACGCTTTGCTTGTTTTATGGTTCACCTGAGGGCATAGCGGGATTTCTTATAGGCATCCGGATTAATGTCTTGCTCCTTGAGAGCGGGAGCTCTAGCCTTTAGCTTGATGCGGATGTTGCCTGTAATCTATTACTTTTGGTTGGGATATTGGCTTGCGAAAGTATTCGCCCCCTTGGCATTTTTCCTATTTTGTTGCCTTACAACATGGAATTAAAATGGATTTTGGGGGGGTTTGTATCATTTGATTTACACAACATGCCTACCACTTTGAAGATGCAAAATATGTTTTATTGTAAAACAAACAAGAAATAAGACAAAAAAACAGTCCTACCACAGATTCTCAATTGGATTGAGGTCTGGGCTTTGACTAGGCCATTCCAAGTCATTTAAGTGTTTCCTCTTAAACCACTCGAGTGTTGCTTTAGCAGTATGCTTGGGGTCATTGTCCTGCTGGGAGGTGACCCTCCGTCCCAGTTTCAAATCTCTGGAAGACTGAAACAGGTTCTGAAGAATTTCCCTGTATTTAGCGCCATCCATCATTCCTTCAATTCTGACCAGTTTCCCAGTCCATGCCGATGAAAAACATCCCCACAGCATACCGCTACCACCCCCTTGCTTCATTGTGGGGATGATATTTTTGGGGTGATGAGAGGTGTTGCGTTTGCACCAGAAATAGTGTTTTCCTTGATGGCCAAAAAGCACAATTTTAGTCTCATCTGACCAGAGTACCTTCTTCCATATGTTTGGGGAGTCTCCCACAAGCCTTTTGGCGAACATCAAACATGTTTGCTTATTTTTTTCTTTAAGCAATGGCTTTTTTCCTGGCCACTCTTCTGTAAAGCCCAGCTCTGTGGAGTATACGGCTTAAAGTGGTCCGATGGACAGGTACTCAAATCTCCGCTGTGGAGCTTTGCAGATCCTTCAGGGTTATCTTTGGTCTCTTTGTTGCCTCTCTGATTAATGCCCTCCTTGCCTGGTCCGTGAGTTTTGGTGAGCGGCCCTGTCTTGGCAGGTTTGTTGTGGTGCCATATTCTTTCCATTTTTTAAATAATGGATTTAATGGTGCTCCTTGGGATGTTCAAAGTTTCTGATATTTTTTTATAAACCAACCTTGATCTGTACTTCTCCACAACTTTGTCCCTGACCTGTTTGGAGAACTCCTTGGTCTTCATAGTGCCGCTTGCTTGCTTGTGCCCCTTGCTTAATGGTGTTGCAGACTCTGGGGACTTTCAGAACAGGTGTATATATACTGAGATCATGTGACACTTAGATTGCACACAGGTAGACTGTATTTAACTAATTATGTGACTTCTGAAGGTAATTGGTTGCACAAGATCTTATTAGGGGCTTCATAGCAAAGGGGGTGAATACATACAGTATGCACCCACCACTTTACCATTTATCTTTAAAAAATATATTTTTTGAAACAAGCCATTTATTTCATTTCACTTCACCAATTTGGACTATTTTGTGTGTGTCCATTACATGAAATCCAAATAAAAATCCATTTAAATTACAGGTTGTATTGCAACAAAATAGGAAAAATGCCAAGGGGGTGAATAATTTTGCAAGGCACTGTATGTACGGTCACTGTGGGGACGACGTCGTCAATGCACTTATTGATGAAGCCGATGACTGAGGGGGTATACGCCTCAATGCCATTGGATGAATCCCGGAACATATTCCAGTCTGTGCTAGCAAAACAGTCCTGTAGCATAACAACCGCGTCATCTGACCACTTCCATATTGAGTGGAAGTGGTCAGATGGCCTGGCTCAGAGTCTGCGTTCCAATTCATCCCAAAAGCGTTCGATGGTGTTGAGGTCAGGGCTCTGTGCAGGCCAATCAATTTCTTTCACACCGATCTCGACAAACCATTTCTGTATGGACCTCGCACAGGGGCATTGTCATTCTGAAACAGCAAAGGGCCTTCCCAAACTGTTGCCACAAATTTGGATGCACATAATCATCTAGAATGTAATTGTGTGCTGTAGCACTAAGATTTCCCTTCACTGGAACTAAGGGGCCTAGCCCAAACCATAAAAAACAGCCCCAGACCATTATTCCTCCTCCACCAAACGTTACAGTTGTTACTATGCATTGGGGCAGGTAGCGTTCTCCTTGCATCCTCCAAACCCAGATTCGTCTGTCAGACTGCCAGTTGGTGAAGCGTGATTTATCCCTCCAGAGAACGCGTTTCCACTGCTCCAGAGTCCAATGGCGGTGAGCTTTACACCACTCCAGAGAACGCGTTTCCACTGCTCCAGAGTCCAATGGCGGTGAGCTTTACACCACTCCAGAGAACGCGTTTCCACTGCTCCAGAGTCCAATGGCGGTGAGCTTTACACCACTCCAGAGAACGCGTTTCCACTGCTCCAGAGTCCAATGGCGGTGAGCTTTACACCACTCCAGAGAACGCGTTTCCACTGCTCCAGAGTCCAATGGCGGTGAGCTTTACACCACTCCAGAGAACGCGTTTCCACTGCTCCAGAGTCCAATGGCGGTGAGCTTTACACCACTCCAGAGAACGCGTTTCCACTGCTCCAGAGTCCAATGGCGGTGAGCTTTACACCACTCCAGAGAACGCGTTTCCACTGCTCCAGAGTCCAATGGCGGTGAGCTTTACACCACTCCAGCCGATGCTCGGCCATTTAAACCCCTTTCTTGAAGCTCCAGACGAACAGTTCTTGTGCTGACGTTGCTTCCAGAGGCAGTTTGGAAATCGATAATGAGTGTTGGAACCGAGGACAAACCATTTTTACGTGCTACGTGCTACGTGCTTCTGCACTCGGTGGTCTCGTTCTGTTAGCTTGTGTGGCCTACCACTTCGAGGCCTGAGCCATTATTGCTCCTAGACATTTCCACTTCACAATAACAGCACTTACAGTTGACCGGAGCAGCTCTAGCAGAGCAGAAATTTGACGAACTGACTTGTTGGAAAGGTGGCACCCTATGACAGTGCCATGTTGAATGTCACTGAGCTCTATTGTAAGGCCATTCTACTGCCAATGTTTGTCTTTGGAGATCGCATGGCTGTGTGCTCGATGTTATACACCTGTCAGCAACGGGTGTGGCTGAAATAGCCGAATCCACTAATTTGAAGGGGTGTCTACATACTTTTGTATATATAGTGCATATTTATCTATTGATTGATTTCTGAGTGGAAAGTTATATACTGCCTTTTTAATTATTGTGCATGCTTTGCTTACCTAAGATCTAGCTATCCATTCAAACTCATCAGGGCTTGGAGTGTAATATAAAATATTGCAGGAGTGTTTTACCATAATTGCAATGTTTACAACCCTCCCTTGTATGAATTATGCACAGGACTGAGCGTATCTCTGGGGTGGTGGTTTTTACCTTGCAATTGAGCCCACTCAACCTCTCACAACTCCAATAAAGCAATGTAATGGAAAATCAATTAAATGGAACTCGTTTGGTTTTTCTCTTACAGAGTCATATTTCAATGCATTTTATGCAGTATGTTTTCATCTGTAGTTGAATTCCATCTAATCAACTATGATTCTGTACTAGTTCTTACCAGCGCCGGTTTAATTTGTAATCAGTGAAAACAATTAGTGAGACAAAGGTTTTGGCACCATTTCAATAAAGTGTGTCTCATTTAACTTGTTATGGCTGGGGGTATTAATAGAGTAGCTTTGATGAATATGGTGCCCAGAGTAAACTGTCTGCTACTCAGGCCCAGTTGCTAATATATGCATATATATTAGTAGATATGGATAGAAAACACTCTGAACTTTCTAAAACAGTTTGAATGATGTCTGTGAGTATAACAGAACTTATATGGCAGGCAAAAACCTGAGAAGAAAAATCCAACCAGGAAGTGGGAAATTTGAGGTTTGTAGTTTTTCAACTCTTGGCCTATCAAATACACAGTGTCTATGGGGTCAAATTGCACTTCCTAAGGCTTCCACTAGATGTCAACAGTCTTTAGAACCTTGTTTGATTCTTCTACTGTGAAGTGGGGGCGAATGAGAGGGGAATGAGTCAGAGGTCTGCCAGAGAGGCATGGGCTGAACACGGGCGTTCACGTGAGAGTTAGCTTGAGTTCCATTGCATTTCTGAAGACAAAGGAATTCTCCGGTTGGAACATTATTGAAGATTTAAGATTTATTTATTTACATTATATCGTTTGACATGTTTCTATGGACTGTAACAGAACTTTTTGACTTTTCATCTGGACCTAGATCGCGCGTCATGAATTTGGATTACTGGGCTAAACGCGCAAACAAAAAGGAGGTATTTGGACATAAATGATGGACATTATCGAACAAAACAAACATTTATTGTGGAACTGGGATTCCTTGGAGTGCATTCTGATGAAGATCATCAAAGTGTTGGTGTTGTTGTCATTTCCGGTCACAACTTGCAGACTCGTTTACGTGTTGCTGTGCGTTTTGTTGCCAACCTTACTTTGCTACCTGACAACTTTACAGTTTTGACTTTTTAATACCATTTATTTTTTTAGTTTTTCCCTCAACTTCTTTTCATTAAACTTTTTCACTCCGGACGCTTTATCTGGACATGGTTCGTCAGGACCTTCAACAGCCGAAGCTAAGTGGTAACATTAAAATGATGCCTTCTAATTGCAGTCGCTCTACTCATAATATACAGGAGAACGATCGCCTTACGTCGAGAATAGCTGTGCTGCAAGCCCAGCTTCAGACGCAATCGTTAGGCAAGGATAACTTCAGTGTAGGAAAGGATGAAACAGCATCTGTGCCACCAGTAAGTACAGATAGTAACGTTAGTATAAATCCCCTTGCACGATCCCCGCAGCCGGACAACTTTCTCATGGCTTCTGGAGGGAAATGCTGTAGGAATGCTCAACCGGTGTCGCTCATTCAGCCGACAGAAACTTTCAACCGGTTTTCCCCATTAAACAGCGAGTCAGAGTCTGAGGCCGAGCCTTCTCCTGTCTCTACTCCTCCCGTTACGGGGTCTGAGATGCCGAAGCTTCCCACCATTAGCTCTGACAAATTGAAAACCCTAGTCTTTGGCGACTCCATTACCCGCAGTATTAGACTTAAAACGAATCATCCAGCGATCATACACTGTTTACCAGGGGGCAGGGCTACCGACATTAAGGCTAATCTGAAGATGGTGCTGGCTAAAGCTAAAACTGGCGAGTGTAGAGAGTATAGAGATATTGTTATCCACGTCGGCACCAACAATGTTAGGATGAAACAGTCAGAATCACCAAGGGCAATATAGCTTCAGCGTGTAAATCAGCTAGAAAGATGTGTCGGCATCTAGTAACTGTCTCTGGCCCCCTCCCAGTTAGGGGGAGTGATGAGCTCTACAGCAGAGTCTCACAACTCAATCGCTGGTAGAAAACTGTTTTCTGCCCCTCCCAAAAGATAGAATTTGTAGATAATTGGCCCTCTTTCTGGGACTCACCCACAAACAGGACCACGCCTGGCCTGCTGAGGAGTGACGGACTCCATCCTAGCTGGAGGGGTGCTCTCATCTTATCTACCAACATAGACAGGGCTCTAACTCCTCTAGCTCCACAATGAAATAGGGTGCAGGCCAGGCAGCAGGCTGTTAGCCAGCCTGCCAGCTTAGTGGAGTCTGCCACTAGCACAGTCAGTGTAGTCAGCTCAGATATCCCCATTGAGACCATGTCTGTGCCTCGATCTAGGTTGGGCAAAACTTAACATGGCGGTGTTCACCTAAGCAATCTCACGAGGATAAAGACCTCCGCCATCCTGCCATTATTGAAAGAGATCGTGATAACTCACATCTCAAAATAGAGCTACTTAATGTTAGATCCCTTACTTCAAAGGTAGTTATAGTCAATGAACTAATCACTGATCATAATCTTGATGTGATTGGCCTGACTGAAACATGGCTTAAGCCTGATGAATTTACTGTGTTAAATGAGGCCTCGCCTCCTCGTTACACTAGTGACCATATCCCCCGTGCATCCCGCAAAGGCGGAGGTTCTGCTAACATTTACGATAGCAAATTTCAATTTACAAAAAAATATATGTTTTCGTCTTTTGAGCTTCTAGTCATGAAATCTATGCAGCCTACTCAATCACTTTTTATAGCTACTGTTTACAGGCCTCCTGGGCCATATACAGCATTCCTCATTGAGTTCCCTGAATTCCTATCGGACCTTGTAGTCATAGCAGATAATATTCTAATTTTTGGTGACTTTAATTTTCACATGGAAAAGTCCACAGACCCACTCCAAAAGGCTTTCGGAGCCATCATCGACTCAGTGGATTTTGTCCAACATGTCTCTGGACCTACTCACTGTCACAGTCATACTCTGGACCTAGTTTTGTCCCATGTAATAAATGTTGTGGATCTTCATGTTTTTCCTCATAATCCTGGACTATCGGACCACCATTTTATTACGTTTGCAATTGCAACAAATAATCTGCTCAGACCCCAACCAAGGAAAGATTCCTTGATGCCCTTCCAGACTCCCTCTGCCTACCCAAGGACGTCAGAGGTGTCACGATCGTCATAAGGAACGGACCAAAATGCAGCGTGGTATGTGATTTTTTAATTAAAGAAAGCACTGAACACTGAATACAAACTATACAAAACAATAAACAAATAACAACCGTGAAGCTATAATGAGACAGTTGCTTGTGTCAGCACAGAACATAGACAATCAACCACAAACAAACAGTGAAACCCAGGCTACCTAAGTATGATTCTCAATCAGAGACAACTAATGACATCTGCCTCTGATTGAGAACCATACTAGGCCGAAACATAGAAATCCCAAAATCATAGAAAAACAAACATAGACTGCCCACCCCAACTCACGCCCTGACCATACTAAACAATGACAAAACAAAGGAAATAAAGGTCAGAACGTGACAAGAGGACAAAAATCAGTTAACCACCTAACTGAGGAACTCAATTTAACCTTGCGCAATACCCTAGATGCAGTTGAACCCCTAAAATCTAAAAACATTTGTCAAAAGAAACTAGCTCCCTGGTATACAGAAAATACCGATCTCTGAAGCAAGTTTCCAGAAAATTGGAACGGAAATGGCGCCACACCAAACTGGAAGTCTTTCAGCTTGGAAAGACAGTACTGTGCAGTATCGAAGAGCTCTCACTGCTGCTCGATCATCCTATTTTAGGAAAAGAAGAACAATCCTAAATGTATTTTTAATACTGCCGCAAAGCTAACTAAAAAGCAGCATTCCCCTAGTGAGGATGGCTTTCACTTCAGCAGTAATAAATTCATGAACTTCTTTGAGGAAAAGATCATGATTATTAGAAAGCAAATTACGGAATCCTCTTTAAATCTGTGTATTCTTTCAAAGTTCAGTTGTCCTGAGTCTGCACAACTCTGCCAGGACCTAGGATCAAGAGAGACACTCAAGTGTTTTAGTACTATATCTCTTTACACATTGATGATAATAATCATGGCCTCTAAACCTTCAAGCTGCATACTGGACCCTATTCTAACTAAACTATTGAAAGAGCTGCTTCCTGTGCTTGGCCCTCCTATGTTGAACATAATAAACAACTCTCTATCCGCCGGATGTGTACCAAAATCACTAAAAGTTGCAGTAATAAAGCCTCTCTTGAAAAAGCCAAACCTTGACCCAGAAAATATAAAAAACTATCAGCCTATATCAAATCTTCCATTCCTCTCAAAATGTTTTGAAAAAGCTGTTGCACGGCAACTCACTGCATTCCTGAAGACAAACAATGTATACGAAATGCTTCAGTCTGGTTTTAGACCCCATCATAGCACTGAGACAGCACTTGTGAAGGTGGTAAATGACCTTTTAATGGCATCAGACCGAGGCTCTGCATCTGTCCTCGTGCTCCTAGACCTTAGTGCTGCTTTTGATACCATCGATCACCACATTCTTTTGGAGCGATTGGAAACCCAAATTGGTCAACATGGACAAGTTCTGGCCTGGTTTAGATCTTATCTGTCGGAAAGAGTTTGTCTCTGTGAATGGTTTGTCCTCTGACAAATGAACTGTAAATGGTGGTGTTCCTCAAGGTTCCGTTTTAGGACCACTATTGTTTTCACTATATATTTAACCTCTTGGGGATATCATTTGAAAACATAATGTTAACTTTCACTGCTATGCGGATGACACACAGCTGTACATTTTAATGAAACATGGTGAAGCCCCAAAATTGCCCTCGCTAGAAGCCTGTGTTTTAGACATAAGGAAGTGGATGGCTGCAAACTTCCTACTTTTAAACTCGGACAAAACAGAGATGCTTGTTCTAGGTCCCAAGAAACAAAAAAATCTTCTGTGGAATCTGACAATTAATCTTGATGGTTGTACAGTTGTCTCAAATAAAACTGTGAAGGACCTCGGTGTTACTCTGGACCCTGATCTCTCTTTTGACGAACATATCAAGACTGTTTCAATGACAGCTTTTTCCATCTACGTAACATTGCAGAAATCAGAAACTTTCTGTCCAAAAATGATGCATAAAAATTTATCCATGCTTTTGTTACTTCTTGGTTAGACTACTGCAATGCTCTACTTTCCGGCTACCCGGATAAAGCACTAAATAAACTTCAGTTAGTGCTAAATACGGCTGCTATATTCCTCCAGTGCTAGCCTCCCTACACTGGCCTCCTGTTAAGGCAAGGGCTGATTTCAAGGTTTTACTGCTAATCTACAAAGCATTACATGGGCTTGCTCCTACCTATCTTTCTGATTTGGTCCTGCCGTACATACCTACATGTACGCTACGGTCACAAGACTTAGGCCTCCTAATTGTCCCTAGAATTTCTATGCAAACAGCTGGAGGCAGGGCTTTCTCCTATAGAGCTCCATTTTATGGAATGGTCTGCCTACCCATGTGAGAGACGCAAACTCGGTCTCAATCTTTAAGTCTTTACTGAAGACGCATCTCTTCAGTGGGTCATATGACTGAGTGTAGTCTGGCCCAGGAGTGTGAAGGTGAACGGAAAGGCTCTGGAGCAACGAACCGCCCTTGCTGTCTCTGCCTGGCCGGTTCCCCTCTTTCCACTGGGATTCTCTGCCTCTAACCCTATTACAGGGGCTGAGTGACTGGTTTACTGGTGCTCTTTCATGCCGTCCCTAGGAGGGGTGCGTCACTTGAGTGGGTTGAGTCACTGACGTGATCTTCCTGTCTAGCTTGGCGACCCCCCTTGGGTTGTGCCGTGGCGGAGATCTTTAAGGACTATACTCGGCCTTGTCTCAAGATGGTAAGTTGGTGGTTGAAGATATCCCTCTAGTGGTGTGGGGGCTGTGCTTTGGTAAAGTAGGTGGGGTTATATCCTTCCTGTTTGGCCCTGTCCGGGGGTATCATCGGATGGGACCACAGTGTCTCCTGACCCCTCCTGTCTCAGCCTCCAGTATTTATGCTGCAGTAGTTTATGTGTCGGGGGCTAGGGTCAGTTTGTTATATATGGAGTAGTTCTCCTGTCTTATCCGGTGTCCTGTGTGAATTTAAGTATGCTCTCTCTAATTCTCTCTTTCTCTCTTTCTTTCTCTCTCTCGGAGGACTTGAGCCCTAGGACCATGCCTCAGGACTACCTGGCATGACTCCTTGCTGTCCCCAGTCCACCTGGCCGTGCTGCTGCTCCAGTTTCAACTGTTCTGCCTGAACAGTTTCAACTGTTCTGGCTATGGAATCCTGACCTGTTCACCGGACGTGCTACCTGTCCCAGACCTGCTGTTTTCAACTCTCTAGAGACAGCAGGAGTGGTAGAGATACTCTTAATGATCGGCTATGAAAAGCCAACTGACATTTACTCCTGAGGTGCTGACTTGCTGCACCCTCGACAACTACTGTGATTACTATTATTTGACCATGCTGGTCATTTATGAACATTTGAACATCTTGGCCATGTTCTGTTATAATCTCCACCCGGCACAGCCAGAAGAGGACTGGCCACCCCTCATAGCCTGGTTCCTCTCTAGGTTTCTTCCTAGGTTTTGGCCTTTCTAGGGAGTTTTTCCTAGCCACCGTGCTTCTAAACCTGCATTGCTTGCTGTTTGGGGTTTTAGGCTGGGTTTCTGTACAGCACTTTGAGATATCAGCTGATGTACAAAGGGCTATATAAATAGTTTTGATTTGATTTGATAAAAGGTAAGTGAATATTTATAATGCTATTTCTGACTTCTGTGTATCTATAATTCCATGCATAATAGTTGTATCTTTTATCAATGTTTATTATGAGTATTTCTGTAAATTGATGTGGCTCTCTGCAAAATCACCAGATGTTTTGGAACTACTGAACATAACGTGCCAATGTATACTGAGATATTTTGATATAAATATGAACTTTATCGAACAAAACATACATGTATTGTGTAACATGAAGTCCTAGGAGTGTCATCTGTTGAAGATCATTGAAGCTTAGTGATTCATTTATCTCTATTTCTGCTTTTTGTGACTCCTCTTTTTGGCTGGAAAAATGGCTGTGTTTTTCAGTGACTAGGCACTCACCTAACATAATCGTTTGGTTTGCTTTTGTTGTAATGCCTTTTTGAAATCGGACATTGTGGTGGGATTAACAAGAAGTGTATCTTTTAAAATGGTGTAAAATACTTGTATGATTGTTTGAGGAATATTAATTTTGGGATTTCTGTTGTTTTGAATTTGGCGCCCTGCACTTTCACTGGCTGTTGTCATATCGATCCCGTTAGCGGGATCTCAGCCCAAAGAGGATTTATTGACCAAAATTCCATTAAATCGGACTCATAATGTGATTTTGATCTGATAATTGGTCACAGCCATAGGCCCTAATCTATGGATTTCATGACTGGGAATACAGATATGCATCTGTTGGTCACAGATCCCTTAAGAAAAAAGGTAGGGTAGTGGATCAGAAAACCAGTCAGTATCTGGTGTAACCACCCTTTGCCTCATGCAGCGCGACACACCTCCTTCGCATAGAGTTGATCAGGCTGTTTATTGTGACCTGCGGAATGTTGTCCCACTCCTCTTCAATGGCTGTGCAAAATTGCAGGATATTGGCAGGAACCAGAACACTCTGTCATACATGTCAATCCAGAGCATTCCAAACAGGCTCAATGGGTGACATGTCTAGTGAGTATGTAGCCATGGAAGAACAGGGACATTTTCAGCTTCCAGGAATTGTGTACCTTGCAACATGGGGCTGTGCATTATCATGCTGAAACATGAGGTGATGGCAGCGGATGAATGGCACGACAATGAGCCTCAGAATCTTGTCACGGTATCCCTGTTCCTTCAGATTGCCATTGATAAAACATAGTTGTGTTCATTGTCCATAGCTTATTCCTGCCCATTCCATAACCACATTGCCACCACTCTGTTCACAACGTTGACATCAGCAAACCACTCGCCCACACGACACCAAACAGGTGGACTGCAGTTATGAGGCCGGTTGGATGTACTTCCAAATTCTCTAAAAAGACATTGGAGGCGGTTTATGGTAGAGAAATTAACATTCAATTATCTGGCAACACCTCTGGTGGACATTCCTGCAGTCAACATGTCAATTGCACTTGGCATTGTGTTGTGTGACAAAACAACACATTTTAGAGTGTCCCCAGAACAAGGTGCACCTGTGTAATGATTATGCTCTTTAATCAGCTTCTTGATATGCCACACCTGTCAGGTAGATGGATTATCTTGGCAAAGGAGAAATGCTCCCTAATTTGTACTCAACATTTGAGAGAAATAAGCTTTCTGTGCATATGGAACATTTCTCAGATCTTTTATTTCAGCTGATGAAACATGGGACCAACACTTTACATGTTGCGTTTATATTTTTGTTCATTATATATTTGAATGACCTCGACCCTGATCAACCCACGGGGAATAAACTAGTTCCACGTCATTTCAACCCCAAAAATCTATGAATCAACGTTGAAAACTGATTGGGTTTGCAAAAAATCGTCTTTATTTTTACCTAACCTAAATCCAATGACATGGTGAAATGTTTTGTTGATTTCACGCTGAATTCAAGTTTGTTGACAACTCAACCAAATGTAAACCAAAACTAGACGTTCAACTGACGTCTGTGCCCAGTGGGAAGCCTCTCCCTCTATCTTTCTCTCTGCCTGTACACATTGACTTCACATTATGACAGAGATAACACAATTTGTAGTGTTGTATTTCTTCTCAAATTACCACTCTGTCAAATCCATTGTCATTGAGTATGATGAATGTGTTACTTCTATATTGTATCGCTATCAAGGTGATGCATAAGTCAGTTTGCAGTCTGCTGAAAGTGAATTAGGAACTTACTTTATAATGATATATAGGATATTCATAGATTCCTGTCCTTTGCCGCTGTAATTGTGCCAGAGTACCCCAATACGGCGATCTGATGCACACCATTCTATTCCCCTACAGCTTCGAGCCCAGATGGCCATTGTCATCACTCATATTTTTTGAGAGGCAGGCGACAGAATCACCGTTCCCTCCATGAAGAAAGGTTAATGTTTAATGGCGACAAGCTATCAAGCACATGGGAGGAGGGAATTTTTCTCTCTGTCTCACACACCCTCCCATACACAGGAGGCCTCAGGGGAGAACTTCAGCCTTTCCATTACTACAAGGGCATAGAAAAGATTAAATGCAACGTCAGCGCTGAAGTTTTAGAGGCTGGATAGATGGATCAATTCTACCTTGAAGGAGTGAGCACCACCCCCTTTCAAATGCCCTGAAATATTTTTTTTTTTTTTTTTTTGGGGGGGGGGGGGGATTTCCGAGTTTTGGCACCATTGCTCCTTGGCATCCCGAGTAACAAATGATGTTGTTTTGCAGAGTCATCTTTCAAAGGTCAACTCTGTCTCAAGGGCTCATCTGCCCTCTGTCCATGTTGATATTGCTGTCCTGGGCTGTGTTCCTAAGACAAAAAAAAAAACTTTTGAAACTGAGTGAAACAGGGAGAGGTACAACACAGATTTTCATTGTAAGTTGCAAAACCTAATGCTATGGTGCACCCCACTGAACACGAACCGGGTGTTGCCTGACTGTTGTGAAACAGCAAAACTCTCCAAACATTTGTTAATGTGGGACCGTGTTTCACATTAGGTTTCAAGGTGTTAATATCAATTACAAGCCTGGAGTTTTGGGCTTTTTGCTGTCAAGGAAACATTTCAAGTTCAAAAAGACTCCTGTATTCCGGCAGGCCAAAGGCATTTCAGAAGCAATTATTCAATGATAGATTCCCTAATGCATTCAATGCAGTTTTCTTGTCCACATAAATGTCTTGATAGCTAATAGACCTAATTAGCTAAGGCCTACATTCAATGAGATCAAGCGTTAACCAGCGATAGCCGACACGCGCATAGCTGATGTTTTGCCATGGTCGGAAGTGTAACTGCTTTGGAGCTGTCAAATTGGTGAACAGCTGCTCTTGATCATTTTCAGGAAGCCACACCCATTCAACAAAACAATGAGGATTTCTATCAGCCAAATGGAGGTGTAGATTACATCACACATTCCAGTGTTCAAACTTGTAAACAAGGCTGCATGGGATGTCCACTTTAGGTACAATGCCAGGAGCCACTTGTAGATTTGACAGCTCTAACACAGTTACACCTCTGACATTGCCAAAACAACTGCTATGCAGATGCTGGATAAAGCGGGTCTGATTGAGTAGAGTGACCCCTAAGTGTGTACTCAGGCAGGTCAGGTGTTCAACCCAAAGGCTAGTACGTACAGCAGTTTCTGCATCCTTATTTGAGACACTAAATAATGTATTGTATATGCATTTCTCTTACAGACACTCCATTGGTTGATCTATGATGCTATCAAATGGGGCTATACAGCATCATTGTAAAATAATGAACAGTGGAGCTGCTTTGTCTGACACCGTCAGTCTATCAAGACCGACTGTGTTACTTTAATATATGCTATGGCACAAAATCTTTTATCCCCCAGACTAAGAGGCAGAATAAATAACACATGAAATCATGTAGTAACCAAAAAAGTGTTAAACAAATCAAAATATGTTTTACATTCTTCAAAGTAGCCACCCTTTGCCTTGACCCCCAGTCTGGGGTCTCCAGCGACGGTCCCCACTCCGGGGTCTCCAGCTACGGTCCCCAGTCCGGGGTCTCCAGCGACGAACTGCAGTCCAGAGCCTCCGGCGATGATCCACGGTCCGGTTCCACAAAAGCGGAGGGATCAGCGTAAGGAGGGGGGGCTGCGTCCAGAACCGGAGTTGCCACCAAGGGTAGATGCCCACCCGTACCCTCCACTATAGGTTCAGGTTTGAGGTTGGGGGCCCGCACCTTGGGGGGGGGGGGGGGGGGGGGGGGGGGGGGGGGGGGTACTGTCACACCCTGACCTTAGATATCTCTGTTTTTCTATATCTTTTGGTTAGGTCAGTGTGTGACTAGAGTGGGTACTCTAGTTTTTGAATGTCAAGGGATTTTGTATGTCTATGTTGGCCTGATATGGTTCTCAATCAGAGACAGCTGTTTATCGTTGTCTCTGATTGGGGATCATATTTAGGTAGCCATTTTCCTCATTTGTGTTGTGGGATCTTGTCTATGTATAATTGCCTTAGTGCACATCAGTAGCGTCACATTTTGTTCGGTTGTTTGTGGTTTCGATTTATTACAATTATTTGGAACTCTACTCATGCTGCACCTTGGTCTCATCGTTATGACGAACATGACACCAAGGAAAATATTCAGATTACAAAGTTATAATTTTCCTAATAGAACTTTTCAGATATTTTAGTATCTGATCAATTAGTCTTCTTAATTAATTATTTATTTATTTTACCTCACGTTAGTCTCATTCCGAGCGTCGTAAAGTGTTGATCTGCGCGAACCCAGCCTTTACTATGAGTCATCCATACATCAATTGTCTCAATCATTTCTTTATTAACTAACTAAATAATCACAGAAGTGCACACACAAACAAACAAAGTAAATATGGTTACAAGAAATGATAGGGGAATGTGCCCCTAGTGGGCTAAACGGACATGGCGGCTTGTTAGACAGAAGGGAAATGGGGGTAGATCGATAACACTACAACGTTGATAATTATAACAATGGAAAGTGATCCTTTGCACATGAACGCTCTCTCATTAGGGAATAATTGCAATCAATATACAATGGGGAGAACATTTGATACACTGCCCGATTTTGCAGGTTTTCCTACTTACAAAGCATGTAGAGGTCTGTAATTTGTATCATAGGTACACTTCAACTGTGAGAGACGGAATCTAAAACAGAAATTCAGAAAATCACATTGTATGATTTTTAAGTAATTAATTTGCATTTTATTGCATAACATAAGTATTTGATACATCAGAAAACCAGAACTTAATATTTGGTACAGAAACCTTTGTTTGCAATTATAGAGATCATATGTTTCCTGTAGTTCATGACCACGTTTGCACACACTGCAGCAGGGATTTTGGCCCACTCCTCCATACAGACCTTCTCCAGATCCTTCAGGTCCCTCCAAAGATTTTCTATTGGGTTCAGGTCTGAAGACTGGCTAGGCCACTCCAGGACCTTGAGATGCTTCTTATGGAGCCACTCCTTAGTTGCCCTGGTTGTGTTTTTTGGGGGTTCGTTGTCATGCTGGAAGACCCAGCCACGACCCATTTTCAATGTTCTTACTGAGGGAAGGAGGTTGTTGGCCATAATCTCGCGATACATGGCCCCATCAATCCTCCCCTTAATACGGTGCAGTCGTCCTGTCCCCTTTGCAGAAAATCATCCCCAAAGAATGATGTTTCCACCTCCATGCTTCACGGTTGGGATGGTGTTTTTGGGGTTGTAGTCATCCTTCTTCTTCCTCCAAACATGGCGAGTGGAGTTGAGACCAAAAAGCTCTATTTTTGTCTCATCAGACCACATGACCTTCTCCCATTCCTCCTCTGGATCATCCAGAAGGTCATTGGCAAACTTCAGATGGGCCTGGACATGCGCTGGCTTGAGCAGGGGGACCTTGCGTGCGCTGCAGGATTTTAATCCATGACGGCATAGTGTGTTACTAATGGTTTTCTTTGAGAATGTGGTCCCAGATCTCTTCAGGTCATTGACCAGGTCCTGCCATGTAGTTCTGGGCTGATCCCTCACCTCCCTCATGATCATTGATTCCCCATGTGGTGAGATCTTGGATGGAGCCCCAGACTGAGGGTGATTGACCGTCATCTTGAACTTCTTCCATTTTCGAATAATTGCGCCAACAATTGTTGCCTTCTCACCAAGCTGCTTGCCTATTGTCCTGTAGCCAATCCCAGCCTTGTGCAGGTCTACAATTTTATCCCTGATGTCCTTACACAGCTCCCTGGTCTTGGCCATTGTGGAGAGGTTGGAGTCTGTTTGATTGAGTGTGTGGACAGGTGTCTTTTATACAGGTAACGAGTTCAAACAGGTGCAGTTAATACAGGTAATGAGTGGAGAACAGGAGGGCTTCTTAAAGAAAAACTATCAGGTCTGTGAGAGCCGGAATTCTTACTGGTTGGTAGGTGATCAAACACTTATGTCATGCAATACAATGCAAATTAATTACTTAAAAATCATACAATGTGATTTTCTGGATTTTTGTTTTAGATTCCATCTCTCACAGTTGAAGTGTACCTATGATAAAAAAATTACAGACTTCTACATGCTTTGTAAGTAGGAAAACCTGCAAAATCGGCAGTGTATCAAATACTTGTTCTCCCCACTGTATATATTTACACTCAGTGTGTTGTTCTTGATCGCTGTTGAAAAGTTTGTTTCTTTTGTAGAATTATCCGTCTCTCTCTCTGCCGTGGTCAGAATGGATCCTTCAGAGTTACATTCAGCGACGATGTTGTAGAATGGATGTTTCGGCGGTTGTCGGTCTTCGCGTTCAATGATACCGAATTCCTAGAAGGCAAACCGGTCTGGTCTCAAACATTGGCCCCCTCGTGGTGGGGTAAACTGGTCTCAACCTTAGTCCTCTCGTAATTGAGAGAAACATGGTCTGGTGATAGAAAACCCAGGTGGGGGTTTTATTGGGAACATGGAAAAGGGCTGTCTCATGACGCCCGGTCCTGTCTGTGCCCCTGGGGGTGTTCTCATGATGCCCGGTCCTGTCTGTGGCCCTGGGGGTGTTCTCATGACGCCCGGTCCTGTCTGTGCCCCTGGGGGTGTTCTCATGACGCCCGGTCCTGTCTGTGCCCCTGGGGGTGTTCTCATGATGCCCGGTCCTGTCTGTGCCCCTGGGGGTGTTCTCATGACGCCCGGTCCTGTCTGTGCCCCTGGGGGTGTTCTCATGACGCCCGGTCCTGTCTGTGCCCCTGGGGGTGTTCTCATGACGCCCGGTCCTCTCTGTGCCCCTGGGGGTGTTCTCATGACGCCCGGTCCTGTCTGTGCCCCTGGGGGTGTTCTCATGACACCCGGTCCTGTCTGTGCCCCTGGGGGTGTTCTCATGACACCCGGTCCTGTCTGTGCCCCTGGGGGTGTTCTCATGATGCCCGGTCCTGTCTGTGCCCCTGGGGGTGTTCCCATGACGCCCGGTCCTGTCTGTGCCCCTGGGGGCATCCCAGGGACTTAGTGAAACTTTTTAGGGAATTGGAGTTTCCTTCATTGAACAGTCCAAAATCACATTACACAATTTCACAAACAGTTCCATCCTCACTCATTCATTTTATACAACAATTAGATGTAAGCCTCATTACTAAGGCTATTGTATAAACAGCGTTATGGTAATGTGGTCGTATTGTCTCTCATGAGTTTCACAAAATTGTACCAAACGGACCAGTTCGTAGCTGGATTCTTCACCGATCTTTTATACCTTCTCCAGAACATAAATGTTGTTCGGACCTCAAGTTCTGTGAGGTAGAAGAAATTCCTTTGTTCTCTCTATGAAATACTCACTCTCTCTCTATACTGTGGCCATGAGGAGATAATCTCCTCCAGGAATTTATGACCTGAGGTCGCAGCAGCCTGAGTGTAGGAGACAGAGTGAGGGGGATGGTGCTTGCTGTACCCAAAGAGGGCAACGTCATGACACCGGCTAGTGACAGTGACTAAGTTCAGGGCAGGGTACTGGGTGGTCGGCGGCTAGTGACAGTGACTAAGTTCAGGGCAGGGTACAGGGTGGTCGGCGGCTAGTGACAGTGACTAATTTCAAGGCAGGGTACAGGGTGGAGACCTGAAACATAAAGGCTTCTTTGAAGAACGACATTATTACCACTGTTTTAAAACAAATAGAACCAGAGAGGAAAAAGAGTGGCTTACACTGCCAGAAAGATTATATCGATATACTGTGTGACTGTGATCATTGTGGGCAAATAAAAGAACCTGGATTTATTCTAGTTCCAGGCGCCAGACTCAAGTCCAGTCTAATGGACAGTAAAACTAAACTAAAATAGTTTTTATGTGATATCATCTATATTTGGAAACATAAAGTGGGCAGGCCAGGCAGGAGATGTTGGATGTGAGGCAACTGTGTTTGTGTCTGATTGGAAAATGCTGCTCTAAAACAAATGAAATAAAGATAGATACCCTCACAGTGATGACTGCTCTTGCAAAACTGCTTACACAAAACCATTGTTGAGTGGCAGTTGGCCTAGCGGTTAGAGCGTTGGGCCAGTAACTGAAAGGACATTGGTTCGAATACCCGAGCCAACAAGGTGAAAAATGTATCCTTAGGTGCTGTACTACTATGGCTGACCCTGTAAAATTGCACCTATCTGTAAAACAACACATTTCACTGCACCAATCCGGTGTATGTGACAATGAAACCTATATTGAATTCCTTTACTTTTTGTACCCTGCAACTGCAAGTCACTGGATGTGCATACCAATGGCTGTATATATGAACCGACAGCGGCATTAATCACGACACCATTCATTCCTATGTGAAGACTCAAAAGTGCATTGAAGCCAAAATAAGTTGGTTAAGATGGCGTCTTATGGAGACATAACATGAGCAGTGTGAGCTACTCCAGGAACTGACGTTGCAGGCTAGCTCAGTGCTGCCCCCTCTCATTGAGTAAAGGTGTTAGATTTCTTTATTTTATTACATACTTTGTTTTATTTTTTACATTTTTAAAATCATTTTAAAAAATCCCACACCAGATACAAGCATACACATACGAACATCAACTTACAGACATACACAAACAGTAACTACATCTCATCTGGCCAGATCCGCATGCTCCCACCTCCATCCCTAGTGGCTCCATTATTGTTTCCACATGGCCTTAAATTGTACCAATTTGTTGTAAAGAATCCGCATCACGGGAATTCAGCTTACAGCGTGATTGAAATGTAAAGGCAATGTTCCCGCTTGGATTTCACGGTAAATGCTGCATATGTCATGTCGGGGCAATCGCGGAATCTGTAAAGCTTCAGCTCAAGTTGAAGGCCGACCGGGGTACGGCAAGCTGCCATTAGCAACTGTGTGCGATTTAAAAATAAACATTTCAAGGATATACATCTGGTGTATTAGAAGCAAATTATTGATAATTTGCTATATATATATATATATATATATATATTTTTTTTTTAAACAAAAATTGACTACAAATATTGACATTTTTCCATTCACTACAATGGAGGATCCTGTTTTTCTGCAAACAATACTTTCAGTTCTGCGGTCGGCCTTGAACTTCAGTGGCTTCAATGAGACGGGGCAGTCGTTCTCCCCTGGTAAGTACAAAACTACACATCCTCTCACAAAAATATGTCCTTACTGTGTTGAAATATGTTTTTTTGAACGACCCAGGTAAAATGAGACTGGTCAGTCCAGGATCTAGGATCAGGTCCTGTCTGTCAAAGACCCCTATCATGTGTTTGCAATCAGACCCCTTGAGCCAAAATGGAGTCCAGACAAGTCCCAGTTGCAGTAAACATATGGACTGACGCACTGACACCAGAGGTCAGAGTATTTGCTGACACCAGAGGTCAGAGTATTTGCTGACACCAGAGGTCAGAGTATTTGCTGACACCAGAGGTCAGAGTATTTGCTGACACCAGAGGTCAGAGTATTTGCTGACACCAGTGAGCTAATGGTGCTGGGGAGATACAAGATGTGCAGGCTTTTGTTTTGTTCAGAGAGTTGTAACAGACTTTAAGCTCACGTGAGATTTCATTCTGGTTCAGGAGTACAGCAGTGAATAAAAGGCTATTTGTAATTCAACAAAAGACAGTGATCCTTCAAGAGGAAGAGGATTGGTGCACATGGTTGATTCCATTTTGTCAGCAGTCAACATCCCTGGAACTGGATAAATACGGGGTGTGGAGGCTTTTTGTTAAATAAATTGAGTTAAGACTCATATACTGTATTCTCAATGGTCAATGCATTTGTATGCTATAGGTGGTGCAAGAGATGTCAATAATCTCTTGATTTAATCACCCTTGGGCTGACAAGGCCTCTTTCACCCCTCTGTGGCTTATTGAACAGGAACATTATAAAACATACATCAGCGTTTATGCTTTGACTCGGTGTACTCACTTCTCAGAATGATTTACGGAGGGCAGATAAACGCCTCCTGTCTAGTATGATGTTGGTCCACTCTGTCTCTGATGAAATCAGCTTCAGAGCAGATTTAATTTCGCTACTGATGGAGAAAATGATGTGATTGCTGGAGACAAATCATGCTCTTAGTCGGGTCAGCAACTTCCGAAACTCAATAAGAGCGTCGTTTTTGTGCTGAGGAACTGAAGAAGTGCAAGACAGTTCCAGTCATCGTACAGAAATGTCTCTTTTCATTATCACGTTGACCTTGACATTTCTTTAAAAGATTTACAGTCCATTGAGCGAGCTGGGGTTGTTGATCCTGTCTGGGACACCCACCCCAGAACATGGCAATATCAAAAGGTGACCCCAGCAATTTTTTACGGTCCTTCAAAAATATGATGCATTGTTTTTGTTTGAAGGGCAACTCATTACAGTGCATCACCACCATTCAATGACTTTCAATACATTTAATGAGACCACAGATATAGAAACCTTTCTTTCAGAAAGAGGAGGCTCATGAAAAGGGAGGAAGAGGATGGTCCCCCTCATTAATTTAAAGAAAACCTTATTTGAAACATTTAGAAAAATAAAATGACACATTTGTTACACACAAGTCATCACACAAGTCATCAAAACTTCTGGCTAACTACCATAGACACCATTGTTAACCCCCTCCCCCTATAGTAGTTAGTCTGGCTAACTACTATAGATATCATTATTAATTAACCCTGCCAGGTCTGGCTAGCTTCTATATATATCATTATTAACCCTGCCAGGTCTGGATAGCTACTATAGATATAATTATTAATTAACCCTGCCAGGTCTGGCTAGCTTCTATAGATATCATTATTAACCCTGCCAGGTCTGGCTAACTACTATAGACATCATTATTAACCCTGCCAGGTCTGGCTAGCTACTATAGACATCATTATTAACCCTGCCAGGTCTGGCTAACTACTATAGACATCATTATTAACCCTGCCAGGTCTGGCTAGCTACTATAGACATCATTATTAACCCTGCCAGGTCTGGCTAACTACTATAGACATCATTATTAACCCTGCCAGGTCTGGCTAGCTACTATAGACATCATTATTAAGCACTGATCCATACCCATACTGTTGAATGTAGACCTATAGAAAGCCTGTTGGAAAAACATTGGTGATAGTAATAAACACCCCAGTGTTATGTCTGAAATTGTAACATATTTCCTATATAGAGCTCTATGAGCCCTGGTTGCACTATATAGGGAATAGGGTGTCATTTTGGACGCAAATCCAGTACTATTTGGTGTGTTCTGTTCTAATCCACAGCATTCCTAAAGGATCGTTGGCTGGCTTCCAGAATCGATCAGGAGCCCATAATGTAGAAGAATCCATGAATTCTCTGAATCTGGATGCCCCGTCCCCTGGCTGATATATACTCACAATCCATCATGGTCCTGGATTGGAAGCAGAAGTACTACCCATTACCGCTTAATCACGCCAGCGCAAGGACAGCGGAGCCAAAACGAAGAGATTCGACTGCGTGTGTGTGACAGGCGAACAAACCCCGACAATGAATCACACAGATAAATCAACACATCCGCAGGTTGTACCTATACATCACATTCCTTGCAGAGGAGAGAAAGGTGGAGGGCCGATTCAGACTCAAACAGATAGGTTGATGGATCGCGGTAGGTAGATGGGAAGTTTACCTCCAAAGTTGTCTGCTCAGGGGTTGGTTACCCTCTGCGGGTAAACACACAAAGCATCTTTGGAAGACTTAGAAAGGCAGTAAGGACAAACTTTTATCTGAAATTAAATGTATTTTTTTCTAATTTTCTTCCAATTCGGACTTCACCCTAGGAGTAAATACTGTTTTGAAGTTGTCCTAAGGACATTTTTTTTTGTGCAATTCGTTTTTATGGATCGTCTGTTGGTTGAGCTATGCAGTTGTTTATTCAGTGTGTGGATCCTATTTCAACACACAAAGCATTTTATAATGGCTGTGAGGATGAACTTTTATCTGAAACGTAAATTTAAAAAAAAAAGTTATCTTCCAATTATGCCCTCACTTAAAAAAGACAGTTTGTAAGTTGTCTTTGTGCAAAACTCCACATAACTGTGACCAAGCCCTTGCTAATAAAATCACGAGGGCGTTGACGGATGCCAATGTGCCTTGCTCGCCTTTGTTTTGCCGATGCTCTTATCCCCTCATTTCCTCACGTTTCAAGATGAGCATTAACTTAAGGAAGCAACATCCCGATGTAATCGATAGAACGTCTTTGTTAAAACCGTGACTCAGCAAAGGAAGGGCTAACAAGAGTCCTGGGCTACATCCCAAATGGCAGCCTGTTCTCTGCATCAGGGATCATCAACTAGATTCAGCCGGGGGCAGTTTTTTTCTTGAGTGGATGGTCAGGTGGCCAGAACATAATTAGAAATCATTTGTAGACAGTAACGAATGTCAAACTTTGCTTACATTTGTAAACGATCACATACTCAGTGGCCAGTTTATTAGGTACACCACCGCATTCGTGAAAATAATTAGCTCCTCCTAATTAGTCACGTGGTCTTGGCTTGCTATATAAAGCAGGCAGACAGGCATCGAGGCATTCAGTTACTGTTTTATTGAATGTTAGAATGGGCCAAATGAGTGACATAAGTGATTGAGCGTGATTATGAACCTTATGTTTGTCGGTGCCAGGCAAGCCGGTTCCAGTATCTCAGAAACGGTTCGGCCTCCTGGGCTTTTCACACACGACAGTGTCTAGGGTTTTACAGAGAATGGTGCGACAAAAAAAAAATGTTGTCAGCGGCAGTCCTGTAGGCATGAAACAGCTCGTTGATGAGAGGTTGAAGGAGAATTGAAAGAATCATGCAAGTTAACGGGCAGGCCACAAACAGTCAAATGACGGCACAACCACCAACACTGGACAATCGAGGAGTGGAAAAACATTGCCTGGTCCGAAGAATCCCGGTTCCTGTTGGGGAATTCTACCCTACATAGTGCACTACATTTGACCAGATCCCTGCTCAAAAGTAGTGCACTAAATGGGGATAATGTGCCATTTGGGACGTATTCTTGCTCTCTCATCACCCGACTGGCAGGAGTCGGAGTAAATCAGGGTCTGAAACAGGTCGTACTTTTAGTAAGTGCATTTGGCGACGGCCACCGCATATTTTATCATCATCATCATCTCAGTCATAAATAATGTAAAATCTGAGCAAGGTGGATCAGGCGCTGTTCTTTATTCTGCAGAGTTGACATTTCCCAAATTAAAAGGACTGACCCTTAGTAGAGAGCGAGAGAGATTAGAGAGAGAGAGAGGTAGAGAGAGGTGGAGAGAGAGAGAGAGCAAGAGAGGGAGAGAGAGAGGTAGGGAACGAAAGAGAGAGAGAGAGAGAGAGAGAGAGAGAGAGAGAGAGAGATAAGAGGCCCAGTATTGCTGCTTTTCTATTATCCTAAATTGTTCATAAATTGGATAGGATGTTATCCGACCGTTCAGCAAATGGACCTAGTGCATAATGGACCTAGTGCCCTCTGCCTCTGTACACCTCACCACAGTTTGCACTTCTTTGATTAAAGAGTTCAATGAGTCACTGTGCCTTGTCAGCGATACCCCCATCAAACAACCTCTAAACAACCTGTCGCTCCACCCTCAGCATTACTTAGAAGACAGCCGCAGGGCACGTTTTTTGTGTGCAAGTTAATTGTGTGTCTGTAACTGTGTGTGTGTGTGTATACGTGTACGCGCGCCCCCAGGCGTGTACGACAAGGTAATATAGCTCTTCACCGGAGCCCTGAATCAGAGCGGGGAGACCCTCTACATATTACTTTACACTTCATAGCCTCTGAGTCAAGGCCCACTCAGTCACCCTAAGCACTCCGTTGAGGAAGGTAGCATTGTAGCATCTCCCTCAGGCATCAGGCAGACGGGCCCGGCCCATTCCCCCATCGCATTTCTGATACCTCCTCCAGGAACAAGGGAGGAGAGAGAGAGGAGATGAATGGACGAGAGCGTCCTCCTTCCATCAGAGGGGCTATTTGCATACACGAGTGAGTGTTATCCTGCTGACGTCGACCGAAACACTGACTGATGGATTTCATTTTGTTAAGTGAGTTAGTGTATACGGGCAGAGTAGCCTGTCAGGGCTTGATCTACGGTGCACAGCAGCACTTCTGTAAACACTACAGACCTGAGTCAGAACCTATACCTATAGGATAGGTTCCATTTTAAACATATATTCAGGCATTGTGAGATTTGCTGTGTGCGACTGTAATATAGGTGACCTGGAACGTCTCCTACAGCGACTAAGGAAGCGAGGCGAATGTGGTTTACAAGCAGGCAATTTGAGAGAGCCCAGCAAACCAAAAGTTGGTTCTTTGAAAGTTCCCAGAACATTCGTTAGATTGGGGTAAATGTTCTCATAACACAAAAACTGTCCAGTTGTGCTGATGATTATACAATGTTTGTATAAACGTTCGCTTGATGCTGTAAAATGTTCCCAGAATGTTTCAATAGGTTGTGGGAACATTGTGGGGACATCACAAAAGATATGTTCACCAAACTCAAACTGTCCAGCTGTCCGGATGATTATACAATGTTTATTTTAGGGTGAAACAAACATTCACATGTTGTTAGAACAATTTGTTCTGGGAACATTCTTGTATGTTCTTTAAAAGTTCATAACACATTTCTTTAGGTTGTTGTAATATTGTGTGGACAGATGTTCCCAAAACACAGAAACTTTCCAGTTGTGCTGATTGATTACAATGTTTCTATTAGGTTGAAAAAAACTGGTGTTGCAAGAACGTTCCCAGAACAAATGTTTTACGTTCTTTCGAAATTCCAAAAACATTTTATCTAGGTTGTGGGAACATTGTGAGGCTATGACAAGAGATAGGATCTCAAAACATAAATCTGTCCAGTTGTGATGACATTCTTAATATCAGAGTGCACAAAACATTCCCTCAATGTTGTTAGAACGTTTTTCCAATGATCCCAGAATGTTTTAAATACATTTGAAACAGTCCATGGAGGTTTATTTCGTGTCTTACTGTTATCTCACTTTTGAGGAAGTTAGTTATACAACAATCCATGTAGAAAAGCACATGTCAATTATCTGGAATTAAATGACAAAATATTAGACATTCATTGTACAAACATAGTTGTTTTACCATAGTGTTGATAGTCACAAGCACTGCTGAAACCTGGGAGCATTGGAGTGTTATCTCCCTGGAATCAATCCACTGCACCACTGGGATGGGACGAACACAAATATAAATCTGTTTACACCTTTACTCTGACTTCCAGGTCATCGTCTTTGCAGAGAGAGGAAAAGTATCCTCTATCATTTCTCACTGTAAAGTTGGGATGTATTTTTTCCTACAAACTTGACTTCAGAAATCATGTACTTATTGCCTGGCAGACTGCGGTGAGTTGTACATAGATGTGAATATGTATTAAGACATATAGCCATAGTTTGGATAATAATTGAGCTTGAAGTTGGAAGATTGCAGGTTCATACCTACTCGATTACAATTCTTTAAAATAGTGATGTTTGGACAATACCCTAATAAAATATTCTGTAGGAAAAAAAAAAAAGTTTGCCAACTTCATATAACAATGTTACATTACACATTTATTTAACTCGGCAAGTCAGTTAAGAACATATTCTTATTTTCAATGACGGCCTAGGAACAGTGGGTTAACTGCCTGTTCATGGGCAGAACGACAGATTTGTACCTTGTCAGCTCGGGGATTTGAACTTGCAACCTTCCGGTTACTAATCCAATGCTCTAACCACTAGGCTACCCTGCCGCCCCACATCAATATTAGCAGAACGTTGCAGCAATGTTTTCAGATCTACTTCCATTATCGTTGAAGTATGTTTTTGGAACAATTCTGGATCATCTTGTCATAACCTCACAGAATAACTTAATGAGTCACAGGAAATGTGTCTTGTTTGTTGTTACAGGTGTCAGTAGTACTATCGCCATCAACATTAACTTAAGGAATGGTTTAGTTTTAGAACAACTTCTATTGCTGAAGTATGTTCAGAGAATGCCATTACAACCATGTCAATGTCACACCAGCTTGTTGGTGTCTTTAATAACATCTACATAATGTTCCTGTAATGATTTTTTTCAGAACCATTTCTATTACAGTAGTCTGTTCTATAAACATTACATTACCTGGAAACCTAATCAGAACGTTTGGGGAATGTTCTGTGGTGGTTGTTACAAATGTTGTGCACAACACTTCAGTGAACGTTAGGAGAACATTCTGAGGACATTTCCTTTCAAATAAACAAACAACTAAATGTTAGAAGAAAAAAGAACTAACTAGAACTTAATGGAAATGTTAGATAATGTTCTGGGAATGTTAGATAACGTTCTGGGAATGTTAGATAACGTTCTGGGAATGTTAGATAACGTTCTGGGAATGTTAGATAATGTTCTGGGAATGTTAGATAATGCTCTGGGAATGTTAGATAATGTTCTAGGAATGTTAGATAATGTTCTGGAAATGTTAGATAATGTTCTGGGAATGTTAGATAATGTTCTGGGAATGTTAGATAATGTTCTGGGAATGTTAGATAATGTTCTGGGAATGTTTAGATAATGTTCTGGGAATGTTTAGATAATGCTCTGGGAATGTTAGATAATGCTCTGGGAACATTAGATAATGCTCTGGGAATGTTAGATAATGCTCTGGGAATGTTCCCGGTTTGCTGGGAAGGGATTCATAGCTGGTGGGGTCATTGAGGCAGATTGGGTCCTTGGTCCCCGAAGGCCAATGACTAGAGGTTTATGACTCCATTACCGAAATGATTCCCTCAAATCATATTGAGTCGACACAGAGGACTGCTGTATTGATGAATTGCAGGTCGCGTACACATCTGTAACCTTAAATATTTGATGAGATTCATGGCGTCAAATCTACTAAATGACCCTTTTTCAGGACCCTGTCTTTCAAAGATCATTCGTAAAAATACAAATAACTTCACAGATCTTCATTGTAAAGGGTTTAAACACATGCTTATTCAATGAACCATAAACAATTAAATGAACATGCACCTACCTATGGAACGGTCATTAAGCAACTAACAGCTTTCAGACGGTAGGCAATTAAGATCACAGTTATGATAATTTAGGACACTAAAGAGGCCTTTCTACAGACTCTGAAAAACACCAAAAGAAAGATGCCCAGGGTCCCTGCTCATCTGCGTGAATGTGCCTTAGGCATGCTGCAAGGAAGCATGAGGACTGCAGCTGTGCAATAAATTGCCATGTCTGTACTTTGAGACGCCTAAGACAGCGCTACAGGGAAAGAGGACGGACAGCTGATCGTCCTTGCATTGGCAGACCACGTGTAACAACACCTGCACAGGATCGGTACATCCGAACATCACAGGACAGGTACAGGATGGCAACAACAACAACGAGTTACACCAGGAATACACAATCCCGCCATCAGTGCTCAGACTGTCCACAATAGGCTGAGAAAGGCTGGACTGAGGGCTTGTGGGCCTGTTGTAAGGCAGGTCCTCACCAGACATCACCCACAACAATGTTGCCTATGGGCACAAACCCACCGTTGCTGGATCAGACAGAACTGGCAAAAAGTGCTCTTCACTGACGAGTCACGGTTTTGTCTCACCAGGAGTGATGGTCATTGCAGGCAATCTCGACGCTGTGCGTTACAGGGAAGACATCCTCCTCCCTCATGTGGTACCATTCCTGCAGGCTCATCCTGACATGACCCTCCAGCATGATTATCCCACCAGCCACACTGCTCGTTCTGTTCAGGGACACATTATTCCATTTCTGTTAGTCACATCTGTTCAGTTTATGTCTCGGTTGTTGAATCTTGTTATGTTCATACAAATATTTACACATGTTAACTTTGCTGAAAATAAACGCAGTTGACAGCGAGAGGACGTTTCTTTTTTTGCTGAGTTTATAAAAGTTCTGTTCTCACATCCACACGTGTGTTCGTCCTTTGACATTTTCCCCCCATGTAAGCCTATGACATTGACATGCTTTCTTTAATCATTTTCTGAAAAGTATCCTGGCATTTTGCTTATAGTAAAAACCCCATAGAAATTAACTTTGAAGGCGTAAATGCCCTAAGCGTACGTATTAATGATGACTGCATATTTCCCCTTGATGCAGATTTCAACCTAGACTTTGCTGCTGATCCAGAGAGATATATATCGGCCAATAAGTCTTCCAAAACATTACAGCGACATTGATCCTCTTCCTGCCCTTATCTTCTCTCTTTAAAGTTCTCACAATAAAATCATCCATCTGGTTCCCCGTCCCTAACATAAACAATCATCATAGTGCACTACTTTAGACCAAACCCTAGTGCGCTATGAAGGGAATAGGGTGCCATTTGGATCATAGCCTGGGTATGACTCTGCTCCTAATGGGTCTGATTAGCAGTGGGAGGACTCGATGAGGACACTTGATCCCCACTTAGCCCCTGCTGCCTCAGCACGGCCCACAGGGGAGGACCGATGCTGGCTCCCTAAGTGATGAGAAGGGTGGGAGATGTGGAGAAGGCCTCAGCACGACCCACAAGGAAATAGGACCGATGCTAGCTTCTTAAGCGACGAGAGGGGAAGGAGACGTGGAGAAGCCCCATTGGGTAAGGTCATTGAGACTGAAGGCTATAGGACAAGAGAAACAACATTAGGTCCACATCCTAACACTAAACATAGTGCACTAGATAGGGCAGTGGTTCAGAGAGATAAGGGGAGATGAACAAACAGAAAGAAATTGGAATTCTACTATACTACGCTGATAATTGACAACATACATCCGGACATTTACCACCTAGGAAATTTGTGTGACCGGACCTTCTCAAATAGTAAATAACAGGAGTGAAAACGTTTGGGAAGCACTGATACAGGGAATAGAGTGTCAGACACAGGGGAGGACCTATATGCTTGAGGTACTCCCAATCAGTAGGGATCATAATGGATCAATTGTGTTGACAGAAACAAGAAGGGGACGAGTCTTACCCTTGAGACAGAAAACTACTAATTTCTCATCTTAAAAATCTGTCCCCTTGACAGACTGTAAACACTAAAGGAAAAGAGAAGCAGGAGGGTACATTAGGTAGTTAAACCCCACACTAAAGACACCCAGAGTGGAGGAAAAGAAAAGCTCTATAGCCCTCTCTTCAGGGCTGATGGAGCAGTCTCGGCTGTGTCCTAGGTGCTTCACTCTCGCTCTCCCGCTTTCAGAAAAGTGGAGATGTAAACGAGTGCTGGGAGGGAGAGGGGTGGCTGTCAGGAGAGAGAGAACGGTGGCTGTCAGGGCCCCCCCTGCATGATGAGTGTATTTTCTCCTCTTTCATCTCCAGGCCTTGCATTTAATCTCCTAAGTGCTGCTGCTGCCTAGGCGTCTCTGTGTGTCTCTCTGTGTGTCTCTCTGTGTGTGCGCGCACCAGGCTGCCCTGGCTCTTACCCAGTGTTCTTTTTAACGGCTAGTTATTTCACCTTGGCAGAGTCGCAAAACACTTGCCCCGCCCCCAAGGCTCAGACGAGTTTGCCCTCTGTCCTTCCCGCTGTGTAGACGGATTGGAACCTGGGTTGTATTCATTAGTGCATACCGCAGCAAAACTTTTTGAAATGGGAAATGCTTTGCAATAAAAAATTAAATAAATATATTGTTTCTTATTGGACAAGTTGTGGTTCTCTCCCACCCATTTTGGTCAGTTTTCCTGCTCTTGGTGAATATGACCATGTAGGGGCGGCAGGTAGCCTAGTGGTTAGAGCGTTGGGCCAGTAACAGTAAGGTTGCTGGATCGAATCCTCGGCCTGACAAGGTAAAAATCTGTCGTTCTGCCCCTGAACAAGGCCCACTGTTCCCCGGTAGACGGTCATTGAATTTGTTCTTAACTGACTTGCCTAGTTAAATAAATAAAAACCTGGCATGACCTGTTGGATAGTTATGAGGTTCTCTCTTCTACAGCCTTTGACAAAATGTGTATATTGGACTTATTTTTTTTTTGCTTCCAAGTAAATACACTCATACTTCGGTGCTGGTTATGGCTGAAATAACAGGCCAAAGCACATTCCTGTAAATTAATAACAAATGTAACCTTGTTGTATACTTGTTTTCTGTTATAAAGGTGTCAGATCAAGTCACTTTTGACATTTGCTATGATTGATTAGTTTTGTTATGTCTATAGTTTTGTGTAGTATGTTGTCCTACTAATCATATAGCATACGTATTGAAACTCAAGGGGGGGATATTGTCCATTGATGATATTGAAGCACTACTTCCCTCTACTGGTGGTTGTGTGAACAGCATACTTGGATTAACTTGGAAGAAAATGGAAGTGAACAGGCTGAAAAGGGGAAGTACCATAAAGTCAGATAAAGGTCTTGATGAATAAAATCCGTTTGGCACGGACATTGCATTAAGGGCTTCACCATTTTAAAGTAGTCAACTGGGTGGGATTTCCCAGAGATGAAGATGTGAAGCGAGAGGATTTACTCAAAATCTGGTTGTGTGAGATATGTACTTTTTTGTATAGAGGTACAGTATATTACTTTTTAATAAACATTTTTTATACACAAAACACACACATTCGATGTTAAAGGTCCCTTTGTAGTTTAAAATGTGCAATTCAACCTTAGAGTTTGCTGACAATTCTTAAAAATGTCCCCACAATATTTTCCTTTAAAAAAGTTAAGAATTCATACAAGGTGATATCTACATCAGCCCCAATTTTAGAACACAGGTGGATATTATAAAAGTGAAAAATCTCTTTGATCATGATTTAGTAAGCAAAAACAGGTATCCAGAGTATAGCTAGTTTGTTTAAACGGCCGATGTGTACAAACTATTAAGAACAACCATTAGACCTAAATAGTCCACACAAAATAGTCCACACAAAGAATTAGCAATATAGATATTCCAATAATAGCAAAATAGATATTCCAATATAGATATTCAATTAAAGTGATATAAAAGAAGTGAGATCGGCAAAAGCAGTAGAATATAATACAGTGCATTTACAAATCATTTCACATTTCCTTGTGAAAAATAAACACAAAAAAAATGGTTTGAAATATGTGGAGTTGGAAAAGCAATTAAAAGCAAGACAAGTTGTGGCACTGATGTGAGACAAAGTGGACATTGCAGGTCGCACCGGGCATTTCTGAAGTTTGCTAAATCATATACAGAGCCTTCAGAAAGTATTCACACCCCTTGACTTTTTCCACATTTTGTTGTGTTACAGCCTGAATTGAAAATGGATTACATTTCGATTTTGTGTCCCTGGCCTACACACACATACAACGCCTCAATGTCAAAGTGGACTGATATTTCTAGACATCACAAATAATTCAAGCTGAAATGTGAAGCTGAAATGTGTTGAGTCAATAAGTATTCAACCCCTTTGTTATGGAAAGCCTGAATAAGTTCAGGAATAAAAATGTGCTTAACAAGTCACATAAGTTGTATGGACTCACTCTGTGTGCAATAAGGGTTAAACATGATTTTTGAATGACAACCTCATCTCTGCACCCCACGCATACATTTATCCGTAAGGTCCCTCAGTGGAGCAGTGAATTTCGAACTCAGATTGAACAACAAAGACCAGGGAGGTTTTTCCAACGCAACGAATGGAACCTATTGGTAGATGGTTAGAAATGTAAATAAATGTAGGCATTGAACATCCCTTTGAGCAAGTTATTGAAGACAATTTGGATGTTGTACACCCAGTCACTACAAAGACACAGGCGTCCTTCCTAATTCAGTTGTCGGAGAGGAAGGAAACTGATCAGGGATTTCACCATGAGGCCAATGGTGACTTTAAAACCGTTACAGAGTTGAATGGCTGTAATAGGAGAAAACTGAGGATGGATCAACAACATTATAGTAACTCCACAATACTAACCTAAATGACAGAGTGAAAATAAGAAAGCCTGTACAGAATACAAATATTCCACAAACACACATCCTGTTTGCAATGAGGCACTAAAGTAAAACTGCAAGAAATGTGGCAAAGAAATTAACTTTGTACTGAATACAAAGCGTTGTTTGGGGCAAATCCAACAAAACATCACTAAGTACCACTTCATATTTTCAAGCATGGTGGTGGCTGCATCATGTTATGGATAAACTTGTCACTAGGGAGTTGATTTTTTATTTTTAGGATTACAAGAAACAGAATAGAGCTGAGCGCAGGCAACATCCTAGAGAGAGAGAGGCTGGACAATAACCTGTTGCTGACCAAGACGACATTGAATGTTCCTGAGTGGCCTAGTTACTGTTTTGACTTAAAAATCGGCTTGAAAATCTATGGCAAGACCTGAAAATGGCTGTCTAGTAAATGAGCAACAACCAACTTGACAGAGCTTGAAGAATTTTTAAAAGAATGTGCAAATATTGTACAATCCAGGTGTGTAAAGGCTCTAAGAGATCTACCCAGAAAGACTCGGCTGTAATCACTGCCAAAGGTAATTTTAACTTGTATTGACTCAGAACTGAAAATACTTATGTAAGTGAGATATTTCTGTATTTCATTTTCAACACATTTGAAAACATGTTTTCACTTAGTTATTATGGGGTATTGTGTGTAGACGGGTGAGAAAAATAAATGTAATCCATTTTGAATTCAGGTTGTAACATAACAAAATATGGAATAAGTCAAGGGGTATGAATACTTTCTGAAGGCTCTGTAAATGTGGTTCTTTAGACTCAACACCTCCCTGGGTGTTGTAAGATCTGATCGTCTGTGCAGCACATCTGTAATGATGACCTGGAACACCTCCATCCTCAATCTCATTGTTTCAGGTACAAAGATTATTTGTACTCATTTGTTTTTCCGGGAGTGGGATATGTCTTTCATTCCCTCTCAAGCCCCCCCTCCCTCCTCCCCTCTCTCACTGCCAGTCCTCGTCCTTTTCATCTTCTGTCTCTGAAGGCACATCCTCATCACTGACCTCATCCTGTTCTCCTGCTCCATTCCCACCCCCGTTCCCATTCTGCATAACCTCTGCTGCCTCCCTGGCCCGTGCCTCCGCCTCAACCGCCCGCTGCTGCTCCTCCTCCTCGAGTTTGAGTTTGAGTGCGGCTTCCTTCTTCTCCCGCTCAGCGTGGCTCTTCATGTGGGCGCTGCGGCTTTTCACCTTGTAGAACACCCTGGAGGTCAAAGGTCAGATAGATACATGGACAATTGAACCCAGAGAGCTATATAGAGAGAGACCTATGGCTCTGATTGAACCTACAGCCACACAGGTGACGTTCCAGGTCACCTATTTTTGCAGTTGTTCATCTCAGAAGATTGCTAAAGTATATCAATGTGGTTACTGAGACGTAAACTCTTCTCCAGGTGTTGTAAGATCTAATTACCTGTGCAGCAAGACTGCAACTAAGACAACCTGAAACGCTACCAATGGCTATTGTCTCCATTGTTGCCACACTGGTCTGAGATATGTCCAGCGAACACTGGTCTCTAAGAGAGATGCCTGGTTTATAACTCTTGGTCAATCCCCGTCTTTCACCATTTTCTTTCACTCAATAAAAAATTGGCGGGGAAAAGTATTAATGGTGCAAAATGTGTATCTTTTCGCAGATCATGTAAACATAATCTTAAAGGGACACACACACACACTGACCTGCTACACTTCTTGCAGGGGAACACGCCCTCTGGGTCGCCGGGGGGCTTTGGGGGCGCTCGGCTCTTCTTCCCCGCCTCGGGACGAGGTTTTCTGGCTGCAGAGGGAGGGGTTGGATGGGGAGGACCAACCTTGTGTACAGCATCCTGGTCCCTGCGCCCTAGCACTGCTCCTGTCTGGTGGACCCAACATTAAATCATTGTGTTTGTCTAGTATACCAAATCAAATCAAATTTTATTGGTCATATACGCGTGTTAAGCAGATGTTATTGTGGGTTTAGCGAAATACTTGTAATAAAAAATAAAAAAAGACATTAAAAAAGAGAGCTAGAAGCACGGCAGCCCTCTGTTGGCGCCATTTTTTCCAGAAAGTACCAATGTTGTACTGTCCTGTTGGTGAATCAGTCTGTTAAACCAGTGTTGTACTGTCCTGTTGGTGAATCAGTCTGTTAAACCAGTGTTGTACTGTCCTGTTGGTGAATCAGTCTGTTAAACCAGTGTTGTACTGTTCTGTTGGTGAATCAGTCTGTTAAACCAGTATTGTACTGTCCTGTTGGTGAATCAGTCTGTTAAACCAGTGTTGTACTGTCCTGTTGGTGAATCAGTCTGTTAATCCAGTATTGTACTGTCCTGTTGGTGAATCAGTCTGTTAAACCAGTGTTGTACTGTCCTGTTGGTGAATCAGTCTGTTAATCCAGTATTGTACTGTCCTGTTGGTGAATCAGTCTGTTAAACCAGTGTTGTACTGTCCTGTTGGTGAATCAGTCTGTTAAACCAGTGTTGTACTGTCCTTTTTCAAGACCCTGTCTTTCAAAGATAATTCTTAAAAATCCAAATAACTTTACAGATCTACATTGTAAAGGGTTTAAACACAGTTTCCCATGCTTGTTCAATAAACCATAAACATTAATGAACATCGGTCAAAGGACATATGATAGCAAGTACAAATAGATAAGGGATAGATTTAAACATGGTACAATGAGGTTTAAAAATCATTTAAAAAAATATAACTTCAAGTTAAAATGAGCACTTACATTGTCATGAGCCTGTAGTGTCTGAGTAACCCTGGACTGGTTGCAATCTTGACCCCTGTCACATGACACTTCCCACTTCCTGTCAACTTCTTCCTGTCTTGGTTTTGATCCCTGAGAGCTCTGTGAAAAAGAGACAAATAACACAATAAATGGTCATCTTAATAAAATGTTATTTTGTAATGTAAATATAGTTTTTTACGAACTCATGAACGACTTGTTTTATAATAAACTCAGCAAAAAAATAAACATCCTTTTTCAAGACCCTGTCTTTCAAAGATCATTCGTAAAAATCCAATTAACTTCACAGATCTTCATTGTAAAGGGTTTAAACACAGTTTCCCATGCTTGTTCAATGAACCATAAACAATTAATGAACATGCACCTGTGGAACGTTCGATAAGACACTAACAGCTTACAGACGGTAGGCAATTAAGGTCACAGTTATGAAAAATTAGCACACTAAAGAGGCCTTTCTACTGACTCTGAAGAACACTAAAAGAAAGATGCCCAGGGTCCCTGCTCATCTGTGTGAACGTGCCTTAGGCATGCTGCAAGGAGGCATGAGGACTACAGATGTGACCAGGGCAATACATGGCAATGTTCATACTGTGAGACGACTAAGACAGCGCTACAGGGAGACAGGACGGACAGCTGATCGTCCTCGCAGTGACAGACCACGTGTAACAACACCTGCACAGGATCGGTACATCGGACCATCACACCTGCAGGACAGGTACAGGATGGCAACAACAACTATCTGAGTTACAACAGGAATGCACAATCCCTCTATCAGTGCTCAGACTGTCCGCAATAGGCTGAGAGAGGCTGGACTGAGGGCTTGTAGGTCTGTTGTAAGGCAGGTCCTCACCAGACATCAACCGCAACAACGTCATCTAAGGGGACAACACACCGCTGCTGGACCAGACAGGACTGGCAAAAAGTGCTCTTCACTGACGACTCATGGTTTTGTCTCACCAGGGGTGATGGTCGGATTCAGGTTTATCGTCGAAGGAATGAGTTACACCGAGGCCTGTATTCTGTAGCGGGATCAATTTGGAGGTGGAGGGTCCGTCATGATCTGGGGCGGTGTGTCACAGCATCATCGGACTGAGCTTGTTGCCATTGCAGGGAATCTCAAAGCTGTGCGTTACAGGGAAGACATCCTCCTCCCTCCTCCTTCCTGCAGGCTCATCCTGACATGACCCTCCAGCATGACAATGCCGCCAGCCATACTGCTCATTCTGTTATTGATTTCCTGCAAGACAGGAATGTCAGTGTTCTGCCATGGCCAGCAAAGAGCCCAGATCTCAATCCCATTGAGCACATCTTGGACCGGAGGGTGAGAGCTAGGGCCATTCCCCCCAGAAATGTCTGGAAACTTGCAGGTGCCTTGGTGAAAGAGTGGGGTAACATGTTACAGCAAGAACTGGCAAATCTGGAGCAGTCCATTAGGAGGAGATGCACTGCAGTACTTAATGCAGCTGGTGGCCACACCAGATACTGTCTGTTGATTTTGATTGACCCCCCCTTTGTTCAGGGATATTATTCCATTTGTTAGTCACAGGTCTGTGGAACTTGTTCAGTTTGTCTCAGTTGTTGAATCTTGTTATGTTCATACAAATATTTACACATGTTAAGTTTGCTGAAAATAAACACAGTTGACAGTGAGAGGACGTTTCTTTTTTGGCTGAGTTTATTTGTTTTCATTAACTAAAGCCTTACCTTAACATCCACTACTGCCTCGGTGTGTCTATCTGCTGGGGACTCTGCAGGTCCGTAGGTAACGCTTCCACTGTGACTGATCTGCACCTGTTTCTTATGCATGTAGTAAAACTCCACACATTGGGCCACTGTCTTTGTCTGCACCTGTATACGGATAGACAAAACACACAGACACAAATAGACAGTTATTAAAAGGTTATTCATTTCTTATAGTATTCCCACTGTTTGCCCAGGTGGTACTGATTCATGCCATGTGGTGAAAACGTCATGGCTGACATGGCCTGGATAGAAGTGAGCGTACCAGTTTTTGCACCATGAAGAAGTCCTTCCTGTAGGTAGAGATGCCTTTATTGAAGAAGCGCTTCTCTGAGGGAGTCCAACTGTCTGATCCTGGGGGGGGGGGGGGGGGGGGGGGGGGGGGGGAATTATTCACCATTCTGTCAATAAGGCCTCACAGTGTGTGTGTGTGTGGTGTGTGTGTGAGAAATTTGGAAGTGAATGAATGGCACCCCCCTCCATTTCCCCTTTAACAAGCACACTTTTGAGAAAGAAGCAATTGAGGAAACAAAATGTCTTCCCACCTGAGTAGTGATAGTCTGCCAGGTGGTGGCCATCAGAGAAAACGGGCTCCTTGAGCAGCAGGAACGCCAGGGTCTCCTGGGGAGAGCAACACAATTCATCACCGGTACTATCTAGTGCACTATTTTGACCAGGGGCCATAAAGGCTCTAGTAAAAAAATAAAAAAATAAATAAAAAACACACTATAAAAAGTTAATAGGGAGCTATTTATGAAACCTGGGAGAAACTAATTTGCCACAGAGGGGATTATCGTGGAATCACTGGGTTAAATCACTGTGTGAGTCACTCTACTCACAAGGACATTGCCCCCGCACTCATGCAGACAGTGGAGGGCCAGCTCCTGATTGGTGCCACCGCCGTACAGAGCGCTGGAGCAGGCCAAGCTCATCAGGTCGTCCACTAGGGGGAAAGAGTGAGGCAATTTTGAGGTAGGAAGACAGGGAGTGAGAGGAGGTGCAGGGAGAGAAAGAGAGGGCGGGGGAGAGAAAGAGGGGGCGGGGGAGAGAAAGAGAGGGCGGGGGAGAGAAAAGAGAGGGCGGGGGAGAGAAAGAGAGAGAGCGGGGGAGAGAAAGAGAGGAGAGCGGGGGAGAGAAAGAGGGGGCGAGAAAGAGAGGGCGGGGGAGAGAAAGAGAGAGAGAGAGCGGGGGGAGAGAAAGAGAGAGAGAGAGCGGGGGGGAGAGAGAGAGAGAGCGGGGGGAGAGAGAGAGAGAGCGGGGAGAGAGAGAGAGAGCGGGGGAGAGAGAGAGAGAGCGGGGGAGAGAGAGAGAGAGAGCGGGGGAGAGAGAGAGAGAGAGCGGGGGGGAGAGAGAGAGAGGGGAGGGAAGAGAGAGAGAGAGCGGGGGACGAAAGGAGAGAAGGAGCGGGGGAGAGAGGAGGAGAGAGACGCGGGGAGAGCTCGAGAGCGGGGAGACGAGAAGCGGGGGAGAGAGAGAGCGAGAGCGGGGGAGAGAGAGAGCGAGGAGCGGGGAGAGAGAGAGCGAGAGCGGATGAGGAGATCGAGAGCGGCGGGAGAGAAGAGCGAGAGCGGGGGAGAGGAGAGAGAGGAGCGGGGGCGAGAGATGAGAGGAGAGCGGGGAGAGAGAGACTGAGAGCGGGGGAGAGAGAGGAGGAGAGCGGGGGGAGAGAGGAGAAGAGAGCGGCGGAGAGGAGAGAGAGAGCGGGGGGAGAGAGAGAGAGCGTGGCGGAGGAGAGAGAAGAGAGCGGGGGAGAGATGAGAGAGAGCGGGGGAGAGAGAGATGACGAGCGGAGGGAGAGAGGAGAGAGCTGGGGAGAGAGATCGAGCGAGCCAGGGGAGAGAGAAGGAGCGGGAGAGAGAAGAGAGCGGGAGAGAGAGAGAGAGAGAGACGGGGGAGGAGAGGAGAATGCCGGGGGAGAGAGAGAGAGAGAGAGAGGAGAGCGAGAGAGCGGGGGAGAGCAGAAGAGAGCGGGGGAGGGAAAGAGAGAGCACGGGGCGAGAGGAGAGAGAGAGACGGGGAGGGAGAGAGAGAGAGAGCGGGGAGAGAGAGAGAGGCGGGGGGAGAGAGAGAGAGATAGAGAGCGGGGGAGAGAGGAGAGGAGAGAGCGGGGGAGAGAGAGACAGAAGCGTGGGAGAGAGAGAGAGCGGAGCGGGAGAGAAGAGAGGAGGAGCGGGGGAAGAAGAGAGCGGGGAGAGAGAGAGAGAGCGCAGGGAGGGGGAGAAGAGAGAGAGAGAGAGAGGGGTGAGAGAGAGAGGAGAGAGAGAGAGAGAGGAGACGGGGGAGAGAGAGAGAGAGAGCGGGGAGAGAGAGAGAGGAGAGCGGAGGGAGAGAAAAGAGAGAGAGCCGGGGGTAGAGCAAGAGAGAAGAGTGGGATGGGGAGAGAAAGAGAGAGAGCGGGGGGGAGAGAGAGAGAGAGCGGGGGGAGAGATGAGAGAGAGAGAGAGAGCGGGGGAGAGAAAGAGAGAGAGCAAGTAGAGAAAGACAAAAAAAGACACCGAAAGCAAAACGGTCAACATTTTGCACTACTTCAGGACGTTACAGCCCAAGTTGTTCAAATGTGCGTACTTCGACTTCCATACAAAACCTTTTTAAAGTCAGCTCTGTATGCCTCACACCACAGAGCCATGCCGAGCTGAGCCGAGCCAAGATGTACTGAGCTGGCCTGACTATGCATTCAACAGAGTTTCTGGAACCACGCCAGAACAGTATGGTTCGGGTTGGCCCTATTCTGTGAAAACGGTATTAGATTACTATAGTTTTGAGTAAGAGGCAGTGTAGTTACCGGTCTCCTGCTCTGCGTGGCGTAGCAGGGACGCCTTCATGGGGAGCCAGACCAGGTCAGCCTTGTGCTGGTCCCACTGGGTCAGTGAGCGGTCACACTGCAGCTCTGGTACCTCCGCCTGGTACTGCAGGCCAATGTTAATACGCCTGGGGGTGCGGAGAGGGAGAGAGGGTCGGAGGGAGGTAGATGGTGGGGAGAACGAGGGAGACAGCGAGCGGGTGGAGCGAGAGAGATTGTGGGTTTGATTCCTGGGGCCACCCATATGTAAAATGTATGCATACATGACTGTAAATGGCATATACATTATAACTGCATCATAATGCATTATACCTGAGTTCAGTGTTACAGAGGTTTGTACTCACGGTTCAAAGCTGACAGGTGTGGCGTCGGTGATCAAAGGGAGGATTGGGGGCGTGATGTCTGTAGAGCTGGCTGGAGAACACAAATTAACACAGCACCTTTAGGACACTACCATCTGGACAGAGGTATATAGAACAGAGAGGACAGAGAAACCATCTGGACAGAGAGGACAGAGAAACCATCTGGACAGAGGTATATAGAACAGAGAGGGAAGAGAGACCATCTGGACAGAGGTATATAGAACAGAGAGGCCATCTGGACAGAGGTATATAGAACAGAGAGGACAGAGAAACCATCTGGACAGAGGTATATAGAACAGAGAGGACAGAGAGGACAGAGAGACCATCTGGACAGAGGTATATAGAACAGAGAGGACAGAGAGACCATCTGGACAGAGGTATATAGAACAGAGAGGACAGAGAGACCATCTGGACAGAGGTATATAGAACAGAGAGGACAGAGAAACCATCTACAGAGGTATATAGAACAGAGAGGACAGAGAAACCATCTGGACAGAGGTATATAGAACAGAGAGGACAGAGAGACCATCTGGACAGAGGTATATAGAACAGAGAGGACAGAGAAACCATCTGGACAGAGGTATATAGAACAGAGAGGACAGAGAAACCATCTGGACAGAGAGGACAGAGAAAAAATCTGGACAGAGGTATATAGAACAGAGAGGACAGAGAGACCATCTGGACAGAGGTATATAGAACAGAGAGGACAGAGAAACCATCTGGACAGAGGTATATAGAACAGAGAGGACAGAGAGACCATCTGGACAGAGGTATATAGAACAGAGAGGACAGAGAAACCATCTGGACAGAGGTATATAGAACAATAGAACAGAGAGGACAGAGTGACCATCTGGACAAAGGTATATAGAACATAGAGGACAGAGATACCATCTGGACAGAGAGACCATCTGGACAAAGGTATATAGAACAGAGAGAACAGAGAAATCATCTGGACAGAGAGGACAGAGAGACCATCTGGACAAAGGTATATAGAACATAGAGGACAGAGAAACCATCTGGACAGAGGTATATAGAACGGAGAGGACAGAGAAACCATCTGGACAGAGGTATATAGAAAAGAGAGGACAGAGAAACCATCTGGACAGAGAGGACAGAGAGGACAGAGAGGACAGAGAAACCATCTGGACAGAGGAATATAGAAAAGAGAGGACAGAGAAACCATCTGGACAGAGAGGACAGAGAGGACAGAGAGGACAGAGAAACCATCTGGACAGAGGAATATAGAAAAGAGAGGACAGAGAAACCATCTGGACAGAGAGGACAGAGAGGACAGAGAAACCATCTGGACAGAGGAATATAGAAAAGAGAGGACAGAGAAACCATCTGGACAGAGAGGACAGAGAAACCATCTGGACAGAGGTATATCGAACAGAGAGGACAGAGAGACCATCTGGACAGAGGTATATAGAACAGAGAGGACAGAGAAACCATCTGGACAGAGGTATATAGAACAGAGAGGACAGAGAAACCATCTGGACAGAGGTATATAGAACGGAGAGGACAGAGAAACCATCTGGACAGAGGTATATAGAAAAGAGAGGACAGAGAAACCATCTGGACAGAGAGGACAGAGAAACCATCTGGACAGAGGAATATAGAAAAGAGAGGACAGAGAAACCATCTGGACAGAGAGGACAGAGAAACCATCTGGACAGAGGTATATCGAACAGAGAGGACAGAGAGACCATCTGGACAGAGGTATATAGAACAGAGAGGACAGAGAAACCATCTGGACAGAGGTATATAGAACAGAGAGGACAGAGAAACCATCTGGACAGAGGTATATAGAACATAGAGGACAGAGAAACCATCTGGACAGAGGTATATAGAACAGAGAGGACAGAGAAACCATCTGGACAGAGAGGACAGAGAAACCATCTGGACAGAGGAATATAGAAAAGAGAGGACAGAGAAACCATCTGGACAGAGAGGACAGAGAAACCATCTGGACAGAGGTATATAGAACAGAGAGGACAGAGAGACCATCTGGACAGAGGTATATAGAACAGAGAGGACAGAGAGACCATCTGGACAGAGGTATATAGAACAGAGAGGACAGAGAAACCATCTGGACAGAGGTATATAGAACAGAGAGGACAGAGAGGACAGAGAAACCATCTGGACAGAGGTATATAGAACAGAGAGGACAGAGAGACCATCTGGACAGAGGTATATAGAACAGACAGGACAGAGAGGTCATCTGGACAGAGAGGACAGAGAAGCCATCTGGACAAAGGTATATAGAACATAGAGGACAGAGAGACCATCTGGACAGAGGTATATAGAACAGAGAGGACAGAGAGGCCATCTGGACAGAGGTATATAGAACAGAGAGGACAGAGAGGACAGAGAAACCATCTGGACAGAGGTATATAGAACAGAGAGGACAGAGAAACCATCTGGACAGAGGTATATAGAACAGAGAGGACAGAGAAACCATCTGGACAGAGGTATATAGAACAGAGAGGACAGAGAAACCATCTGGACAGAGGTATATAGAACAGAGAGGACAGAGAAACCATCTGGACAGAGGTATATAGAACAGAGAGGACAGAGAAACCATCTTGACAGAGGTATATAGAACAGAGAGGACAGAGAAACCATCTGGACAGAGGTATATAGAACAGAGAGGACAGAGAAACCATCTTGACAGAGGTATATAGAACAGAGAGGACAGAGAAACCATCTGGACAGAGGTATATAGAACAGAGAGGACAGAGAAACCATCTGGACAGAGGTATATAGAACAATAGAACAGAGAGGACAGAGAGATCATCTGGACAGAGAGGACAGAGAGACCATCTGGACAAAGGTATATAGAACAGAGAGGACAGAGAGACCATCTGGACAGAGAGGACAGAGAGACCATCTGGACAAAGGTATATAGAACATAGAGGACAGAGAAACCATCTGGACAGAGAGGACAGAGAGACCATCTGGACAAAGGTATATAGAACAGAGGACAGAGAGACCATCTGGACAGAGAGGACAGAGAGACCATATGGACAAAGGTATATAGAACATAGAGGACAGAGAGACCATCTGGACAGAGAGGACAGAGAGACCATATGGACAAAGGTATATAGAACATAGAGGACAGAGAAACCATCTGGACAGAGGTATATAGAACAGAGAGGACAGAGAAACCATCTGGACAGAGGTATATAGAAAAGAGAGGACAGATAAACCATCTGGACAGAGAGGACAGAGAAACCATCTGGGCAGAGGTATATAGAACAGAGAGGACAGAGAGACCATCTCGACAGAGGTATATAGAACAGAGAGGACAGAGAGACCATCTGGACAGAGGTATATAGAACAGAGAGGACAGAGAGACCATCTGGACAGAGAGGACAGAGAGACCATCTGGACAGAGAGACCATCTGGACAGAGGTATATAGAACAGAGAGGACAGAGAGACCATCTGGACAGAGAGGACAGAGAGACCATCTGGACAGAGAGACCATCTGGACAAAGGTATATAGAACACAGAGGACAGAGAAACCATCTGGACAGAGGTATATAGAACAGAGAGGACAGAGAGACCATCTGGACAGAGGTATATAGAACAGAGAGGACAGAGAGACCATCTGGACAGAGGTATATAGAACAGAGAGGACAGAGAAACCATCTACAGAGGTATATAGAACAGAGAGGACAGAGAAACCATCTGGACAGAGGTATATAGAACAGAGAGGACAGAGAGACCATCTGGACAGAGGTATATAGAACAGAGAGGACAGAGAAACCATCTGGACAGAGGTATATAGAACAGAGAGGACAGAGAAACCATCTGGACAGAGAGGACAGAGAAAAAATCTGGATAGAGGTATATAGAACAGAGAGGACAGAGAGACCATCTGGACAGAGGTATATAGAACAGAGAGGACAGAGAAACCATCTGGACAGAGGTATATAGAACAGAGAGGACAGAGAGACCATCTGGACAGAGGTATATAGAACAGAGAGGACAGAGAAACCATCTGGACAGAGGTATATAGAACAGAGAGGACAGAGAAACCATCTGGACAGAGGTATATAGAACAATAGAACAGAGAGGACAGAGTGACCATCTGGACAAAGGTATATAGAACATAGAGGACAGAGAAACCATCTGGACAGAGAGACCATCTGGACAAAGGTATATAGAACAGAGAGGACAGAGAAATCATCTGGACAGAGAGGACAGAGAGACCATCTGGACAAAGGTATATAGAACAGAGAGGACAGAGAAATCATCTGGACAGAGAGGACAGAGAGACCATCTGGACAAAGGTATATAGAACATAGAGGACAGAGAAACCATCTGGACAGAGAGACCATCTGGACAAAGGTATATAGAACATAGAGGACAGAGAAACCATCTGGACAGAGGTATATAGAACAGAGAGGACAGAGAAACCATCTGGACAGAGGTATATAGAAAAGAGAGGACAGAGAAACCATCTGGACAGAGGAATATAGAAAAGAGAGGACAGAGAAACCATCTGGACAGAGAGGACAGAGAAACCATCTGGACAGAGGTATATAGAACAGAGAGGACAGAGAAACCATCTGGACAGAGGTATATAGAACAGAGAGGACAGAGAGGACAGAGAAACCATCTGGACAGAGGTATATAGAACAGAGGACAGAGAGACCATCTGGACAGAGGTATATAGAACAGACAGGACAGAGAGGCCATCTGGACAGAGAGGACAGAGAAGCCATCTGGACAAAGGTATATAGAACATAGAGGACAGAGAGACCATCTGGACAGAGGTATATAGAACAGTGAGGACAGAGAGGCCATCTGGACAGAGGTATATAGAACAGAGAGGACAGAGAGACCATCTGGACAGAGGTATATAGAACAGAGAGGAAAAGAAACCATCTGGACAGAGGTATATAGAACAGAGAGGACAGAGAGACCATCTGGACAGAGGTATATAGAACAGAGAGGACAGAGAGACCATCTGGACAGAGGTATATAGAACAGAGAGGACAGAGAAACCATCTGGACAGAGGTATATAGAACAGAGAGGACAGAGAAACCATCTGGACAGAGGTATATAGAACAGAGAGGACAGAGAAACCATCTGGACAGAGGTATATAGAACAGAGAGGACAGAGCAACCATCTGGACAGAGGTATATAGAACAGAGAGGACAGAGCAACCATCTGGACAAAGGTATATAGAACAGAGAGGACAGAGAGACCATCTGGACAGAGGTATATAGAACAGAGAGGACAGAGAAACCATCTGGACAGAGGTATATAGAACAGAGAGGACAGAGAAACCATCTGGACAGAGAGGACAGAGAGACCATCTGGACAGAGGTATATAGAACAGAGAGGACAGAGAAACCATCTTGACAGAGGTATATAGAACAGAGAGGACAGAGAAACCATCTGGACAGAGGTATATAGAACAGAGAGGACAGAGAAACCATCTGGACAGAGGTATATAGAACAATAGAACAGAGAGGACAGAGAGATCATCTGGACAGAGAGGACAGAGAGACCATCTGGACAAAGGTATATAGAACAGCGAGGACAGAGAGACCATCTGGACAGAGAGGACAGAGAGACCATCTGGACAAAGGTATATAGAACATAGAGGACAGAGAAACCATCTGGACAGAGAGGACAGAGAGACCATCTGGACAAAGGTATATAGAACAGAGGACAGAGAGACCATCTGGACAGAGAGGACAGAGAGACCATCTGGACAAAGGTATATAGAACATAGAGGACAGAGAGACCATCTGGACAGAGAGGACAGAGAGAACATCTGGACAAAGGTATATAGAACATAGAGGACAGAGAAACCATCTGGACAGAGGTATATAGAACAGAGAGGACAGAGAGACCATCTGGACAGAGGTATATAGAACAGAGAGGACAGAGAAACCATCTGGACAGAGGTATATAGAACAGAGAGGACAGAGAAACCATCTGGACAGAGGTATATAGAAAATAGAGGACAGAGAAACCATCTGGACAGAGAGGACAGAGAAACCATCTGGGCAGAGGTATATAGAACAGAGAGGACAGAGAGACCATCTGGACAGAGGTATATAGAACAGAGAGGACAGAGAAACCATCTGGACAGAGGCATATAGAACAGAGAGGACAGAGAGACCATCTGGACAGAGGTATATAGAACAGAGAGGACAGAGAGACCATCTGGACAGAGGTATATAGAACAGAGAGGACAGAGAAACCATCTGGACAGAGAGGACAGAGAGACCATCTGGACAGAGAGACCATCTGGACAAAGGTATATAGAACAGAGAGGACAGAGAAACCATCTGGACAGAGGTATATAGAACAGAGAGGACAGAGAAACCATCTGGACAGAGGTATATAGAACAATAGAACAGAGAGGACAGAGAGATCATCTGGACAGAGAGGACAGAGAGACCATCTGGACAAAGGTATATAGAACAGCGAGGACAGAGAGACCATCTGGACAGAGAGGACAGAGAGACCATCTGGACAAAGGTATATAGAACATAGAGGACAGAGAAACCATCTGGACAGAGAGGACAGAGAGACCATCTGGACAAAGGTATATAGAACAGAGGACAGAGAGACCATCTGGACAGAGAGGACAGAGAGACCATCTGGACAAAGGTATATAGAACATAGAGGACAGAGAGACCATCTGGACAGAGAGGACAGAGAGAACATCTGGACAAAGGTATATAGAACATAGAGGACAGAGAAACCATCTGGACAGAGGTATATAGAACAGAGAGGACAGAGAGACCATCTGGACAGAGGTATATAGAACAGAGAGGACAGAGAAACCATCTGGACAGAGGTATATAGAACAGAGAGGACAGAGAAACCATCTGGACAGAGGTATATAGAAAAGAGAGGACAGAGAAACCATCTGGACAGAGAGGACAGAGAAACCATCTGGGCAGAGGTATATAGAACAGAGAGGACAGAGAGACCATCTGGACAGAGGTATATAGAACAGAGAGGACAGAGAAACCATCTGGACAGAGGCATATAGAACAGAGAGGACAGAGAGACCATCTGGACAGAGGTATATAGAACAGAGAGGACAGAGAGACCATCTGGACAGAGGTATATAGAACAGAGAGGACAGAGAAACCATCTGGACAGAGAGGACAGAGAGACCATCTGGACAGAGAGACCATCTGGACAAAGGTATATAGAACATAGAGGACAGAGAAACCATCTGGACAGAGAGGACAGAGAAACCATCTGGACAAAGGTATATAGAACAGAGAGGACAGAGAAACCATCTGGACAGAGAGGATAGAGAAACCATCTGGACAGAGGTATATAGAACATAGAGGACAGAGAGACCGTCTGGACAGAGAGGACAGAGAAACCATCTGGACAGAGGTATATAGAACATAGAGACCATCTGGACAGAGAGGACAGAGAGACCATCTGGACAGAGGTATATAGAACATAGAGGACAGAGAAACCATCTGGACAGAGAGGACAGAGAGACCATCTGGACAGAGGTATATAGAACAGAGGACAGAGAAACCATCTGGACAGAGGGGACAGAGAAACCATCTGGACAGAGAGGACAGAGAGACCATCTGGACAAAGGTATATAGAACAGAGGACAGAGAGACCATCTGGACAGAGAGGACAGAGAGACCATCTGGACAAAGGTATATAGAACATAGAGGACAGAGAGACCATCTGGACAGAGAGGACAGAGAGAACATCTGGACAGAGGTATATAGAACAGAGAGGACAGAGAGACCATCTGGACAGAGGTATATAGAACAGAGAGGACAGAGAAACCATCTGGACAGAGGTATATAGAACAGAGAGGACAGAGAAACCATCTGGACAGAGGTATATAGAAAAGAGAGGACAGAGAAACCATCTGGACAGAGAGGACAGAGAAACCATCTGGGCAGAGGTATATAGAACAGAGAGGACAGAGAGACCATCTGGACAGAGGTATATAGAACAGAGAGGACAGAGAAACCATCTGGACAGAGGCATATAGAACAGAGAGGACAGAGAGACCATCTGGACAGAGGTATATAGAACAGAGAGGACAGAGAGACCATCTAGACAGAGGTATATAGAACAGAGAGGACAGAGAAACCATCTGGACAGAGAGGACAGAGAGACCATCTGGACAGAGAGACCATCTGGACAAAGGTATATAGAACATAGAGGACAGAGAAACCATCTGGACAGAGAGGACAGAGAAACCATCTGGACAAAGGTATATAGAACAGAGAGGACAGAGAAACCATCTGGACAGAGAGGATAGAGAAACCATCTGGACAGAGGTATATAGAACATAGAGGACAGAGAGACCGTCTGGACAGAGAGGACAGAGAAACCATCTGGACAGAGGTATATAGAACATAGAGACCATCTGGACAGAGAGGACAGAGAGACCATCTGGACAGAGGTATATAGAACATAGAGGACAGAGAAACCATCTGGACAGAGAGGACAGAGAGACCATCTGGACAGAGGTATATAGAACAGAGGACAGAGAGACCATCTGGACAGAGAGGACAGAGAGACCATCTGGACAAAGGTATATAGAACATAGAGGACAGAGAGACCATCTGGACAGAGAGGACAGAGAGAACATCTGGACAAAGGTATATAGAACATAGAGGACAGAGAAACCATCTGGACAGAGGTATATAGAACAGAGAGGACAGAGAGACCATCTGGACAGAGGTATATAGAACAGAGAGGACAGAGAAACCATCTGGACAGAGGTATATAGAACAGAGAGGACAGAGAAACCATCTGGACAGAGAGGACAGAGAAACCATCTGGGCAGAGGTATATAGAACAGAGAGGACAGAGAGACCATCTGGACAGAGGTATATAGAACAGAGAGGACAGAGAAACCATCTGGACAGAGGCATATAGAACAGAGAGGACAGAGAGACCATCTGGACAGAGGTATATAGAACAGAGAGGACAGAGAGACCATCTGGACAGAGGTATATAGAACAGAGAGGACAGAGAAACCATCTGGACAGAGAGGACAGAGAGACCATCTGGACAGAGAGACCATCTGGACAAAGGTATATAGAACATAGAGGACAGAGAAACCATCTGGACAGAGAGGACAGAGAAACCATCTGGACAAAGGTATATAGAACAGAGAGGACAGAGAAACAATCTGGACAGAGAGGATAGAGAAACCATCTGGACAGAGGTATATAGAACATAGAGGACAGAGAGACCGTCTGGACAGAGAGGACAGAGAAACCATCTGGACAGAGGTATATAGAACATAGAGACCATCTGGACAGAGAGGACAGAGAGACCATCTGGACAGAGGTATATAGAACATAGAGGACAGAGAAACCATCTGGACAGAGAGGACAGAGAGACCATCTGGACAGAGGTATATAGAACAGAGGACAGAGAAACCATCTGGACAGAGGGGACAGAGAAACCATCTGGACAGAGGTAGAGAGACTATAGAACTTGATCTGATCTCAGAACACAGGAAGTCATGGGGCCATTTAACTCTGGAGGACTGTGGGCAAGTGTTCCTAATGGCACCCTATTCCCTACGTAGTGCACCGCTTTTGGCCAGGGTCCATAGGACTGGTCAAAATTTGTGCACTACATAGGGAATAGGGTGCCATTTGTGAAGCATCCTACACTTTAAGCACTGGTTTCAATGTTCAATAGCGATTTCTCCATTGAAAATGTTTTTTTAGTCCAGGACTAGACTTAACTAGTGTCTGGGAAACCAGCCCTAACCAGCCCTGGACTACTGACAGGAGAAATACATTGTGACAAGGATGCATTCAGTGCATAGGAAAAGAAAGGAACAGATTTGTATTTTACGTTATAACAATAGAGGGACAACTAGGACACAGAGAAGAGAGAGACGGAGGGAAAGAGAGAGAACGATACAGCGAGACTCCTCGAGCTTCCGTGACAAGACTTACTGGATCGCAGAAGGCTGCGCGAGGCCGACTTGGGCGTGTTGGGTGGCGGCTGCAGGGTCTGGTTGCTGGCGGCGATGGAAGACAGGAAGGTGGAGAAGTAGAGACCAGAGCCCTCGCGCACCGGAGACAGGATGGGCGGTGGGGTGTAGGGCGGCAGAGTGAAGTGGTGGTCGGGCAGGCGGATGGGCGACCGCAGGTGGCTCTGGTAGGGAGTGATGGCGGAGTAGACTGAGGGGGCGATGAACGTAGCCGGTTTGGGTGGTGGGATGAAGAGGGGCTCGGGACGAGGCCGCCATTTGTGCTTGGCCAATTTCCCATCGTCGTCCTGACCAGCATCGCCCTCCCCGTCCTGGTTGGGTGAGATGATTGTGAGGAGTTCAGTGATATTTCAGAGAATGACAAGGACAAATAGACAAACAACCAACTGCATTGGTTCAGTGGAAGGTGGGAGGGAGATTATGACTTGTGTGGGGAAGTCACCGGCGGGATTAATGAAGTCGCTAAATAATAACGTTGAATGTTTTGGGCCTCTACATCAAAGTGGCTCCATCGAGTCCTATTTTTTATTTGATTTATTTCACCTTTATTTAACAAGGTAGGCCAGTTGAGAACACCTTTATTTAACCAGGTAGGCCAGTTGAGAACACCTTTATTTAACCAGGTAGGCCAGTTGAGAACACCTTTATTTAACCAGGTAGGCCAGTTGAGAACACCTTTATTTAACCAGGTAGGCCAGTTGAGAACACCTTTATTTAACAAGGTAGGCCAGTTGAGAACACCTTTATTTAACCAGGTAGGCCAGTTGAGAACACCTTTATTTAACCAGGTAGGCCAGGTGAGAACACCTTTATTTAACCAGGTAGGCCAGGTGTGAACAAGTTCTCATTTACAACTGAGACTTGGCCAAGATAAAGCAAAGCAGTACGACAAAAATAACAACACAGAGTTACACATGAGATAAACAAACAGTCAATAGCACTATTGAACGATAGCACATGACAACCCAACCCATTGTGGAGTTAAGGCCTAATTTCTACATACTAAAACATGTCCCCCCAGCAGGTCATCATATCTGGGTTCAAATAGTTTTTTTTTTTGTTCATATACTTTAACTGTGCTTGATCGAGCTTGCCTGGCTGGCACAACAGAACAAACAGAAAAGTGCAAACCGCACCCACCTGGAACTCCAGGCAGGCTGAAACAAACACTCAAAGTATGTGAAAGAAAGCAAATACTATTTGAACCCTAGATTGTGTTCATTAGGCACCAAAACAGAAGAAAACAGTGAGGAACTATGTGGACTTGTCCAACAAAGAACACTAAAATGCTGCAAAACATTTTTACTACGCCTAGCCTAATGAATACAACCAAGGTCTGCATGCCACAGGACCTACCTGGCTGAAGCTCTCCGAGAGGGACTTCCTCAGTGAGCGGCGGCTCGCTACAATGACCGAGGGCTTGTGTTGGGGCTGGGGTGGGAGCAGGGCGTGCTGGCCCGGAGGGCCTGTCTGACCCTGGCGCACTGGCACAGACACGGGGATAACCAGGGGCACCATACCAGCTTGTCTGCCCATAAGACCCTCCCCCTGCTGCTGGGGGGGGGGGGCAGAAGAGGGGAATAACAGAGATAGAAATAAGTAGAGAAAGGAGATAATATAGATAATATATATAATATAGACAATATGTAAGGGAGTAGAATAGAAAGTGGAAGTAAATATGGCAAATAGTGAACTTTCCATTCTACATGCTTGACAAATTAAATGAATCCCCTGCAGCAATTGTTAATCTCAGACTGTAGGTATGCATGTCACAGACAATTTATGGACATTGCTTAAAGGCAGTCTTCAGTGTTGCAAGATCCCGTTTCACAAATAGAATCAGGAAAGCACTGCACACGTTGTATGAACAACCAGTTACTTATAAGCAGCAAATGGTTACTGTCAGCTTACAAAACGTATTGAAAATCCGGTACTAGTGAAAATACACAACATTAGCAACTACATTCAAGCCAAGCCAGAGAAATACATTTGAAATCTAATTCATTTGACTACAGTAAATGTCTCAAATCTGCACCATTGAACTCCACCCCACACAGCCAACTCAACAAAAAATACAAAATAATAGAAGCTGAACCTTGGGTTTGTGAATAACAGAGGTATGACTGTTTTATTAAGGCACCTGGTTGGGGAGAGAATGTGGAGGAGTGGGAGTCTGCAGGCCACAGCCCCTCCCTGGCTCAGCTGAATGGCTGGGGAGGGAGAGTCCTGAGCGGCTCCAGGCCACAGCCCCTCCCTGGCTCAGCTGAATGGCTGGGGAGGGAGAGTCCTGAGCGGCTCCAGGCCACAGCCCCTCCCTGGCTCAGCTGAATGGCTGGGGAGGGAGAGTCCTGAGCGGCTCCAGGCCACAGCCCCTCCCTGGCTCAGCTGAATGGCTGGGGAGGGAGAGTCCTGAGCGGCTCCAGGCCACAGCCCCTCCCTGGCTCAGCTGAATGACTGGGGAGGGAGAGTCCGGAGCGGCTCCAGGCCACAGACCCTCCCTGGCTCAGCTGAATGACTGGGGAGGGAGAGTCCGGAGCGGCTCCAGGCCACAGCCCCTCCCTGGCTCAGCTGAATGGCTGGGGAGGGAGAGTCCTGAGCGGCTCCAGGCCACAGCCCCTCCCTGGCTCAGCTGAATGGCTGGGGAGGAAGAGCCCTGAGGAATGTAGAGGTGTGCAGACATGTAGCTGCTTCAACAGTCTGCACCCAGCACACACTTCCTCTCTCTGCAGTCTGCACCCAGTCTCTCTCTGCAGTCTACACCCAGCACACCCAGTCTCTCTCTGCAGTCTGCACCCAGTCTCTCTCTGCAGTCTGCACCCAGTCTCTCTCTGCAGTCTACACCCAGCACACCCAGTCTCTCTCTCTGCAGTCTGCACCCAGTCTCTCTCTGCAGTCTGCATCCAGTCTCTCTCTGCAGTCAGCACCCAGCACAGTCTCTCTCTCTCTGCAGTCTGCACCCAGCGGTCTCTCTCTCTCTGCAGTCTGCACCCAGCACAGTCTCTCTCTCTCTGCAGTCTGCACCCAGCATAGTCTCTCTCTCTCTGCAGTCTGCACCCAGCACAGTCTCTCTGTCTCTCTCTGCAGTCTGCACCCAGCACAGTCTCTCTGTCTCTCTCTGCAGTCTGCACCCAGCACACACTTTCCCTCTCTGCAGTCTGCACCCAGTCTCCCCCTCTCTGCCGATTTATTCAATAACCAACATGTTTTGCCTTTGAAAAACAAGTCCTGAAAAAAATGCAGCTGCTTTAGTGGGTGTGCCTAAAGGGAAACGTCAACATCATAAATTCCTGACAGCAAGGCTAGGAATCACTATTTTCTCACAGAAGTACAGCATAAGGGGAAGTCCTGCACAGAAACCATGATCTTCCTCTTGGAAGAGGAACAGAGTGTTGCAGTGGTCACAGTGGCAGCAAAGTAGGGGAAAGACAATCAGTTTTCCTGTCATCCGAGGAACTCATCTAAATTCAATAGTCAGGCCGCTGTGTGTGAAAATTCAGCACTTGCAGAAAGATGAAATTAGGAATATATGTATAATTATTTAACTGCATGTACTGTACAAGTGTGCGAAAAAAGCAGTAGAAGTATTGTTGTCTGTTAATTTACTCCAATCAGGGGAGGGTTGATAGGATTCAGGAGTCACATTATTACTACCTTCAGGAAATACATGAGGTATTTAATCAACATCCTTGTTTCCCTGGCCCATTGTGTCGGCCTTCGCGTACAGCGACAATTTTGAACACTTGCTGTTCAGAGGTCTATGTGAATGATTGTTTTGTGTGTGTTTCTTTAAAGGAGTCTGGCAGAGCCACACCTTTTGTATTTTGTGTTTATTGGACCGATGATAGAGAGAAAAGTTGATAGGAGGACAATGCTAGAGCAGTGGGTCAGATTCAAACCAATGCTTGCAGCGATACACAGTACATGTGATCCAGACGCAGGGGCTTAGACCGCTGGACTACCCTAGGCCACAATGTGAGATGAACTTGGAACAGGTTGTAGGCCTGGTTGAACTAAACAAAAGAGTGCAAACAAACCTTGGCCATCTTGGAGGAGGGCAGTGATTCCCTCTCGGAAGCCTTCTGGGCCAGAGTCTCCAAGTTGATCTCTTTCGACGCCCTCCTCCTCCGGCGCGTACTCTGGATAACCCCCCCAGTCGGCCCCTGTCTCTCCCCCCCTTCTCGTCTGGCTACCACACCGTTCTGGGGTACCTCTCTGAAGGTCTGGTTCCAGGGGGATAGTGAGGGAGGGTCCACGAGTGGTGATAGCCCGTCTCTGGAGAGGCGGCGGGAGCGACGGGGGGCAGCCGGAGATGCGTCTGAGGGTGACATGGGGTCTGATGTGAGTTTTGGGGGGCAGGGGTCGGAGGATGTGCTTGATGGGTCAGCGGACGGGGTCTCTACATCCGGTGTATGTCCCTGCCCCTGAGTCTCCACAGACAGAGGCATGTCCTTCTGAGGGGTTGAGGGGCTAGCTCTAGACGGACAGTTGTCAGAGGGCTGGTTATAACTCAGGAAGTGTTGGTTTGGCTGCTGCTTTTGCTGAGACTGCGGCTGCAGTATTTCCTGCGGTGGTAAACTGTGTGGCGGTTGAAGCTGCTGCTGGTGCATTTGTTGCCGTTGCTCCTGTTGTATTTGCTGCTTGTGATACTGCTGATTCAGCTGCAGTTGGATCTGATGCTGTTGCATTTGGTGCTGGAGCTGTTGCTGCAACTGGTGCTGCTGTTGTTGTTGTTGATGATGCTGCTGATGTAACTGTTGTTGCTGCTTCTGCTGTTGTTGTTGCTGCTGTTGCATCTGAAGCTGCATCAGTTGGTGTTGTTGTTGGGTTTTTGGCTGCTCGTTGTAGCTCAGGTTGGGCATGGCCTTGGTGCCCCCCTGGAACACTGGGTAGTACCCAGATGGAAGGTGCTGTTTGGTGGGTCCGAACGCCAGCTGGATGGGCTGCATCAAGGACCCTGGTTGCATGATGGGGTGAGAGGAGGGGGCATGGGGGGGCTGAGCCTGGAGATCTACACCCTTATGGCCCTGCTGGAAGGCCTGGAGCTGGGCTTGACGCATGGCGGCTGCCGCAGCTTGCTGCCCCCACTCTAAGCCCCTAGCCTGGGCTTGAGCTTGGGTTGCCTCCCTGTAAACCTCCATGGAACCTGGAGCCTGTTTCTCTGCTGGCCCCATCTGCAGAGCAGCTCCTTCATCGTGGCTCCCTTTGGGGAAGGCCATCTGGACCCTAACGTTGTTCAAGCCGTCCATATACGGGCTAAAGTTCTGCCCCCATGAATTGGTTGGCAGGGGCCCGGAAGCATCCTGAGACCAGCCAGCAGCTTGGATGTGGTCCTGGTGCATCCATTTGACAGAGGCAGTCTGCTGATAGTGTGCACGACTTTGGGGCCCCTTCTCTGGGTTGAAGACCCCAGAGCCGTGGCCTCCAGGCTCCCCTACCCTGTGAGCAGACTCCAGAGCCGGGGGGCCCATACCGCCATAGAAGACATCCCCCGCGTGCTGCACTGTGGGCTCCTTCATGGCAGCTGCAGCCCGATGTTTGCCCCCACTCTTATCAGGGATCACTTTCTGCTGGGGAGGATGACTCATACTATAATCATCAAGCTAAAACAATAAGTAAAACAGCGGGTAAAAAAGTCGAGGTCCTTTATATATATATCCTTTATATATATCCCCAGTCACTTGAGTAAAAAACAAGGACAAGGCCAAGTGTTTCTGCCTACACTGCCTCGGTCTGGGACCGTTGTGTCCTGCTTTGTTTAACGGCGAGAACAGAGGGACTCGGGAGGAAACATAAGTCCTACAGGAAAGAGTAGAGGGCGGAGAACACACACCTCCTCCCTCAAGTCAGATCTGAAGAAGTTTGCTGCTGTTAAGGGTCACGGCGGCCCTGGATCCCCAGATGTCCCTCATTCATGTGTGGGGCCCTGAAAGATAGAGGGTGAGGGAAATGACTGGTAAAATATGTGTGAAGTAAGTTTTCAACGAGCATGTGTGCAGGACAGGCCTGTTTGCTTGGCTCAGAGGAAAGAACTAGGCTAATTATATTTAAAGTCAAATACGTTCAGAGAGCATGCACTGTACAAGTATTGTAGAAGCAAAGTATTAATAATGCTGAAATACTTCCAAATCCAATTAATATAGTGACATCACAGACACAAAAGTAGTCGTGTCGGCCCATTATTTACACACTGTAGATGTTGGTTTCGACTGTGATAATAGCAGGCAGAGACAGTTTGAGGCGTGGACTGTACAGAACTGCCATTTGACAACGAGAAATACAGGAAGCGAGAGAAAACAAGTAGAGTCGCTTTCCACCCCCACCCCCCTCGGAGCCCCCAGTCCCAGCCAATTGGATGCAAATTTCAGGCAACCTTTTGTGTTGTAGTAAAGTATTGTTGCCACACTGTTGCCTTCGAAAATTACATACAGTAACAATCTGCGCACGAGTTTATGTGCAATTAATATGGCCAGGCCACTAAAATCACATCGTGGCTTCATTAAAGTCAAACTAAACCTACAAAACACGAAGTGCATACTCCCATGGGATTCTGTTTACAATTGCAACTCCATATTTTGCGATCATGTTGATCGACAACACACGTGATATACCATTAATGAAATTAATTGACACTTACTGTTTCAATATCATTTTATGTATATGACAGCGAGTTCTACGGAGCCAATTTCCTTTGGGCCAAAGTCGAATGCATGCAGCTCCACTACGGGATCGTGCGCAACAGATAACATATACTTCGAGTTCGACAACTTTTCTTCAGGCCATAGAGTAAACAACTTGCATCGAAACCATTCAAACACGGGATTTGGGATATTTGTTGTTCAACCACAAATCCATGTAAGCACAGTGGCTACAATGTTGCACACGGTGAAATAATAACACACTTTCAGGAAAACATGTCCAGCAACTTTCTCCCCGCATCGAGTGTGTACGTACATAAACCACTGATTCCGTTGGGTATGATCAAAATGTCAAGTACATTTGGTTATTTGCGTATTTTTCATAGATCTGTCTGTCAAATGCATTGGCTCTATTGCATTCACTGATACATCAGACTACACATAGCATTTATAAATCTGTGAAGCTGCGCCAACGCGTTAAAGTTCTGAGCTCGTGAATGCTCCGCCTCACCCTTCAACCGCTCAACTGACGTCTGCTGTCCAATCCGATTGTCTGACCACGCCTATATCCATGTCCTTATAAGGTTGTCCCACTGCTTGTGGCATCATCCAGTAAATTGCAGCACACACTGGCAATGAGGGGATTCGATTAATCTGACCTGGGCGCCATGGTAGGCGTGTTTTGCACAGGTCGAAAGTTGATTTTGCATTCGTTATGAAACCGTCTGACTCCCGGGCGTGAGCCAGGTGCCCCGTTCAAAGCCGGCTCCAAACAAAAGTTACGTAACTAAGCATTAAGTAATAAGTAGGATTCTGTATTTTCACATGTAAAAGTGATTGAGTTTGATATATGCCATTCCAATGAAAACTAGTTCAACAATTCTAACATATATTTTATGGAAAATAGATGTATGTTTCTGGAAGATGCTGCCTTGTTTCTGGAAGATGCTGGAAGACGCTGCCTTGTTGACAACATGACCGAGCGGCGCAGAATATTTGAGATCCTCCCTCACCGCGTTTGCCGATCCCGTCATGGGCCATGGACCGGTACCCCGCAGTTCAGCATAATCGAGTCTACCCAGTGCTTCTGAGGGGGATTTCCTTCAGGGGGGCTCCCAAAGGGGTCACATGTTGAAGTGTGCATGCACGGCCAAATACATGTGTCTCATTTGGGTAGTACACTAGGTCATATTTATTTAACTAGGCAAGTCAAACACATAAGCCCCCGGAGTGCATTTAACTTCTCTCTTTTTGAAAGCGTCACTGCTCAGTCAAGAACATATTCTTATTTACAATGACAGGAACAGTGGGCTAACTGGCATGTTCAGGAGCAGAACGACAGATTTGTACCTTGTCAGCTCGGGGATTCGATATAGCAACCTTTCTGTTACTGACCCAACTCTCTGACCACTAGGCTACCTGCCGCGCCGTCATACTTTGGATATGTGGATATATCATAAAGCATAATTTGAATTTCCAAAGATATCTATTGTAGAATTTTATAGCACAACTAGCATTGATTTAATTAGCTGTCTGAACTGCAATTTGTTCAATGCCAGTACCCTGTCATTGTCAATAATATTCAGGTGTCAATGCAGTACTGCACCGACTCTGCATTGACTCTGCGTTGCTGTCCTGAGGGTGCCACTTTTTTTTGCGCATAATACTGTACTCTCACAATCTCATCACATTCTCCGCATGTGCCAGGAAACACTGTTGGTTCTGATAATGCTGTGACAGTGACATCTATATTCCGTCTTCCTAGCCCGGCAGCGGAGATAAACAGAGAGAACTCTGCAAAGATGCAGAGGGATGATCAATGTAAGGGGGAGCGCTTGCCCGTGACGTAACCGATGCTGTTGTGTGAATGAGCGGAGGAGAAACCTTCTAGCCATTCCGTTATGTGCACAATTACATGTTTTAAGAGTTGAAAGCAGGACTCACAGCAATGGATATGTGGATATGTCAGTTATCTGCCTGCATTTTAAATAGTAGCTACATGTTTGGAAATGGTGCAATCAAACAAGGTAGGTTTGGATGTAATAAGTTAGGATGAAACTGCCGCATGTGCATCTGCCTTGCTAGCTAGGCTAGCTAACGTTAAATAGCATGCTAGCTATTTTGCTAGGTAGCTAAATGACTTATTCCAGAGATAAGAAAAAAACATTTGCTTGTACCAACTAACTAGCTGGTACATGTCGGATAGTTCGGTAGGTACTGTAACTAGCTAACGTTAGTTATCTAGAAAGATAGCTTCGCTAGCATTGGTTTGTTGATAACTAGCTAACGCTGCCAGGCAGTGGATGCCGAGCCAGAGGGTGGCGCTTTATTGTTAAGCGAAGCAAGGTAAGGTCGTCCTGGTGCAGGCTAGCAAATTGTATCAATGCCAGTTAACTGTACAATTTCTCCCTCTACTGCAAGACATTAGACCTAACGTTAGCTAGCGAGCCAACCAGCTTGGCCGATAATATCAAATCAAATTCTTATTGACAGAGTTTGTCTAAATGTGCTGAGTATGCTGGAATAGGATTGATATGTTGGTTTGGTAAATTGCTAGCTAGCTATGTCTGTTGGCGTACTGAAGCATCAAAGAGGGTTAAGGGAAGTTGTGAACAAGCAGCTCTAATGTCATTCTGTCAGTGTGGTAATGCATGAGTATTACATTCTTAAAACCACCTAGTGCAGTAAAGGACTTGGCAAAAAAAAAGTAGCTAGCGTGCAATAGAGGTTGTAGATTCTGCGGATTGGGCTATTAATATTTTCAGTGATTATCCAGTTTGATATAAACAATAGTTGTTATAGCTGTGGGTATAAACAAATAGATTAAAATGTTTGAATACATCCTTTACATTAGTTTATTGGTAAATGACAGTGACAGCACGCAAATTAAGACATCTCACTGAGGACACATGTAGATGGAGGTAGCCAAGGTCTCCAATACTTTTGCATGATTTGTCAGATTAAACATCTTAATTGTCTCTGTCCTTTCTCCCTTTACTGCAGTAAGAAGCCAGTGACACTAATGCCAGGTTCAGACCTTCATTGGGAGCACTCGAGATGAGTTGCGTTGTAGAGCAGGCAGCAGACATCCTGTCAGTGACAGACCTGGTCCGGGAGAGATGGAGAGTGGTGAGTGACTATAAATACTTCCGGCTGCAGAAAGGGCACAGCTAGCTTGCGTCAAATCTGTTTTGTTGCTGCGCCCTTTCTCATAGCTAGACTGCAGCAGAGATATTGTCAAGGTGGCTTTCTATAATGTGTTACGTAAGTGTTCATTAATTCAACATTTCTTCAGAATATCATGTTCAACGTAGGATATGGACTGCTGGTGTGTGTACCGTTTTTTCCCCCCTAGGTACAGTACGTAACTTTTCACACAGGACACTTAGATTTTCATTGTCGCTTTCTCCTCTCCCACCACCTCTCTTCTTTCTTTACTACCTGAATTCTACCTTCTCCTCAATTCCATTTGCAGGTGAAGAAGATTGGCGGAGGAGGCTTTGGGGAGATCTACGAGGTACTGGATCAACTGAGCCAGGTCAACGTGGCCCTGAAGGTGGAGTCTGCACAGCAGCCCAAACAGGTGCTGAAGATGGAAGTGGCTGTGCTAAAGAAGCTCCAGGGTGAGAGAGAGGAATACATCTAAAATGGACATCTTTAGTAAAACACTGAAATGTCCATAACTAGGAAATTCAAACATTTAAAAACCTGCATCAAACCTTTATGGAAAATATTGATTGCATATTTACATGAATCATTTAGCCAGATACGGTACATACCTGCTGTGCCTTAGGACATCTAAGCTACATTTATGTTTCTCTGTTTCAGGGAAAGATCACGTGTGTCGCTTTGTGGGCTGTGGTCGTAATGACCGCTTCAACTATGTGGTGATGGAGCTTCAGGTAGGCTGTGCAGCGTGTCCGCTCATTGGAATATTTGAAACCTTTTGATTGTAATGTGATTTGTGGATTCAAATAACGTATTTAAAAATGTGTGTAATGTGTGTAAATGCATGATTGAGTAGCTCAGCCTTGGGTGACCATGACAATGTCCCATACTCCATCCCACAAACATTGCTTTTCTGTGTCCTATAGGGGAGGAATCTGGCAGACCTGCGCAGAACTATGTCTCGTGGAACCTTCACCATCTCCACCACTCTGAGGCTGGGCAGGCAGATGCTGGAGGCCATCGAGAGCATCCACTCTGTGGGCTTCCTGCACCGGGACATCAAACCGGTAAGAGGTCATGGGGTCACAACGAAGGAACAATGGGGGGTGATGCATCAGGAGTGAGGGAACCAAATGAGAGCATAAAGGATTTCCTATTAACACCTTAACTTAAATCATTAATGCAGGTATATCGCATTATTATGCAGTAATAATGTATTGCACAACTTGTCATAAGCATGTATGACCCCCTTATAATGTCTCCTGATCATCTCGTAATGATCCTGACTAAATCCCAGACATTTTGATTAAGAAGGAACATTCAATAAGGCAATAATAGTACATGGTGTTACCGGGTTTACCTTGAGATAATTGCCTGTTCAATCAGATTAATGTTAAGGACGAGACTGAGTAGCACTGACTGATGTTACCTGTGTGTTTTACCGCTCCAGTCAAACTTTGCCATGGGGCGCCTGGCCAGCACGTGCCGATGCTGCTACATGCTTGACTTTGGTCTGGCCCGGCAATTCACCAACTCTTGTCAGGAAGTGCGCCCTGTAAGTATTCCTCCCTGTGTGTGTGCGTGCCTGCCTGCTGCGTGCGTGCGTGTGTGTTTATGTATTAGGTCCCAGTTTCATTTGTGCAATTCTCTGGCTACAGTCCAATGTCCACTTATAATGAAGCAATGTATTGGGCATGCATTCTAAGTAGTATGCTAGTGTAAATACTCCAGCTTGAATCTAATTTCTTATCTCTCTCTCTCTCTTTCTCTCTCGCTCTTCTCTTTCTCTCAGCCCCGTCCCGTGGCAGGGTTCAGAGGAACTGTGCGCTATGCCTCAGTCAATGCACACAAGAATAAGGTGAGTCTCTCCCCCTCTCCTTTACTTGGGGTCAACCATATATAATATTATTTATATATATATACACACACACACACACACAGTACCAGTAAAAAGTTTGGACACACCTACTCATTCCAGGTGTTTCTTCATTTTTACTATTTTCTACATTGTAGAATAATAGTGAAGACATCACAACTATTAAATAACACATATGGAATCATGTAGTAACCAAGAAAGTGTTAAACAATCAAAATATATTTTATATTTGAGATTCTTCAAAGTAGCCACCCTTTGCCTTGATGACAGCTTTTCACACTCTTAGCATTCTCTCATTCTCCAGGTAGTCACCTGGAATGCATTTCAATTAACAGGTGTGCCTTGTTAAAAGTTAATTTGGGGAATTTCTTTCCTTAATGTGTTTGAGCCAATCAGTTGTGTTGTGACAACGTAGGGGTGGTATACAGAAGATAACCCTATTTGGTAAAAGACCAAGTCCATATTATGGCAGGAACAGCTTAAATAAGTAAAGAGAAATGACAGTCCATCATTACTTTAAGACATGAACATTTCAAAAAGTTTCTTCAAGTGCAGTTGCAAAAACCATCAAGCGCTATGATGAAACTGGCTCTCGTGAGGACAGCCAGAGTTACCTCTGCTGCAGAGGATAAGTTCATTAGAGTTACCAGCCCCGGAAATTGCAGCCCAAATAAGTGCTTCACAGAGTTCAAGAAACAGACACATCAACTGTTCAGAGGAGATTGCGTGAATCAGGCCTTCATGGTCGAATTTCTGCAAAGAAACAACTACTAAAGGACAACAATAAGAAGAAGAGACTTGCTTGGGCCAAGAAACACGAGCAATGAACATTAGACCAGTGGAAATCTGTCCTTTAATCTGATGAGTCCACATTTGAGATTTTTGGTTCCAACTGGTGTGTCTTTGTGAGACGCAGAGTAGGTGAACAGATGATCTCTGCATGTGTAGTTCCCACCTTGAAGCTTGGAGGAGGTGGTGTGGGGGTGCTTTGCTGGTGACACTGTCAGTGATTTATTTAGAATTCAAGGCACACTTAACCAGCATGGCTACCACAACATTCTGCAGCGATGCGCCATCCCATCCGGTTTGCGCTTAGTGGGACTATAATTTGTATTTCAACAGGACAATGACCCAAAACCCACCTCCAGGCTGTGTAAGGGCTATTTGACCAAGAAGGAGAGTGATGGAATGCTGCATCAGATGACCTGGCCTTCACAATCTCTTAACCTCAACCCAATTGAGATGGTTTGGGATGAGTTGGACCGCAGAGTGAACGAAAAGCAGCCAACAAGTGCTCAGCATACGTGGGAACTCCTTCAAGACTGTTGGAAAAACATTCCTCATGAAGTTGGTTGAGAGAATGCTACAAGTGTGCAAAGCTGTCATCAAGGCAACTTTGAAGAATCTGAAATATAAAATATATTTAGATTTGTTTAACACATTTTTGGTTACCACATGACTCCATATGTGTAATTTCATAGTTTTGATGTCTTCACTATTATTCTACAATGTAGAAAATAGTAAAAAATAAAGAAAAACCCAGGATTTTTAATTATTATTCTTTAATTAACCAGGTAGGAATCAGTAGGTGTGTCCTAACTTTTGACTGGTACTGTGTGTATATATATACAGCTGTATGACTGTTCTCACCTTGCTCACACATGATGTGTGTGTCTGGGGTCTGCAGGAGATGGGTCGCCATGACGACCTCTGGTCTCTCTTCTACATGCTGGTGGAGTTCATGGTGGGCCAGCTACCATGGAGGAAGGTCAAAGACAAAGTAAGCGTGTGTGTGTGCATGTGTATGTGTACGTGCATGTGTGTTCATGTTCTTTTCTCTCTACTCACAGGAACAGGTGGGGAACCTGAAGGAGGCCTATGACCATCACCTAATGCTCAAACATCTCCCTTCAGAGTTCAGCGTCTTCCTGGATCATATCCTGACCTTGGACTACTACACTAAGCCTGACTATCAGGTCTATAGCTTTCCATACATGCTCGTTACCTCATAAATATCCAGTAAATAAACTGAAATTCCAATCTTCACTTCCTAATTTGACTGAATTTGGATGGAAATGAACCCAACCCCTGTGCCTCTGTCTGCCGACAATAGATAATCTTCCTGTTGTCTCGTAATGCTAAATATCAATGGTTTGGGTTGTTCTGTTCCAGCTACTAATATCAGTGTTTGAGAATGCCATGAAGAGTCAAAGTGTGTTGGAGAACGACCCGTATGACTGGGAGAGGTGCGACTCGGAGGATATGCTAACCATCACCGCTTCGGCCACCACCGCTCAGCAATTCACCCGCCTCACACCAGCGTACATGGGGTAAGAACTGAAATAATGTTGGACTAATTGTTTAAAAAAGTAAGGGAAAGGTAGAACTGTGTGGTATCAGAAGTAGGGTTGCAAAAGTTGGGTAACTTAACCAAAAATCCTGCTTTTTCCATCCCCATTCCAGGAATCTTTCAACCTGGATTTCTGGAAAACCTGGTCATTTTGGGAAAGTTCCCGAAATTTTGCAACTCAGATCCAAAGTAGTAACTGTTCTATTCTAAGATTCAGAAATGTACTTTGTCTGGCTTCTTGTTGATTGGTGGGATCCAACTTCTGTCCGACTCATGCCAGTCAACCCATAGGTTGTTTTTACACTCCAAGCTTTTCAGGGGGAAGGGGAAACCTTCATAGTCGGTCAGAGATCCCCATGGAAACCACAGTCCTAATTTGTGCTCTGAGAAGTAGCAGCTGAATGACCTTCCACCTCTTTTTCCTCTATCTCATCTCTCTCCTTTTCTCATTCCCTCCCCCCTGCCTCTCTCTCTCTGCTGTCTCTTACTGTCTCTTATCTTTCTCGTTCTCCCTTTGTCCTTCTCTCTCTCTTCCCCCAGCATGGCCAACGCCTCGGTGCTCCCCGGCGAGCTGCAGAGGGAGAACACTGAGGACGTACTGCAGGGCGAGCGCCTCAGCGACGCCGACAACTGTCCCCCCATCCCGGTCCAGCACCAACGTGCTGCCCAGGGTGCCGACGTGTGGGAGGAGATGGACCGCAATCGCAACCGAAAACACACCGCAGCCCAGAAACAACAAAAAGCACTCATCAGGAAGGTCCGGATTGGAACACACACACTTTTTACATTTATTGACCATAAAAATAAATACTGGGTTTGAGACAGAGGAACACATGCTATGAAATAAACACCCCTGTTAGTTTCCTTTAACTGTTGCAGTTCAGCTAACCTTGTCTACTTCACCAGCAGCATTTTTCAAGCTACTCTACTGTTCTTAGTCCAGCTACATTAACAATGTGCAGAACACCACTGAGACGCAATTATGTGACGATATGACCTGAACATAGACAGCAACAGCAATCAAATATATTACTACGGGAGAAGCAAGGGGCTGAATGAGATTAGCCTCTTACCTCATCCCCTCTTTGTGTGTGTGTAGGAAGTCAACTGTTAACTTCATATCGTGGAATCTACCTTTAAAATAGTATTTCCTACTCCCAACACCTTTTTTGTGACACATTCCTACCCCTTCTCCAGGTGGTGAGTGAGGACGAGCACAGCCAGAACCAGGGGGGTAACCAGAGCCCCAACACAGGTTCCGTCCAGAGCTCTCCCAGACGGGTGCGCTCAGAGACCATGTTCCTAGACCGGGCAGCCCCCCTGCTCCGGAGAATGAGACACAGCCAGAGCCTGGCCTTTGAGAAGAGACTGGCCCCCGAACCCAAGCCCACCATTGAACGCTTCCTCGAGGCCTAGTCAGTTCCTTTTACCATTGTGCTACAGTAGTTGAATCGTTTATATTGTGCTACAGTAGTTGAATTGTTTATATTGTGCTACAGTAGTTGAATTGTTTATATTGTGCTACAGTAGTTGAATCGTTTATATTGTGCTACAGTAGTTGGATCATTTATATTGTGCTACAGTAGTTGAATCGTTTATATTGTGCTACAGTAGTTGAATCGTTTATATTGTGCTACAGTAGTCGAATCGTTTATATTGTGCTACAGTAGTCGAATCGTTTATATTGTGCTACAGTAGTCGAATCGTTTATATTGTGCTACAGTAGTTGGATCATTTATATTGTGCTACAGTAGTTGAATCGTTTATATTGTGCTACAGTAGTTGAATCGTTTATATTGTGCTACAATATGCACTAGGACAGTGCTTCTCAAACCACCTCTTGGGGACCGCTAGACATTTCACAGTATGGTTTTAACCCTGAACTACCACACCTGATTCACCAGTCAAGGGCTTGATGATTAGTTGAAAAGTAAAATCAGTGTTCTAGCTCTGGAAGAGATCAAATACATGGAGCTGTTGAGGGTCCCCGACGACCGGTTTGAGAACCCCGACGACCGGTTTGAGAACCCCGACGACCAGGTTTGAGAACCCCGACGACCGGTTTGAGAACCCCGACGACCAGGTTTGAGAACCCCGACGACCAGGTTTGAGAACCCCGACGACCGGTTTGAGAACCCCGACGACCGGTTTGAGAACCCCGACGACCGGTTTGAGAACCACTGCACTAGGACGAGGCAGGCACAAGGCAGAGGGATTTGTTTTAACAAATGAACAGTCCTTAAGACTCCCTTCTGTATTCAGGTTTTTGTTTCAGCCAAGCTCTATTTTGTTGGACTGTTCATTGTCAAGTTAGGCAGATCTCATTTCCATTAGTCAACTTTAAAGATGAATTGAACGATTACGCAAATGTCAATTCCCAAATGTTTTCTATATTTCCAGTCTGGGGAAGCAGCGTCCTCAGGAGCGAGAGAAGACCATCCCAGAGAATGGCGGTGGGCAAGGGGAGCAGGTTGGCACCCCCTGTGATGATGACCAGGCGACAGGGAACCCCGACCAGGAGGAGGGGGCTGGGGCCAGCAGTGGAGGGTTTGTGGCCCTCAACCTTAGCACTGTACCCCAGGAGGGAGACTCCCAGGAGTGGGTGATGCTGGAGCTGGAACAGGGGGGAGGCAGCGGGGCCTCGGGGGCAGCCAAGCCTCCAGGAGACGACGCTCTGGATGGGGATAAACCAGGGACCCAAGCAGAGGCCCAGGACCAACAGCCTCCCTCAGGCCCAATCAGTCCCGTCCAGTCCCACATGGCCCTGCCCTGTACCTGGTTACTGGGCGGCAAGAGGCTGCCTGGGATGCTAGGCCACTTGGGCCGAGCTCAGATGGAGCAGGTGAGTGAAGGTTTGGCAGAAGAAATGCTCACACAGATACTCCATGCATACGTACAGATCTATTCTGGGAATTCAAATGATACTTTTTCTAAATGTTTTGGTGCAGCATTTCTTAGAAATGGCCCTGATGGTGCATTTACATCCACTTTGAAGGAAATGTTTTTTACTTTACTGCAGGTTATTTTTTGAATTCTAAGAACTGTACACACACACCAGATACACAGAGAAATCTGTACTTCGCTCTACTTGTGCCTCCTCACACCGTCTCCCAATCATCTCTGCCTTCTGTCTCTATTTACAGTCTCCCAACCCCGTACCGCAGTCCCCCGTGACAGAGAAGAGTGAAGCCATACCGCTAGAGGCCCCGTTCACCAGACCCACCGACCCCCAAGAGGGCAAGGTTGGTGAGACGGTCCAGTCAGCCCCCAGCCCTGTGCCAAGCCTCATCCCAGCCCACCTCGCCAACGATAAAGACCCAGAGAGCGACTCTGGCCTCCCCGACCGTTCCTCTGAACCCAACCAGCGCCCCCAGGTTGAGAAAGCTAGAGGCACCGCAGAGAATGCCGTCACTGTCTCCTCCTCACCCCCTCCGGTCCTCCTGCAAAGGGACTCCCCCTCCTTGTCCAGACTGAGCCGCATCCCTGTACGAGACCCAACTACTGCCCCGGATTCCCCCACCCCCCTCACCACGGATCGCCGTCACCGCTGGAGCAGCCCTGTGCCCGGCTCGCCCTCCCACTCGCCCTCGCCATCCCTCTCCTGCGACAACCTGCTACCCTGTGGTGTCCGAGAGCGTCTCCTGTCCTGCTCGGACCGCGGCTCACGCTCCGACTGGCTTGGGGAGGACCGTGACCCCCTCTCCCTCTCGCTCTCCTCCTCAGGCAGCAGGAGTAAGATCCCGCGTCCCGTTAACTCCCCTCTTCTGGGGCCCGAGCAGCATCAGCAGCTCTCTTCCTCTGGCAGGTTCCTGCCTCGCCCGCCTCCCGGGAAACCGCCCACCCGCCCGGCTGTAGACAACAGGTATGAAAAACATGGCATGATGTCACAGTACTGGGCAACATTCAGTAGGGCAAGCGTTATGACACGTTGCATATAGAAATGTGATGAATTCCGCTGGCATAATTTCTCATTGGACAGCCTCATATTTTTCAGTCTGTCTGCTCTACATTACATAGCCGTGTCTGAAAGTTCCACAACATTGTGCCCTGCCGAACGCAACCTTGGTAGGCTGTAATAGTAAGGGTTGCAGTTTTTATTTTTTTATTCTGTTCTCTGCTCCAGTAGGCACCGGCGGTTCCGGGTGCGCGCCAGCAGCACCAGCGATGCTGACTTCCTGGCCAGCCTGACCCAGCTGATGAAGGACCGCAGCGGTGCACTCTTCAGTCCACCGCCGCGCCCCCGTAGCTCCTCCTCCTTGCTGCAGCGCTCACTCAGCTCCTCCCCCTCCCGTCACGAGCTCCGCGAGGGGGGTGGGGTCTTCGTGGAGCGCAGCTGCTCTCCGTCCAGCTTCTCGGGGTCCCCTCCCCCTCCACGGTACCCCCAGGACAGGCTCAGCGGGCAGCAGGGAATACCGTGGGGTGCAGGGCCCGGTGCCCGAGGAAGGGTCTCCAGCCACGAGGGCAAAGGCAGTGGCAAAGTGAGCCGATAAGTGGACAGAATTGGCAACAAGTTGTTGTGCAGAAGGAGGATGAATGTTGTCCTGGAGGCAGAGCTCAGCGATTTCCACTAGATAGGCCGGCTGCAAAGTCAAAATTTACTATATATCGTAACAATTAGGTCTTCATGGGGTTAGGTTTAAAATTATATTTTTGTACTTTGTGGCTGTGTCAGCTAGTGACCAACCTGCAGAGCTGCCTCCAGTACATGAGTAATCCCAATAAATGCCAACCTGCTGTTCAGAAGGGCACACTGTAGTAAAACGTTTTGCTCCGGTTAACAGACGCGTTCAGGATGTACCTCTCCGTTTCACTGAGATTTAAAACGTTTCCTCCCCACTGCACGCGACCCAGGCGGCAATGGTGACTAAGACTTTAATAATGTATGTACAGAGAATATACTGTATCTGGTCTTTGATAGCATGTGTAAATATCTATTATCTACTACTGTACTCCAGGGAATGTACTGTATGTAATGTAAAATGTATGATAGAATGTGTCTATTTATTTGTTGGATGCGTCTCGAACTGAAAGTACTTGACAAATGTAGCTGGGTTCTGCAGTCGAAACGAAGAAAAGGTTTCCTAAAAAACCTTGAATGCCAACTATTCTCTCCCCGACCCTAGTCCTGTGCTCTTAACACTATGTATGTGTGTATGCAATGAGACCAAAAAGATCTGTATTGTATCATATTTGAGGAATGGAAAGGAGGTCTCCTAGTGTGTATATATGGACCATTTTACCCTAGTATAGAGAGCACTTTAATGCTGTTCAATCAAACTATGTTTTCCTCTTATTGCACCAACACATCAGCCTTCATTTGTGAGGACCAGGGTATGTAAACTTCATTCCTCCTTCCCTTTAGAAACCACTACAGTAGATGAAACAAATTGTAATTCAAGCTATTTAAAGTGTCACTCACTCTGGCATATTTACAATGTATTTGTATGCTTTTGTTGTGAGAAAATCTCTTCGGTCATGCAGAGGTGTCACAATGTTGGAATGTAACGAAAAATTACAACTCATACTGAATTAATGTAAAAAGTGCATGGATATCATTGCAAATATATTATTTTTTTTAATCATTTGTACAGTGTCCGCTTAAAAAAAAATCTGTATTTTTTAATAAACTGGTCCCGATCAAATATATTTATGATGCAGACCAGCAAAATAAGAGTATTTTTATTTCCCCATTGCAGAATAATTTATAATAATTTCAGGATTGCAGAAAATCAAATCGGGTGTACATATGGCATTTAGTGAAACAAAAATATAAAGGTAACATGCCACAATTTCAAAGCTTTTACTGAGTTACAGTTCATATAAGGAAATCAGTCAATTGAAATAAATCCGTTAGGCCCTAATCTATGGATTTCACATGATTGGGAATACAGATATATATTGGTTGGTCACAGACAGGAGCGTGGATCAGAAAATCATAGTATCTGGTGTGAGCACCATTTGTCTCATGCCGTGTGACATCTCATTCTCACAGAGTTGATCAGGTGTTGATTGTGGCCTGTGGAATGTTGTCTCACTCTTCAGTGGCTGTGCGAAGTTGATGGATATTGGTGGGAAATGGAACACGCTCAATGTGTGACTTGTCTGGTGAGTATGTAGGCCATTGGAAGAACTGTGACATTTTCAGCTTCCAGGAATTGTGTGCAGCACCTTGAGACATTGAGCCGTGCATTATAATGCCAAAACATGAGGTGATGGTGGTGGATGAATGGCACGACAATGGGCCTCATGACCTCATCAAAGTTTCTCTGCATTCAAACTGCTATCAATAAAATGCAATTGTGTTCAATTTCCGTAGCTTATGCCTGCCCATACCTTAACCCCACTGCTACCATGGGGAACTCTGTTCACAACGTTGACATCAGCAAACCGCTCGCCCACACGACGCTATACGTGGTCTGCGGTTGTGAGGCTGTTTGGACATACTGGCAAATTCTCTAAAATGACATTGGAGGCAGCTTATGGTAGAGAAATTAACATTAAATTATCTGGCAACAGCTCTGGTGGACATTCATGCAGTCAGAATGCCAATTGCACGCTCCCTCAGCTTGAGACATCTGTGGTATTGTGTTGTGTGACAAAACTGAACATTTTAGAGTGGCCTTTAATTGTCACCAGCACAAGGTGCACCTATGTAATGGTCATGCTGTTTAATCAACTTCTTGATATGCCACAACTGTCAGGTGGATGGATTATTTTGGCAAATGAGAAATGCTCACTAATAGGGATGTAAACAAATGTGCAATAAAATTTGAGAGAATAGCTTTTTGTGCATATGGAAAATTTCTGGTATCTTTTATTTCATCCCATGAAATATGTGACTAACACTTTACATGTTGTGTTTATATTTCTGTAAAGTATATATGAAATAATAGATTTTCAAAGTAGTAGACTACCTACACGTTGTCTTTATTACGCTACGATGCAACCAACAAATGCGTACAGTGTCAAGTTCCATTGCCCCCCCCAACATACAAACATTTGTTTTACTTAATATTTATATTTAAAAAACAACTGTCAAATCTATTTAAATAGACATGTGATCTGTAACAGTTATTTATCCTTAACAGCAGTCTAACTAGGGTTCCAAGCCCTAAAAATGAACCCTAACCTAAGCCCTGTCAAGAAACAACCCTTAGCCCCAACCTAGACCCTATCAAGAAACAACCCTTAGCCCCAACCTAGGCCCTGTCCAGAAACAACCCTTAGCCCCAACCTAGACCCTATCCAGAAACAACCCGTAGCCCCAACCTAGACCCTATCCAGAAACAACCCGTAGCCCCAACCTAGACCCTATCCAGAAACAACCCGTAGCCCCAACCTAGACCCTATCCGGAAACAACCCGTAGCCCCAACCTAGACCCTATCCAGAAACAACCCGTAGCCCCAACCTAGACCCTATCCAGAAACAACCCGTAGCCCCAACCTAGACCCTATCCAGAAACAACCCTTAGCCCCAACCTAGACCCTATCCAGAAACAACCCTTAGCCCCAACCTAGACCCTATCCAGAAACAACCCATAGCCCCAACCTAGGCCCTGTCCAGAAACAACCCCTAGCCCCCAACATAGGCTCTATACAGAAACAACCCTTAGCCCCCAACCTAGACCCTATACAGAAACAACCCGTAGCCCCCAAACCTTCAACAAACTTAATGTAGATCCTTAGGTAAATGTGATATGGTAGTAGCTTCTTCTTGCGCTCTGATAAGCCAAGATGAATCTCTAATAGTGCTTATGGGGTGGGGGTTGGGGTTGTTACTGAGTGAACTAGGCCCTAAATCTAATTCTAGCAAAATTGGACAGTATATACATCTGTGGTCACTGAAGAGTAGCATGTACTATACTATATAGTCTTTGCTTACCCTTAATGCTGATGAAAAGTCTATGTTAAAGAAGACTATTAGAAGAAGAAGAAGACTTAAGGTATTATTCCTTCAATTTGATGAATATAGGACTTGCCATCTTAGACAAGCTCTGTGTTCCATAAGTGAAATGTTATGTCTGGGCAGAGCCATATAGAGATGCATGGCTATATGGCTTTGGGTTTGAGAAGTGATATGTGTTCTAGAATACCTGGTCTATTTTCTAGAATGCTAATAGTCCATCTCTTTCATGGGACTTCTGGTCCATGTTGAGCTTGCAGTTCTTGATTGTTTACATCTGGTCATCTCAGTCTGTCATTGTACTCTTCTAGAAGAGAGGGGCGGTTTGCCTGGGATCATCTGGCAGCACACTGATGGAGTCCTCCGCCTTCCCACACAGCATGCACAACATTGTGTACTCCTGGGGTGGATAGAGGCCCATGACGTTACCATCAGGAGAGAAATCACAGAGAATAGTCAATGCAGTTATGAGGTATTTACCATTGTGACACCCACCTTGGACCAACATCATTTTTTAAATAGTTTCTTTCACATAATGGTATGGAAGTCTTCAACCCTTTTCACACCATTGTGCCGACCTGAACCTTACTGTGCTAGCTCGGATATATTCTCTATTATTACTCTGGTGGATGTGTAACCAGGCCAGCACAGTACAACTTGCCTTGGTTCGGCTTGGCTCAGTAGCGTGAACAGGGTACTATTGCACTGTTATTCAGTGAGTATTTAACCTTCAAAGGAGAAGTCTTTACCTGATAATCGTCCACCACAGAGAAGGTATACTCATGCCTGGCTACGACGTGGTCACAGTTTTTACACACATCTGCCAGGTAGTAAAGAAAGGCCACTCGTAAGATGAAAATCATCTCCAGCACAGCCATACACACACACACACACCTTTCTCAGGACCATGTTCATTAGACACAAAACAGAAGAAACTGGGAGATACTATCCGAAATTGTCCAATTAGAAATGCTTGTTTTTGTTTGCTGTTGCAAAAACTTTTGACCCGAAACATCACTGGAACAACATTGACTCACGATCATAGGTGACTATCTCCTCTCCATCCTCATCCTCTGTGGCCTTGTTGCTGATCAACACAAAGTCCCTCTGGTGACAGTTGGCACAGCCCAGGTAGTTCATCAGGTAGGAGCCATTCTCCAAACATGTGTTCCCCTGACAACCAGAGATGAAGGTATTTTACAGTTGACAAACAATTATCTAAGCTAGATTCCATATTCAGTTTGACAGAAAGATCCTCTTCAACGTAAAATTGATACAAGCAGTCATCATAAAATACAGAGTTATATACGGTTACTAGGTGACTACTACTGCAAATATGTTTACACTAGATTATCAGTTTTGGTCCGATTTTTTAACCAGACTCACCCTGTCGGGGTACTCTTTCTGCACACAACCATTACACATTTTACTCCTTTTCAAAAAGCCAGCAATAGACACAGTAAAACGGGTAGTAATCTCTAACTATATGACGTGACTCGTTTTCTCACGACAGTAAATTATTATCCTTCAATTCTCAATAAAAAAGGTTTTCTTCACTGAAGCTACTTCCGCAATGACAGGCTATTCTTAACTTCCGGGAATATAACTAGAGGATGCATCTGATTGGCTCTTGGTCCAACTATGACGAGGTGGATCAGCAGCGGTCGGGTGTTCTGTGGACCACAAGCATGGCGATCAAATTGGCCATGTGAGATTTGCCGAGTACAATAATATACCAAAAAACTCTAGGAGGTAAGTATGGTTTGTACACTGCAATGTATGTTTCTACACAATTCATAAACTAACATGTCTGTGGTCCTGGTATCTTGAGAATGTTTTGAAAACGTGTTTGTCATATTTTGCAAACGAAGCTAGCTAGCTAGCCAACCAACCTCTAACGTTTGCTATCTAAACCTTGACAAACGGACAGTAGTAATACAATGCTAAAAAGAGCTAGCTAGCTAACAATATAATGCATTGTTTGCATCTACCTGTTTGTAAATTAAATTGTAAGTGAGTGTGTATTGGATAGGTTGATTGTCATGACACACCATCTCACAGACACTAAAATATTATATTGTTGGCTCCAGGTGGTAAGTAATTGCACGGTAGGCAGTGATTCATAACTCCAAAGACGAGGACATCTTTACGTTGTAAAAAACATGTCTATGGAGTTGTAAATGAGGTAGTTAGGTTTGAAACTATCATTAGCTCCTTAGCTGTATTCAAAATGTGCTGCATATCATTTTCCCTTTCCAGAGATGACACCGACTAAGAAGACCCCAAGCGTGAAGGTGGAGGTGTCTTGCTATTGTATATTATGTCGCAAGGTCTACCTGAAAAATGTAAGATATATCTTATTATTGGTATAACCATATTTCCCAGAACAGAGCACATTTCAACTGGATTACTTGTACAGTGTTGGACAGTATTTTATAGGCGATAACAAATTGTAATTGTCCATACAATATTGGCTACTGTGTCATAGATACTGTGATTTGGTTTAGCGATTCCAGGCTGAAGCCAATTGCATGCTGTTTGGCATTTTTCACTATTGCCATGACTTGAGAGATGTTATTCAAGTTCAGATTTTAAAAACAAATATTCTCCTAACTATCCTACAGGACGCGCACAAGCACATGCAGAGCATGCTACACCACCGAGAGCTTGAGAATGTGAAGGGCAGGTGAGATTCAATTCCCAACCATACAGGTCTTTTGTGAACTGAATAACCTAAATTAATGCAGACATGTCCGTAATAATTAGTACCACGTCCCTACAAAAAATGATGCTTTCAAGTGTAAAGACTGACTCTATTACTTGGTAGTGGTTAGTTCCACACACCGTCTAATTCCATTTCTAGACCTGATATTACGTTGATATGCATTATGTTTTAATTGTAATATCAATTGTTCTTCCTGTTGTGAGAACATTTTTCCACTCAGGGCACCATTGGGAATGAAACCCTGGTCTCAATTGGGCTGCCCCGAGTAACTAAAAGTTCATAAATAAATAATCACTATTAGAGAAATAAATATGACCAGGACTAGAGAAATAAATATGACCAGGACTAGAGAAATAAATATGACCAGGACTAGAGAAATAAATATGACCAGGACTAGAGAAATAAATATGACCAGGACTAGAGAAATAAATATGACCAGGACTAGAGAAATAAATATGACCAGGACTAGAGAAATAAATATGGCCATTTAACAAACATTTGAAAGCATTGGCAGGACTAGAGAAATAAGCATGGCCAGGACTAGAGAAATATGCCACCCCTCCTCTTCCCCAGAGATTGTAGGCACTGGTGCAAAGTGTGCAAAGTGTCCTCTCAGGGTTTAACTGAGTACGCCGAGCACATCTCCACCCAGTCGCACGGAGACAAGATCAAGAACCCGACACGGAAGACTAAGCCTATGTATGTGGAACAAGACCTCGACGCAGAGCTGCTCTCCAAAGTCAGGGAAAGGAACAAAGAACTGCATAAGACGGAGTGAGTTCAATGTTTATTACATTGTCTCTAAATTTTAAACAACAGGAGACCTGAGAGTACTTGGTAAAATGTAAATTGTTGTGCCAGTTGAACAAATTATTACAGATTCCTTGACATAAAGCAGCTACATACACTACATTGTCTTTGTCGTACAAGACATGAGCTACTAGAGTTTGCTTGGCGAAGAAGCCATTCTTTTAGGGATGTGCATCTTTCCTTTCAAGACAATTCCAAAATTATCTTGATACATGGGATATGATACATTTAAGTTTTAAAGGATTCTGTGCGATTCATTTGATTAAAGGAATGAATCGATGCCATTCGATAGGATTACGATTCGATGAACTAACATTTGTTGCACTAACACAAATTCGTAATGTTTGAATCGATGTTCTGACCGATGCATGCTACATTTGGATCGCCTTGGGTCCATGCTACATTTGGATCGGTTTGGGCCCTGCGGGCCAACGCACTAATTTCTTAAAAATTTGAACCAGGAACCGATGTCTTTTATTAAATCCCTACTGGCTTCATTTTGAACGTCATTCCGTTTGTCTTCCAACATAGGAAAAAGAGGAAGAGGAAGAAAAAGAAACTAAATCTAAAAATGGAAGCGCAGCAAGACCCGGAAAAGCAGAAAGCTCCCGTGCGAAAATGTCCCAAGCAGCCAAAGGGAAAAGCACTGAAATGGATACCGCAAGTAGCTAAACTAAAAGTAGCTAAATTGAAAACACCCCAAAAACTTTCCAAAGAGAAGAAACCCCAGCAGAAGACATCACAGCCACTCAGTGGTAAGATGGTACAAAACAAGGAGAACCGGCTTGCCTGTAAACTCAAGTCTCTGCCCCCCAGTCAGCCAGCCACGCCGCAGGGGCAGAGTGGAGCTCAGCCTCCCTGGCCAGAGTTTAGGGGACCCCCAGGTGGAACATGCCACCCCTATAGTGAACAACACACCCAGTCCACATTGTCCCAGCCCCATCAAGTTGGCAGTGATGACAATCCTCCAATTTCTGGCAGTCCTGACATCCAGAGCCTGGGCACTAGTGTCAGAGGAAGGGGCTTCAAAGCTAGCAGGTCCAACACATTTCATAAGAACCTTAGAGGAGCCGGAGTAAATCCTGTGACGCTACCACCAGGCCAGCTGAGGTGGCCTAAAACCAGCCAGTTGGGTTACGAATTCTATGGGCAGGCATCCAGAAAGACCCAGGATATGGACTTCACTAGTGATCACTTACCTCCAAAAGGAGCAATCATCTTCAGCCCAGGGGAGATAGACTCTGGTAGTACCACTGCCCCCGTCTCTACCTCCAGCTCAGGTCCCTCTGATCAGGGTGACGGCGACAAGGGCCGGATACGGAGCGTGGCCGTCACTGTGATGCTACGTCAGGTCCGGAGAGCCCTGGGGGTGAGGGAGCCCCCAAGAGCCTCTCCCGTCACCCCGACTCTCACCACAACTCGAGGCCATTGCAGGGGGGCAGAGGCCGAGGAGGGCCTACCCAGAAGGACACAGAGGACCAAGCGCGGAGAGGCAGCCACACTTCCCAGCTCCAGCTCCCCAGTCAGCCAGTTCAAAAGCCTCCCCTCCACCACCACCTCCCTGCAGTCCTCACAGGTTAGCACTACCAGATCTGTGGCTTCAAGTGAAACTCGGCCTCTCCCTGGCAACCAAACTAAACGAAGATCAACCAGATACCCCAAGGTAGAGGAAACCAGTAACTCACAACCGACCAAGGAAGGTGAGGGATTGGCTTCAGACACATACGGTCCGGTTAGCAGCCAAACCAATCCTCAGGAAGGTTCAACTGTGCCCCGATTGCGCAACCTTCCACGACCTACGTCTCTGAAGAGGAACTTGACCCAACATATCAGCAAACGCGGAGCCCACGAGCCTAACCTGAATGCAGCTCGCCGGATACGGAAGGGCGAGGGAGAGAAGGAGACGGGGACAGGGGCAGGGCTCAAACCCACACTGAAGAAGCTGCTCAGTTCCGCGGGGTCACAGAGGAAGGTCAACTGGAGGAAGATGTACCAGGAGGCCAACTGGAAGAAGCAGGAGAAAGTCAAAGGCATGCCCAGGTGAGGGAGGGCAGCACTTAACCTGGGTTTAGTAAACCAATCCTATGTCTTGTCTTGGACAAAAACATACTTTCAATGGATATTCTTCATTTAGAATGGATGGTTTTTAGTCCATGACCAGGAAAGCAATTAGATTATTCTGGACAACTGTGTATATTTTTTTTAACAATGCCGTTTAAGACCAAGATAAGATCAAACTGTCTCTTTTGACTGTTGCTCTGGGAGCATGCATCTGTGTTACTCACTACAATATTATCTGTAATTGGAAGGTAATGGTTTCATGTTGCAGGTTTGGCATTGAACTGGTGAACCCCCTCTCTGACCCAGAGGGCCTGGCCCTGGACGAAGACGAGGACCTCCCCCTAACAGAGGGCTTCCAATGGGAGTCTGGTTACCCTGATGGAGCCCCGCCCCCTGCAGCCCTACCCACTCCCCCTCTCCCACAGGCAATGCCTGCTAGTGATGTCATCAGAGAACAACCGTCAGAGGCTTGGACGCTGGGATCGGAGCAGCCTAGCACTGTGCTGCGGGATAGCAGGTCATCCCGAGCCCCTCAGTCTTTATGTGTGAAGACTGAACCAGAGCAGTACAGGGAGGCAGGAGTGGACAGTGAGCAGAGACAGTTGAATACAAGGAGGAAAAAGAAGCGGAAAGTGGTAAGGGGAGGAGTTATTAGACATTCAGGCTGCTACTTTTCCTGCTTCTTTCAAGTCTATTGATGTTAACAAATGTGCCAGCTAGTGTTCACCCTTCTCTTTTCCTCGGTCTTTGTCTCAGGATAGTGACTTGTTAGACACCTCTGGTGTGGATCGGAGTGGGAAAAAGCAAAAGATTAAGTCAAACAGCGGTAAGTTGTCACTTAAAATTTGTGGTACCCTCCTTCCTGAAATATGCACATATTGTTACTTCTGTGTCTACATTATAATCGGTTCTACCCCGGGTTACCATAAAGAATGAGCCCGGTATTGTCACTGGACCTATTGTAAAGAGCATGGGTAGTAATTGCATAGCTTTAGATTCTATCCCTGTAACCCCACTGAAATTAATGATTTTTCGTCATAAATTCAGCCAATTTGATGACCGCACATAATGCAAATGGGTATTTGGTCTATCTCCAACTCCGGCTGCTTTCAGGAGTGCTTGCTGTTGCTCACTAGTCAGTGAAAAAAAAAATCTGAACAGCTGCACTTACCCCGGAATGAGGGTGCAGAGGGCTCAGGCACCACCCATGGCCAAATGAGCCACATTGGGAACAAGGTTCGGGGGTTTTCACCGCCAAATTCATTTGTCAGGTTTACCTCTCGGCTTGCTTGTATTGTTGTTACTCGGGTCCATTACCGGTGCCTGGGGTATGGGTAGCCATGACTACAAGCACTGCAAAGTGAGCGGAATTAGATTAATTGAACTATCTCCGCCCATGTGGAGGGTTGGTCCACCGTCCCTGCAATAGCAGTTTTGGCTCAGCTCAAACCAAGTTTATTCAATCCACTGAGTGCTTCGGCTGCAAACACAACATACAAGTCACACAAGCACACATTTATACCTTTAGAGTAGGCGGAGTCATCTCCTTGCATGTCTAAGACTGTCCTTCTCTGTTGTTAGTCAGAAACACAGTAGGCTCCTCTTACTGGTATTGTCAGGACCCTCATGGAAGTGTGTGAGAGAGAGGACTGTAGTCAGATTGTCTTTAGGCTGGTTCTGCAGCAACTGGCCTGCCTTATTAAGAACCGAAACTAGACTGTTGCCCTTTGCCTCCCTCCTTAGAAACATTTATATTCAATAATAGCATGTTTGAGCAGAATATTAACTTTCTGCTCTTCCCCTTTTTCTCACTAACTTTCCTTACACAAAGTTCCTCTTTGCCCTTCCTTGACCCCCAACATATACGTTTCTTATCTAAAGTAATCGCCAAGTTCTGGTATGTTTAACATGACTAAGTATATTTCAAGCTAGAATCCAACGGTTTATAACTTTGCAATAGAGATATGTCAATGTCTGCTATTTTTTTCTTTGCTCCATGTTCCATATCACTGTAACTCATTTCCATAGTCAGTCGGTGTGATCACAATTCTGTGTGAGTGCATTTCAATAGTCCGAAGTGTCTTTCTTTCCTTGTCTCCCCTCCTTTACCTGCACTGTGAAAAGAACCGGGAAGGGGAAAGACACTCCCCAGTATATTGCTTTGACATGTCCTGTGTTTTCCAGTCTTTGCTGATGAAGGAGATGAGACTGGTAAAGACCCCCACATTAGACTATTGAGGTTCACACTTTGTCTGTGTGGTCGTTACATCCAGACCTACTCTATTCCCTGTTCTGTAGAGAATGTCCAGGTGGACCAGCTGCTAGCTGTGTCTCTGATGGAGGAGGAGCTGAGCGGTTCCCTACAGAGCCTAGACACCTCCCTGATCCAGGCCCGCAACACCCTGCAGGTCGCCTACACAGAGGTGCAGCGCCTCCTACTGGTCAAACAGCAGGTACTACGCCCAGGATGCTCACAACATCTACCTGGGTTGTGATCGGTAGGGATGAAAGGGAAGGAAACGGAGGTTGTACCTGGATTTTTATTAAGATACACATAGGAACGACCCTGAACCCGACCCTGGTATAGAGGATGAATAGATGAAGTGTGGCATCGGTTTCACTTTTGTTGTCTGTGTTGCAGGTTACCACAGAGATTAACGGTCTCCGAGCCAAGCGTATTGAGATCCTGCAGGTGATGCAAGGGGCAGTGGCAGCAGCTACGGTGCCTACCCAACACCCCTCACTCCTTCCTCTGGCTTACCACTCCACCCCCTCTGCCATACCCATCCTAAACCCCACCCCCTCCACCTCAGTGAGCCTGCCTGTCAAAAAAGAGCCTGCCTCTCTCAACAGCCTGTCTCGCGCCACCCCCTCGCGCAGTCCTGTCATTTCCTATCCCCTCGTGAACCCTCGCTCCACCACCCCTGTCCTCGTTCCCTCACCTCTGCCCATCCCCATACCTGCCAAACCCCCTTCCACCACAGTGACCCTTCCTGCAACTACACCACCTGCTGTTGCGACACTCGGCCAGCAGAGGGTGGTGGGTAGCTCCACCTCACTGTCTACCAGCACCAAGCAGCTGATTGGAAGGCAAAAGAAGCAGAGCAAGGAGAAGGCCACCAGGAGGACCAAGTCAAAGCAGGAAGACGTTCAAGACCAGAGTTCAACGGCCAGTTCCACCACCAGTGACTCGGAGGACTGGGAGGACCAAGAGGGGCTCACCCTCACCTCTGTCCACCTCGCACAGGGGGGGAAAGACCCTCTATTGGGGCAGGAGAAGGACGGGGGTAAAGGGGGTGACGAAGGAGACAGCGACTGCTACGTCGAGACAGTCACTGTAGAGCACCAGCCGAGATCCAACATGGACATCGTCGCCATCGATGACTCGGACGTCGAGGAGGAGCCGGAGGCCATTGTTCCACACACCCCTGCTCCCGCACAGCTCCCCTCCACCTCTCCTGCCCCACCTAGGTCTGTGTGTGTGGAGGTGAACTCTAGCGGTACCCAGACAGTCAGGGTTAAGGAGGACCATAAGGACATCAAACTAAAGGACACCAGCTACGGGTTAGTCTCTTTACTGTACATTTACCATAAAGGAATAAACAATAATAAACAAGGACCTAGGTATCAATAACAGTAATGGAAGCTAAATTGTTTGGTAATTATGTTATCAGAGTATCAACCCACATTGTTGCATTAGAATCCTCTTTTGAATGCAATTCCCCCCCTAATGTGAAATACCTGTGGTTTCTGTTTCCCCAGCAAAATTAAGTTACCCCCTGTAACTGTGAAAGAGAAACATAGTCTCCCAAGTGAGTTACCTGCTTCATATGTCCACTTCCACCATTTTTTGGGGCTGAAATGAAAATTTGTCAATTAGTCATAAACGTTGAATGTTAATGCCGCGCAGCGTGAGTGTATTGTATGTCTGTCTGTTTGTAGGCCAGTCTACACGGTGTACGAGTTTCTGTCTGTTCCATAACTAGTGTTTATGATATGGCTCCGTTTCCTGGTTTTGACCCTCTCTCTCCCCCCTCAGAGTGTGCCGACGTGGCTGAGGAGCAGGAGCCGTCTCTGGGGAGCTTCGAGGGCCACACTGGCACCGTCCATGACCTCCAGATCCATGGGGGCTTCCTGTATACATGTTCAGGGGATAACACAGCACGAGCATATTGCCTAGTGGTGCGTATATAACAGGTGTATAGGACAGGGGTCTTACACATTTTCTTGCCCAGGGACCCCCTTGCAGGCAATTAAGACCCCCCCCCCCCCCTGACAACCGGTGACCCAGAGACCCCCGTTATACGTTAGCAAAATTTCACATCTTGTCTTATTATCTCAGGTGATTGATCATGGCAAGGTGAAGTAATCAACATTTTAAAATGAATAGATTTGGTAGATTGTTTTTCAATGTTTTGACCTACCCACATTGTAATTGCAGGAAGTCTGAACTCTAACATGGCTTATTAGCTAGAAAGTTAACTCAAAACACATGTTTGCTAAAAACAAAGGTTTGCCATATGTTGGTACAAAGTTTGGACACCTAACTCAAGGGTTTTTCTTCATTTGTACTGTTTTCTACGTTGTAGAATAATGGTGCGACTTCAACTATGAAATAACATGGAATCATGCAGTAACCAAAAAAGTGTTAAACAAATAAAAAATAAAAAAAATGTATTTGAGATTCTTCAAAGTAGCCACCCTTTGCCTTGATGACAGCTTTGAACACTCTTGGCATTCTCTCAACCAGCTTCACCTGGAATGCTTTTCTAACAGTCTTGAAGGAGTTCCCACACATGCTGGCTGCTTTTCCTTCACTCTGCGGTCCCAAACCAACTCAATTGGGATGAGGTCGGGTGATTGGGGAGGCTAGGTCATCTGATGCAGCATTCCATCATTCTCCTTCTTGATCAAATAGACCTTACACATCCTGGAGTTGTGTTGGGTCATGTCCTGTTGAAAAACAAATGATAGACCAACTAAGCGCAAACCAGATGGGATGGCGTATCACTACAGACTGCTGTGGTAGCCATGCTGGTAAAGTGTGCCTTAAATTCTAAATAAATCACTGACAGCGTCACCAGCAAAGCATCCTCACACCACCTCATCCATGCTTTACGGTGAGAACCACACATATGCTGAGATTATCCGTTCACCTACTCTGAGTCTCAAAGTAATGGCAGTTGGAAACAAAAATCTCAAATTTGGACTCATCAGACTTAAGGACAGATTTCCAATGGACATTCCATTGTTCGTGTTTCTTGGCCCAAGCAGGTCTCTTCTTATTGATGTCCTTTAGTGGTGGTTACTTTCCTGCAATTTGACCATGAAGGCCTGATTCCCACAGTCTCCTCTGAACAGTTGATGTTGAGATGTCTGTTACTTGAACTCTGTGAAACATTTATTTGGGCTGCAATTTCTGAGGCTGGTAACTCTAATGAACGTATCCTCTGCAGCAGAGGTAACTCTGGGTCTTCTTTTCCTGTGGCGGTCCTCATGAGAGCCAGTTTCATCATAGCGCTTGATGGTTTTTGCGACTGCACTTGAAGAAACTTTAAAAGTTCTTGAAATGTTCTGGATTGATTGACCATGTCTTAACCACTCTGGGGTAGGGGGCAGTATTTTGACATCCGGATGAAAAGCGTGCCCAAAGTAAACTGCCTGTTACTCAGGCCCAGAAGCTAGGATATGCATATAATGGGTAGATTTGGATATAAAACACTCCTCAGATAATCGCATGGTGTGCTTTCGCCATAAAGCCTTTTTGATATCTCACACTGCAGCTGGATTAGTTAAGCTTTATTTTGATCTATTACACTTGGGATTTTATGAAGGTTAAATAGTTATAATTCTGTAGTTTGAATTTCGCGCTCTGCAATTTCAACAGATGTTGGCCAGGTGGGACGCTACCGTCCCACCTGCCCATAAGAAGTTAAAGTAATGATGGGGCGACAGCGTAGCCTAGTGGTTAGAGTGTTGGACTAGTAACCGGAAGGTTGCGAGTTCAAACCCCCGAGCTGACAAGGTACAAATCTGTCGTTCTGCCCCTGAACAGGCAGTTAACCCACTGTTCCTAGGCCGTCATTGAAAATAAGAATGTGTTCTTAACTGACTTGTCTGGTTAAATAAAGGTTTAAAAAAATGGACTGTCATTTCTCTTTGCTTATTTGAGCTATTCTTGCCATAATATGGACTTGGTCTTTTACCAAATAGGGCTATCTTCTGTATACCACCCTTACCTTGTCACAGCACAACTGATTGGCTCAAACTCATTAAGATGGAAAGAAATTCCACAAATGAACTTTTAACAAGGCACACCTTTTAATTGAAATGCATTCCAGGTGACTTCCTCATGAAACTGGTTGAGAGAATGCTAAGAGTGTAAAAAGCTGTCATCAAGGCAAAGGGTGGCTACTTTGAAGAATCTCAAATATAAAATATATTTTGATTTAACACTTTTTGTTTACTACATGATTCCATATGTGTTATTTCATAGTTTTGATGTATTCTATTATTCTACAATATAAATTTGATTTGACTAACAGGCAGGCTTACAATGCTGAGATACTGTATTTTTGTCCCTGGGGTGTTCAGAGCAAAGCGTGCCAAGCTGTCTTTGAGGGCCACACCAACAAGATCAACTGCCTGCTGGTGTCATCTCTGCCCGGCCTGCCAGCACGTCTCTACACCGGCTCCAGTGACCTCACCATCCGCTGCTTCAGCATCAAGGTACCAAATCAAAGTTTTATTTGTCACATACACATGGTTAGCAGATGTTAATGCGAGTGTAGCGAAATGCTTGTGCACCAAACCCCTTTCATCACACAGTGCCTTCAGAAAGTATTCACACCCCTTGACCTTTTCCACATTTTGTTGTGTTACAGCCTGAATTTGAAATTGATTAGGTTTAGATATTTTCGGTCGCTGGTCTATCCACAATACCCCATAATGACATCACAATACCCCATATTGTCAAAGTGGAATAATATTTGTAGTTTTTTTTAACCATTTAATAAAAAATGAAAGCTGAAATGTACTGTGTGCAATAATAGTGTTTTAACATGTTTTTTTTTTTATGACAACCTCATCTCTGCACCCACACGCATACAATTATCAGTCGAACAGTGAATTTCAAACAAAGATTCAACCACAAAGACTAGGGAGGTATTCCAATGACTCGCAAAGAAGGGCACCTATTGGTAGATGGGTAGAACATTTTAAAAGCAGACATTGAATATCCCTTTGAGCATGGGGAAGTTTTTAATTACACTTTGGATGGTGTATCAATAAACATACAGTCATCCTTCCTAACTCAGTTGCCGGAGAGGAAGGAAACTGCTCATGATTTCACCAAGAGGCCAATGGTGACTTTAAAACTTTTAGAGCGTTTAATGGCTGCAATAGGTAGACTGGTCGATTGTTTGTTCGATAGGCTGTTGGTTGACCGAGATTTCTTTAGTCGAGCAGTCGCAATGTTTATTTTTTATGTTGTATAAGACACCTGTCTGATTCGCGCCTGTCTCAGTGGACTAGTCCATTGTGGAGGCCACGGGGATGGCATAGTCCATCACTAAGACATGTTGTACTGAAATTGTATGCGAGTTATATTATGTAAAAAATAATGGTGCCAACAAATAAATCAAATGTGCTTTCTCCCGTGTTGGATATGTTCGCTGTCCGCGGTTCTGAAACATGATCTTCAGTGCCCTGTAGAATTGGCACCTTTCCCTATGTTGCTATGTGCATAATAGCAAATGGTTTATTTTACATGTATTTAACTAGGCAAGTCAGTTAACCCCTCTGGGATATGTGGAACGCTAGCGTATCCAAAAAAGGCTTTTTAAAAATTGTTACGGCAGACTGATATTACTTATTTATTGAGTGTTTACTCTTTTCCAAACAGACAGAAAAGGTATATGGTAATTTAACAGCACCAGTTTGTCACACTTAATATGCACACAACTCTTATAGCCTTTTTCTTGTTACTATTATTATTATGATGATGATGATGATGATGATGATGATCTTTGTAATAAGTAATGCCGTTATCGTTAGTAGGCTTAGTATAGCAGCCTTGTATAACCACCATCGAGCTGTAGGCCTCAGAGAGCATCCTGTTTAGTCTTTAATACCGTAACTTACTTAGGCCTATATTTCAAATCAAATCAAATTTTATTTGTCACATACACATGGTTAGCAGATGTTAATGCGAGTGTAGCGAAATGCTTGTGCTTCTAGTTCCGACAATGCAGTAATAACCAACAAGTAATCTAACTAACAATTCCAAAACTACTGTCTTATACACAGTGTAAGGGGATAAAGAATATGTACATAAGGATATATGAATGAGTGATGGTACAGAGCAGCATAGGCAAGATACAGTAGATGATATCGAGTACAGTATATACATATGAGATGAGTATGTAAACAAAGTGGCATAGTTAGTGGCTAGTGATACATGTATTACATAAGGATGCAGTCGATGATATAGAGTACAGTATATACGTATGCATATGAGATGAATAATGTAGGGTAAGTAACATTATATAAGGTAGCATTGTTTAAAGTGGCTAGTGATATATTTACATCATTTCCTATCAATTCCCATTATTAAAGTGGCTGGAGTTGAGTCAGTGTGTTGGCAGCAGCCACTCAATGTTAGTGGTGGCTGTTTAACAGTCTGATGGCCTTGAGATAGAAGCTGTTTTTCAGTCTCTCGGTCCCAGCTTTGATGCACCTGTACTGACCTCGCCTTCTGGATGATAGCGGGGTGAACAGGCAGTGGCTCGGGTGGTTGATGTCCTTGATGATCTTTATGGCCTTCCTGTAACATCGGGTGGTGTAGGTGTCCTGGAGGGCAGGTAGTTTGCCCCCGGTGATGAGTTGTGCAGACCTCACTACCCTCTGGAGAGCCTTACGGTTGAGGGCGGAGCAGTTGCCGTACCAGGCGGTGATACAGCCCGCCAGGATGCTTTCGATTGTGCATCTGTAGAACTTTGAGTGCTTTTGGTGACAAGCCAAATTTCTTCAGCCTCCTGAGGTTGAAGAGGCGCTGCTGCGCCTTCTTCACGATGCTGTCTGTGTGAGTGGACCAATTCAGTTTGTCTGTGATGTGTATGCCGAGGAACTTAACTTGCTACCCTCTCCACTACTGTTCCATCGATGTGGATAGGGGGGTGTTCCCTCTGCTGTTTTGTTGACGTTGAGTGTGAGGTTATTTTCCTGACACCACACTCCGAGGGCTCTCACCTCCTCCCTGTAGGCCGTCTCGTCGTTGTTGGTAATCAAGCCTACCACTGTTGTGTCGTCTGCAAACTTGATGATTGAGTTGGAGGCGTGCGTGGCCACGCAGTCGTGGGTGAACAGGGAGTACAGGAGAGGGCTCAGAACGCACCCTTGTGGGGCCCCAGTGTTGAGGATCAGCGGGGAGGAGATGTTGTTGCCTACCCTCACCACCTGGGGGCGGCCCGTCAGGAAGTCCAGTACCCAGTTGCACAGGGCGGGGTCGAGACCCAGGGTCTCGAGCTTGATGACGAGCTTGGAGGGTACTATGGTGTTGAATGCCGAGCTGTAGTCGATGAGCATCATTCTCACATAGTTATTCCTCTTGTCCAGATGGGTTAGGGCAGTGTGCAGTGTGGTTGAGATTGCATCGTCTGTGGACCTATTTGGGCGGTAAGCAAATTGGAGTGGGTCTAGGGTGTCAGGTAGGGTGGAGGTGATATGGTCCTTGACTAGTCTCTCAAAGCACTTCATGATGACGGATGTGAGTGCTACGGGGCGGTAGTCGTTTAGCTCAGTTACCTTAGCTTTCTTGGGAACAGGAACAATGGTGGCCCTCTTGAAGCATGTGGGAACAGCAGACTGGTATAGGGATTGATTGAATATGTCCGTAAACACACCGGCCAGCTGGTCTGCGCATGCTCTGAGGGCGCGGCTGGGGATGCCGTATGGGCCTGCAGCCTTGCGAGGGTTAACACGTTTAAATGTCTTACTCACCTCGGCTGCAGTGAAGGAGAGACCGCATGTTTTCGTTGCAGGCTGTGTCAGTGGCACTGTATTGTCCTCAAAGCGGGCAAAAAAGTTATTTAGTCTGCCTGGGAGCAAGAAATCCTCGTCCGTGACTGGGCTGGATTTCTTCCTGTAGTCAGTGATTGACTGTAGACCCTGCCACATGCCTCTTGTGTCTGAGCCGTTGAATTGAGATTCTACTTTGTCTCTGTACTGATGCTTAGCTTGTTTGATAGCCTTGCGGAGGGAATAGCTGCACTGTTTGTATTCGGTCATGTTACCAGACACCTTGCCCTGATTAAAAGCAGTGGTTCGCGCTTTCAGTTTCACACGAATGCTGCCATCAATCCACGGTTTCTGGTTAGGGAATGTTTTAATCGTTGCTATGGGAACGACATCTTCAACGCACGTTCTAATGAACTCGCACACCGAATCAGCGTATTCGTCAATATTGTTATCTGACGCAATACGAAACATGTCCCAGTCCACGTGATGGAAGCAGTCTTGGGAGTGTGGAGTCAGCTTGGTCGGACCAGCGTTGGACAGACCTCAGCGTGGGAGCCTCTTGTTTTAGTTTCTGTCTGTAGGCAGGGATCAACAAAATGGAGTCGTGGTCAGCTTTTCCGAAAGGGGGGCGGGGCAGGGCCTTATATGCGTCGCGGAAGTTAGAGTAACAATGATCCAAGGTCTTTCCACCCCTGGTTGCGCAATCGATATGCTGATAAAATTTAGGGAGTCTTGTTTTCAGATTAGCCTTGTTAAAATCCCCAGCTACAATGAATGCAGCCTCCGGATAAATCGTTTCCAGTTTGCAGAGAGTTAAATAAAGTTTGTTCAGAGCCATCGATGCGTCTCCTTGGGGGGGGGGGGATATATACGGCTGTGATTATAATCGAAGAGAATTCTCTTGGTAGATAATGCGGTCTACATTTGATTGTGAGGAATTCTAAATCTGGTGAACAGAAGGATTTGAGTTCCTGTATGTTTCTTTCATCACACCATGTCACGTTAGCCATAAGGCATACGCCCCCGCCCCTCTTCTTACCAGAAAGATGTTTGTTTCTGTCGGCGCGATGCGTGGAGAAACCCGTTGGCTGCACCGCCTCGGATAGCGTCTCTCCAGTGAGCCATGTTTCCGTGAAGCAAAGAACGTTAGTCTCTGATGTCCCTCTGGAATGCTACCCTTGCTCGGATTTCATCAACCTTGTTGTCAAGAGACTGGACATTGGCAAGAAGAATGCTAGGGAGTGGTGCACGATGTGCCCGTCTCCGGAGTCTGACCAGAAGACCGCCTCGTTTCCCTCTTTTTCGGAGTCGTTTTTTTGGGTCGCTGCATGGGATCCACTCCGTTGTCCTGTTTGTAAGGCAGAACACAGGATCCGCGTCGCGAAAAACATATTCTTGGTCGTACTGATGGTGAGTTGACGCTGATCTTATATTCAGTAGTTCTTCTCGACTGTATGTAATGAAACCTAAGATGACCTGGGGTACTAATGTAAGAAATAACACGTAAAAAAAAAAAAAAACTGCATAGTTTCCTAGGAACGCGAAGCGAGGCGGCCATCTCTGTCGGCGCCGGAACTATAGGCTACTGGATCATTTGTTAATTCCATCACACAGCATACGAGACATTCACGTTGTGAAATACAGTCAAGCATTTTTAGTTAAAAAATTAAATAACCAAAGGGAGCGTTGAATAATTAGCCTAAACAAAAGTAAAACGCAATTCACAAATCCATGCAGCTGTTTTTAGTCTGCTGTAATAAAGGCTTTATATATTATAAACATGTTTTTATGACTCTTGTACACTTAGTGTTTACACTGTTCAAAATTGTCAGAAGAAATAATATTGTAATCTAACAGCAACAGCTTGGGGCACTACTCACAACGCCTGTTTCCTATTCCCTCCTTATTCTTCATCTCCAGTCATTTCCACAACCAAGTCAAATATCTCCCACAGATCTGACTTCCCTTTTTTTTCCTGAGCAACCAGTAAACATTCTCCCGTTCAAGTGTTTTTTTCACGTCCTCCGCATCCATTTTGCTGTCACACGTGTTTGTTTTTTGGTGTTTGTTTATCGATGTGATAATGATATGCTATAGGTCAGGCCCTATTGGTCACATGCATGCCATGCGTATTTGTTTCACGTAAAGAGAGCAAGGTTTGAGGGAATAGGGATTGTTTTTCCTGAACAAATGAGGGATTATGGTAACAACTTTTCATTCAAAAACAAGTAAGAAACTAAATGGCTGAAATTGTTGCAGCTTCAGCACAGAGAGAGCAATTAACACTTGCTGTGGTGCCTTCACTGCAGTAGGGAGGAGAGCGAGACAACGTGTGCCAATCACACAGGCACTCGCTATAAAAAATGTTTGTGTGACCATCTGGCTCTTTCTTTAGTCATTTGTGTCTTCATTATTTAATCAAACAATGTGCTTAAAGCATCAGACAAGCTCAGTGCATATGTAGTTGGTTTTATTCAAACACATAAGGTGTCTGTCTATACGCCTGAAGGTACCACGTTCATCTGTACAAAAAAATATATTACGCAGAATAAAAACATACCCAGAAAGACGGACGGGGGTGCTTCTTCGAAGTTTTGACTCAGGGGGAAGGGGGGCGTTATTTAAATTTGATATTTCTGGTCACTTTGTAATTATGATGTATTGTGTGTAGATGGGTCATCTTTTGATTTGAGAATTATCTTCCTATACATCTACCCTCTCCCTACTGTATATCTCTGGTCCTCATCTTCCTATACATCACCTCCCCTCTCCCTACTGTATATCTCTGGTCCTCATCTTCCTATACATCACCTCCCCTCTCCCTACTGTATATCTCTGGTCCTCATCTTCCTATACATCACCTCCCCTCTCCCTACTGTATATCTCTGGTCCTCATCTTCCTACACATTACCTACCCTCTCCCTACTGTATATCAGTGGTCCTCATCTTCCTACACATCACCTACCCTCTCCTTACTGTATATATTGTCCTCATCTTCCTATACATCACCTACCCTCTCCTTACTGTATATATATATATATATTGTCCTCATCTTCCTATACATCACCTACTCTCTCCCTACTGTATATCAGTGGTCCTCATCTTCCTATACATCACCTGCCCTCTCCCTACTGTATATCTCTGGTCCTCATCTTCCTACACTCTCCTTACTGTATATATATTGTCCTCATCTTCCTCCTTTCCCTCTTCAGTCAAAGAAGTGCCTTGAGCAGATCTCTCTGTCCGACCGGGTGCTGTGTCTGCACATTCACTGGAACATCCTGTACGTAGGCCTAGCAAATGGATCTGTGGTCAGCTTTGAAGTCAAGGTGAGTGCGTCTAAGCCTGGAGTCCAGGTCCTGAAATCATAAAGCATCTCAGAGTAGGTGTGCTGATCTGGGATCAGGTCCCCCTTATCCATATGATTTTATTCTCTCTCCATTACGATCAAAAAGGCACAACCGATCCTAGATTGGCACTCCTTCTCTGAGACGCTTTGATTGGTCCTCTATTCAACATGGTGTAGTTCCTAGTTATAGCTTGGATCAGAATATGATACAAACAGTTGTTCTCTTCCTCTTCTCCTTCCTCTCCCCTGCAGACCCAGAGGCAGCTGGATGTGTTTGAGTGCCACGGCCCACGGGGGGTGAGCTGCCTGGGCACGTCCCAGGAGGGAGCTCGGCGGGTGCTGCTAGTGGGCTCTTATGACAGCACCATCAGCGTACGTGACGCCAAGAGCGGTCTGCTGCTGCGCTCACTGCAGGGCCACACTAAGACCGTCCTCTGTATGAAGGTGAGGAGTCGGGTAGTTGATATGATCTAAAATAGAAATCTTATCGTGTGTCCTTGGGTCCAGGGTCAGGGGTCAATTCCATTTGAATTCAGTCAATTGGGGAGTCAACCCCGACCTTTTACCGAGAACACATTTCCCTCTTAGACCCTATGGACAGGCAGGACCTGATCCCGGGTCAGCATTCCTACCCTGATCCCGGGTCAGCATTCCTACACTGACACAGCATATTTCAGGGTTTGTTCTCCTGTAGTGGTCTGAATGTGATGCAATCAGTGTTTTATTCTCATTTTGGACACGAGTTAACACTTGGCATGTTAATATAACGTTAATTTGTTGGTGGTCTTGAACGGAGAACTCTGACTCTGCCTGTCAGGTATGATCATTCTTTCCCCATTTGTCTGATGTCAGGTGGTGAATGACCTGGTCTTCAGCGGCTCCAGTGATACGTCTGTCCACGCCCACAACATCCACGTGAGTGTCTAACCCCTCCCATCACTTTCCTTGTTCACATAATCATCGTAACACATTCATTCCCGTATGACGGAACAGTCACATAATCTGTGGATTTAGTAGATTTTTTTGATGTCAGTCTTTTTGGTTGACATCTTCCTCGCTCCCTCTGTGTCTGTCCATGCGTAGACGGGTGAGCTGGTCCGTATCTATAAGGGTCACAGCCACGCAGTCACAGCGTTAGCCATCTTGGGGAAGGTCATGGTGACAGCCTGCCTGGACAAGTTGGTGCGTGTCTACGAGTTACAGGTGGGTCTGCCTCATCCTACTCCTTCAATGGCTTTATCCACTCACTCAGATTACTAGCTTATCTGTCGCTCTCTCTGTCTCGCTCTCTTTCTCAATTCCATTCAATTTGCTTTATTGGTATACCGTAACAATGTACATATTGCCAAAGCTTACTTTGGATATTTACAATATGAAAATAATAAGAATCAAAATTGTCAACGGGACAACAGTAACCAAGGGTCAAAATAACCATACATTGAACAATAACAATAAGCATACAGTAGAGGACATGTGCAGGTTGATTGGTCTGTCAGACACTGTCCCTCATCTTATGGCAGGTAGCAATGTAGTGCGCTGCCAACCCACAGCTCTCTGCGTCCTCCCCCAACAGGACAGGTTGCCTACTCTCATCAGAGAGGTCTTTGAAACCTTGAATAAGGGTTTCAAATTTGGGGAAATGACACTATCTAATTGTTTTATATTTTTGATGTTTTGTCAGGAAATGCAGCTCTGTTCTGCTGTGATGCGGTGGTTGCAAAGCCTTTCCTTTACAGGGAGCTAAGTATTCCTGTGTCTACCCTTCTCAATGGCAAGGCTGTGCTCCCTGAGCCTGTATTTTGTCAAGGTTTTTCTAAGGTTTTGTTCAGTAACCAAGGTCAAATAGTTAGCAACGGTGTACTGTCAATTTAGGGCCAGATAGGACTGCATTTTGCTTTGTGCTTGTGTTTCCCAATAAGCAATGTAGTTTTGATTGTGTTGTAATTTGTTTTATTAGAACAGGTTTGTGAACACAACCCCAGGACCAGCTGGATTTTTTAATAAAAATAAAAAATGTTTTTAACCTTTTATTTAACAAGGTAGGCTAGTTGAGAACAAGTTCTCATTTAAAACTGCGACCTGGCCAAGATAAAGGAAAGCAATGCAACACAAACAACAGAGTTACACATGGAATCAACAAACATACAGTCAATAATACAATACGAAGTCTATATACAGTGTGTGTAAATGAGGTAGAATAACGGAGGTAAGGCAATAGGCCATAGTGGTGAAATAATTGCATTATAGCAATTAAACACTGGAGTGATAGATGTGCACAAGATGAGTGTGCAAGTAGAGATACTGGGGTGCAAAGGAGCAAAATAACAGTATGGGGATGAGGTAGTTGGATGGGCTAATTACAGGTGGGCTATGTACAGGTGCAGTGACTTATGAGCTGCTCTGACAGCTGGTGCTTAAAGCTAGTGAGGGAGATGTGATTTTTGCAGTTCGTTCCAGTCATTGGCAACATAGAACTGGAAGGAAATGCGGCCAAAGGAGGAATTGGCTTTGGGGGTGAACAGTGAAATATACCTGCTGGAGTGCGTGCTATGGATGGGTGCTGCTATGGTGACCAGTGAGCTGAGATAAGGCGGGACTTTACCTAGCAAAGACTTATAGATGACCTGGAGCCAGTGGGTTTGGCGACGAATATGAAAAAAGGGCCAGCCAACAAGAGCATACAGGTCGCAGTGGTGGGTAGTACATGGGGCTTTGGTGACAAAACGGATGGCACTGATAGACTGCATCCAATTTGCTAAGTAGAGTGTTGGGGGCTATTTTGTAAATGACATTGCCGAAGACAAGGGTCATAGGATAGTCCGTTTTACGAGGGTTTGTTTGGCAGCATGAGTGAAGGATGCTTTGTTGCGAAATAGGGAGCTGATTCTAGATTTAATTTTAGATTGGAGATGCTTAATGTGAGTCTGGAAGGAGAGTTTACAGTCTAACCAGACACCTAGGTATTTATAGTTGTCCACATATTCAGTCAGAACTGTCCAGAGTAGTGATGCTAGGCGGGCGGGAAGTTGTGGGCAGCGATCGGTTGAAGACCATGCATTTAGTTTTTCTTGCATTTAAGAGCAATTGGAGGCCACGGAAGGAGAGTTGTAATGGCATTGAAGTTCGTCTGGAGGTTAGTTAACAGTGTCCAAAGCAGGGCCAGAAGTATACAGAATGGTGTCGTCTGCATAGAGGTGGATCAAAGAGTCACCAGCAGCAAGAGTGACATCATTGATGTATACAGAGAAAAGAGTCGGCCCTAGAATTGAACCCTGTGGCACCCCCATAGACTTCCAGAGGTCCGGACAACAGGCCCTCCGATTTGACACACTGAACTCTATCTGAGAAGTAGTTGGTGAACCAGGCGAGGCAGTCATTTGAGAGTCAAGCCTTGGCCAGGTCGATGAATACCATTGCACAGTATTGTCTCTTATCGATGGTGGTTATGATATCGTTTAGGACCTTGAGCGTGGCTGAGGTGCACCCATGACCAGCTCTGAAGCCAGATTGCATAACGGAGAAGGTACGGTGGGATTCGAAATGGTCTGTGATCTGTTTGTTAACTTGGCATTCAAAGACCTTAGAAAGGCAGGGTAGGATAGATATGTCTGTAGCAGTTAGGGTCTAGAGTGTCTCCCCATTTGAAGAGGGGGATGACCGCGGCAGCTTTCCAATCTTACAAATGAGGTTGAACAGGTTAGTAATAGGGGTTGCAACCATTTTGGCAGATCATTTTAGAAAGAGAAGGTAAAGATTGTCTAACCCGGCTGATTTGTAGGGGTCCAGATTTTGCAGCTCTTTCAGAACATCAGTTATCTGAATTTGGGTGAAGGAGAAATGGGGTAGGCATGAGCAAGTTGCTGTGGGGGGTGCAGGGCTGTTGACCGGGGTAGGGGTAGCCAGGTGGAAAGCTTGGCCAGCTGTAGAAAAATGCTTATTGAAATTCTCTATTGCGTATTTATCGGTGGTGACACTGTTTCCTAGCCTCAGTGCAGTGGGCAGCTGGGAGGAGGTGCTCTTATTCTCCATGGACTTTAGTGTCCCAGAACCTTTTGGAGTTTGTGCTACAGGATGCAAATTTCTGTTTGAAAAAGCTAGCCTTTCCTAACTGCCTGTGTATATTGGTTCCTAACTTCCCTGAAAAGTTGCATATCTCAGGGGCTATTCGATACTAATGCAGAACGCCACAGGATGTTTTTTGTGCTGGTCAAGGGCAGACAGGTCTGGAGTGAACCAAGGGCTATATCTGTTCCTGGTTCTACATTTTTTGCATGCTTATTTAAGATGGTGAGGAAAGCACTTTTAAAGACTAACCAGTCATCTTCTACTGACGGAATGAGGTATATGTCTATGCCAGGTCAATTAGAAAGGCCTGCTCGCAGAAGTGTTTTAGGGAGTGTTTGACAGTAATGAGGGGTGGTCGTTTGACCGCAGACCCATTACGGACGCAGGCAGTGATTGCTGAGATCCAGGTTGAAGACTGCAGAGGTGTATTTGAGGGCAGGTTGGTTAGGATGATATCTATGAGGGTGCCTGTGTTTACAGATTTGGGGTTGTACCTGGTAGGTTCATTGATAATGTGTGAGATTGATTGCTTCAAGTTTAGATTGTAGGATGGCCGGGGTGTTAAGCATGTCCCAGTTTAGGTCACCTAACAGCACGAGCTCTGAAGAAAGATGGGGGGGGGAAATCAATTCACATACGGTGTCCAGGGCACAGCTGGGGCAGAAGGTTTTGGATGAGGGGACTCTTTTCTATGCTCAACTCTTGACATTGCAGGGCTTGGTAATGATATGAGAGGCGGTCACTGTATTTTAGATGTTTATAAAACTTAATTGCTTTTTTTTTAGTTATTATTATTATTATTAGTGGATTTTGGCCTAATTCTGCCCTGCATGCATTGATTGTCGGACATGTAGGAAAATCGTACAGAACTCTGCATACAGGGTTTCAATTGGGTGTTGGTCCATTTGGTGAAATCTTGTTTTGCAAGAGTACCCCGCACCTCACTGCCATAAAGTGCAATTGGTTCAATGACACATTTGATTAGTTTTAGCCAAATTGTAATAGGTGTTTTCAATTTGAATTTGTTTTTTAATAGCGTAGAATGTCCTGTGTACTTTCTCTTAGTTCATTCACTGCCTCATTAAGGTGCCCAGTTGAGCTTATTTTTAAACCTATGTAATTGTAGTGTGTGCAGTACTCTATATATTTTGTACCAATTGAGAACTTTGGTCTAGTTCCCTGAGATCTGGATCTTCTCTGGAAAATCATATTTTGAGTCTTTTTGACGTTTACTGCCAGGGCCCAGGTCTGGCAGTACTGCTCTAGCAGGTCCAGGCTCTGCTGTAGGCCATGTGCTGTAGGGGACAGCAGGCACGGGTCATCTGCGAAGAGTAGGCATTTAACCTCTGAATTGTGGAGACTAACACCAGGGGCTGAGGATTTTTCTAGAATAGTGGCCAATTCTCTCCGTCTGTCTCTCTCGGCTCTGTCTCTCGGCCTCCGTCTGTCTCTCTCGGCCTCCGTCCGCCTCGCTTTCGCTCTCTCGGCCTCCGTCTGTCTCTCTGAAACAAATCATGCTTGATTTTAAAGTGCAACACACTTAATAAAAGAACACACACAATATAAGATGGTGAACCATCTCTGTCCTGCGATCCTCTCTTTCTGTCTCTCTCTCCTCCCTCACTCAACCCCTCTCTCCGTCTCTCTCTCCTCCCTCAACCCTTCTTTCTCTCCACAGTCCCACGACCGGCTGCAGGTGTACGGTGGCCACCATGACATGGTGATGTGTATGGCCATCCATAAGAGTGTGGTAAGTGAGCTTGTTTCGTCAGCCCAGAAGCCAACCCTCCTGCCTGTGGGCCTAGAGGCAATATGAACATCTACATTCAGTACATTGGAAAGGGGACTACTGTGAATGCATTGTACAGTTGATAGAATTTACAAAATTGAAAAGAGCAGTTGTGGACAATAAACTACTCTTCTCTCCTGATGCAATGTAGATCTACACAGGCTGCTACGACGGCACTGTCCAGGCCGTGAAACTCAACTTGATGCAAAACTACCGCTGCTGGGTAAGAGAAACAAGCTGGGGTTTACCTTCAGAATATTTCCTATCGTTTTGTCTGACGGGTCATTTTCTGACCTGACCTTTGTGTGCAGTGGCACGGTTGCTCGCTGATCTTTGGCATGGGGGAGCACCTCCTGCAGCACCTGCTCACCGACCACAGCAACCGGCACCTGCAGACCTTCAGGTGTCGCTGGAGGAATTGCGACGCCGCCTTCGCCACGCAAGACTCCTCCCACCTGGTAAGAGATAGACAGACAGGTTTGTAGACAGACAGGTTGACTAATGGACAAACACCAACAGTCAACCTGTCTGTCTACAAGACTGTCTGCCTGAATTGCAGATCTTGTTATTACAGATGATTATTCTGTCAGAAATGCAGAATTTGAGAGCTCTTTGTATATAAGGAACAGAGGGGGGGTTATTGTCAATGTTTGAGTACCTTGTCTCCCCCTTGTCTCTACAGGACCTGCCTAGCCACATGCAGACACACGTAGAGATGGACAGCAAGCTGAAAACATGACAGTAGAGAAGACATGCTGTTTCCCCAGTTCTTCCTTCTGCAGATGTGTGGTGCTGAGTTGACACGGATCTCTCGCCATTAGAATCAATGGCTCCATACATGGAGCTAGGCTGGAATTCTGGCATTCATTCTTCTTGGATAGTAGGAGTTGGGACCCCATTCAGTAGGCAAATGTTGAGGAGGGAAGGAGATCGAACTGAACTGTTTTCTTGTTCAGAGTAATTTCTCACTTTGTTCATCCTTTAACCCCCTGCTCTTCCCTGGTAAGAGGACACCAGTACGAAGGTTGTGACATGTTTTTAATGGACCTTGGTTTACAACAGGGATCATCAACTAGATTAAGCCATGGCATGATTTTTCATGAGCGGATTAACATAATTACAAATAATTTGTTGACTTCAAATTGACCGCAAGAAGCCCAAACAAATATATTTGACTTAAACATAATCATTTCAAACCTGGCATATGTTTGTATATGATCACATATATCTCTGTATTATGCCTGGGAATATTGTGGGACAGATTTCCAAAATTAAAACTTGGAGCTCATTGGCTGGTGTTTTAACAGTCTTATGGTCAACAGTCTTATGGTCAACAATCTTATGGTCAACAATTTAAAATAGTAATTTTCAGAACTTGGGGGGGCTAAATAAAATCACAGTGGGCTGCTAGTTGGGGAACCCTGGATTATACCGTTCTACAAGGCTGTGGCTCAACGTCAGCAATTGTATTGGAACACTTGCTAAATAGCCCATACTGGACACACACACACTAACACACAGCGTATAGATTATCACTGCATAACCACACTGTAACTGATCTGTTGACATGGGCTGGTCATACATAACTACTATACACAGTCTTGTGTGGGGACTTCTATTTCATACACACATTCACACATCTATGGCGCATGTACAGGTTACTGCCAAAGTAAAGGAAACACTTGAGTCAATGAGGGATTCAAAGTAGAGTTAAAGCAGGTGCTTCCACACAGGTGTAGTTCCTGAGTCAATTAAGCAATTAACATCCCATGGTGGTTATTTGGGCTGCCTAGGCTAGAAGAGTTCTGGGACTGAAATAGACGTCTCAAAAGACCATAGGGGGTTTGAAGTGTCTCAGTCACCAGATCTCAGTGCAATTGAACACTTATGGGAGATTCTGGAGTGGCGAGTGAGACAGCGTTTTCCACCACCAACAGCAAAACACCAAATGGTGGAATTTCTTGTGGAAGAATGGAGCATTCCTCCAATTGAGTTCCAGACACTTATAGAATCTATGCATTGAAGATGTTCTGGCTCATAGTGGCCCAACACCCTATTAAGATCATTTATGTTGGTGTTTCCTTTATGTTGGTAGTTGCCTGTATGTATTGATATGCTGAGCGTGCACACATGTACAGCAACAATAGGAACATGTTTTATTAATTCAGAAAAATGTATAGGATTTTATTCTGTTACGAAGGATCATTTTTCCCATTTCAGTGGTGTAAGACCGAGACCAATGCTTACTGTAAAAGCACGGACATAAGGATTATTGACAGTTTTTTTTTTTATGGTTTTGGATTTGCTGTGATGTGAGAGACCAACTCCTAACACACACACACACACACACACGTCTGTTTAGACATGATTTGTCATGTTATTTTCCAGTCTGTATGGAAGGGGCTCACTGTTAAAGCTGCAGTATGTCACTTTTTAGGTCACCTGACCAAATTCACATAGAAATGTGAGCTAGATCTGTCATTCTCATTGAAAGCAAGTTTTTAGAAGCAGATCTGTTCTATGTGCGTAATTTCTTTGATTCCGATTAAATTCAGTTTTTGCGTCTTTTATTTTAGGTTTTGTACACGAGCTTCAAACATCTGAATGTACAATATTTTTGTTTATTGAAAAGATATTTCACTGTTTTAAATCGTGCAATGATTCTCTACACCATACATGGCTTGTTTTGTCATACTTTAATTAGGCCAACTATTAAAACATTTTACAACCAGGAAATGGCGGTGCGATTTCTGCATTACTTTTTAAATGTCTAAAAAGGACCACCCGTTTCTCAGGCTTGTGAAATAAATACTATATATATATATATATACACACACACCGTATGGCGGCTTTAAATGCCTGCAGTGGAGTTCTGAATATTTGATGGAAACACTATACTATGTATTGAACTCTTACCCTATGAGGTCCAGAGCTGGTTTTCTGTTCTACCTGAGTTAACTGCATCCACCAGGTCTAAATCGGTCCCTGATTCGAGGGGAACACAGTGGAACTGGCTTTGAAGTCCAGAGCTTGAGGGCTATATGAGCTTACTTAGGACCAACTAGACTGATATGGAGTTTTGGTCATCCACAACTGTGATACACAGTGGGGAAATGGACACTAATGTGACGTAGGATGGCTTTTTCACTAGTTTAATGTATAATTTTAAGAGGTGGCCGTAAGAGATGGGCATTGTGAATAGTCCATAACTGTTCAAACCCATGTAGGCTCACCATATTTCAGCAATAAGGCCCGAGGAGGTGTGGTATATGGCCAATATACCACGTCTAAGGGCCGTTATTATGCACAGCGCAACACAGGTGTGGTATATAGCTGTGGTATATTGGCCATATATCACAAACCCCAGAAGTGCCTTATTGCGATTATAAACTGGTTACTAATGTAATTATAGCAGTAAAAATAAATGTTTTGTCACCCGTGATATACGGTCTGATATACCACGGCTATCAGCATTCAGGGCTCGAACCATCCAGTTTATGATTAGAGTTGGCGATCTAGCTAATGTGTTTTGCGTTTCCACTTCCTCATGTGGTGAATTAGCACTAATTAACTTTAGGCCTATATATAATATTAGCGCACATAAAGATTAAGGCAAATTCATCTCTCTTGAACAAAAACATCTGAAAATTCAGGAGCCCTATTTTGACCATAAAATATAAAAACATCCTAATTGTCAACCCAACAACTCATTTTTCTAATAACATCCTTAATAAAGCATTGTGAATGACTTTATAATGACTTTAAAAGATTACTCAAATGTATTCTATTGTGTGACACTGCACGAAAAATAGTTTTTGGTACCACCAACTAAAAAAAGTGTGAGAACAATGTTAGACTAGAGCCCTGTTCATTGTAGACCATCTAACCGTTGTTCACATCAATGTTCAGTTCTGTTGGAGAAAACCAATCCGCCTTATTGGGTAGATGAGTTATCGGGTAATTGTGGCAATGCTTAATTTACATCGTATTTATTTGAAATCCTAAACATTCATTATACAATTCAACCTGGGATCAACATTAAGAGATTTGGTTTAGCGTTCAAGACTCGATAACTCTCATCCCATACTGTACATACTGGGACACATTCGTAAAGTTTGAATTTAATGGAAGAAGAAAAAAAATGCTTCTGAAACAATCCAGTCCAACAACGTCATCACTGTCTCTCGAGATCTGAGTATCCACATGATATTATCACAGAGACTTACAGGAACACAACATTGACCTTGTAATGTAGTTACCACCAATGACTTAAAGGGGAATGGGAACACTTCAGGAAGTAAAGCTAAGCAATGATATGTATTCAATCCACTAATGCTAAACATGTTATTTACAGTGAGCTGGTGTTCTAAAACCTTCCCCTTTAAGGACAGGCAATAACACTTGAATGTACTGGAGCAAGGGTTCCCCATTCAAGTCCCTCGGTGCTGCCAGGGTGATACCTCTCACCAGTCAAAGTTGACATTCCAGGTGGTCTTTCTCTCCAGCCAACCTGTGTGTCTTAGAAGATCGCTACATCGTGTTAATGTACTTTCTTGAGACATTACACACTTCTCTCGGCGTCGTGAGATATATCATTTGTGCAGCGTGACTGCAGAACATATCACCATTGCATTTAATTTGTTTTCTATGCTAGAATGAGAGTAATGGCAATGTCTTGTCAGAGTGAGAACATGGGGAATTGGCTGAGGTAGAGGAAGGCGATGTTGGTAGAAGCATGGCTGAGGGTAGACCAGAGAGCAGGACTCCTCTGATGGCTGGGTGATCTAAGCGATGTTGGTAGAAGCATAGCTGAGGTTAGACCAGAGAGCATGGCTGGGTGATCTAAGCATACATGGTCAACTGGAGCCACTGTAACAAGAGGAGATGAAAAACAAAAACAGGTTAAGACTGGAGATGAAAGAAAGCAGAAGAGGACAGGAGTTAATGGACTGAATTCCTCTTTGTATGGACGTGACGTGACCTTTTTACCTCGAGGACGTTGAGCTTGATTGTGCCGTCTCCGTTTTTGTCAAAGGCATGGAACGTCCCTGCAAAGAGACCTCGTACAGATCAAACAGTAGCTCTATCAGTGGAGGCTACTGAGGGGAGGACGGCTCACAATAATGGCCGGAATGGAGCAAATGGAAACCATGTATTTGATACCGTTCCACCAATAGCTCTCTGGTCAATACCACAAGTCCTTCCTCTGCAATTAAGTTGCCACCAACCTCCTGTGACCACCACCTATCTTTCTCTGTTATCTCTGACTCTTATTCAATGAGATGAATGCCTGTTGATGTTTCTGGTGGAATTTACATTTATCAAACCAGTGTGTACTTACTGAACATGCCTTCTAGCCTGACGAAGCAGCAGATGAAGCTGTCAAAGTCGATGTTGAGGTGCTCGTCAGCGTAGCGCATCGTGATGATGTCATACAGCTGGTTGTTTAAGCGGAACCCTAAATGGAATGGGGGGGGGGGGGCAGTGGAACGGATACAAGATGAAGGATTTGCTGTAACCACAGTGGAAGATATTTTGTCATGTGCTCTTTCCGAACAATACAATAAATCAATATACTGTATGTAGTACTCAAAAAAATACAAAAGTCAAGAAGAACTGTGATGGAAAATTGTGTGAAGAGACAGCCTTAAATGTTAATTTTGTCTTCCGTGTCATAATTAATCTTTGGTCCTGCCTGTGCTTAGTAAAGATATGTGGCAGAATGCCCTGAATATGTTCTATAAGTTAAAATAGGAGACGGTCCCAAACACATGCAGGAACCAACCGTATGAACCATGCACATATAACTTGTCTGTGTAAGCAGTATATAAGACAACTAACGGGACTGCCCCAGCAGAGCTCCTGACAGACGTGTACTGTGGTGCATCAAGTTTGCTGGAACCTCTCCAGTTAAATCAATCATCCTTTATTGTCAGTTAAGTTTGACTTTGAATGTCCCTGTGTAGAAGTTCCATGACAGAACAAAAATTCACAAGAATAGAAAGATCAAGAGAAAGTAAGCTATATACAGGGTCAAAGTTCCTAGGGTCAGTGCCAGTACCATATTTACAATGCAGGGATACTTTTGGTCATGTAGTGTATGGGCATAAAAATGTAAAAAATCATGGACAGACAATTTCTACGCGCCAGGCTCCGTTCTGTGAGCTTGTGTGGCCTACCATGTTGCGGCATTGTTGCTCCTAGATGTTTCCGCTTCACAATAACAGCACTTACAGTTGACCGGGGCAGCTTTAGCAGGGCAGAAATTTCACAAACGGACTTGTTGGAAAGAGATCTTCAGTAAGGTTTGAATGTAAATAAGAGCCCTTACAGTTTGCATTTAGTGGGGGTTGAGATTCTACTACCAACGTTTGTCTATGAAGATTGCATGGTTGTGTGCTCAATTTTATGAACCTGTCAGCAATGAGTGTGGCTAAAAAGCAGAATCCACTAACTTGAAGGGGTGTCCACATACTGCTATATATATATATATATATATATATATATATATATAGTGTATGTATACGGGTAAGGTGACATCAGGATATCAACTTAGCAAAAAAAGAAACGTCCTCTCACCGTCAACTGCTTTTATTTCAGCAAACTTAACATGTGTAAATATGTCTATGAGCATAACAAGATTCAACAACTGAGACATAAACTGAACAAGTTCCACAGACATGTGACTAACTGGTGAGGACCTGTCTTACAACAGGCCTACAAGCCCTCAGTCCAGCCTCTCTCAGCCTATTGCGGACAGTCTGAGCACTGATGGAGGGACAGTGCGTTCCTGGTGTAACTCGGGCAGTTGTTGTTACCATCCTGTACCTGTCCCGCAGGTGTGATGTTCGGATGTACCGATCCTGTGCAGGTGTTGTTACACGTGGTCTGCCACTGTGAGGACGATCAGCTGTCCGTCCTGTCTCCCTGTAGCGCTGTCTTAGGCGTCTCACAGTACGGCCATTGCAATTTATTGCCCTGGTCACATCTGCAGTCCTCATGCCTCCTTGCAGCATGCCTAAGTCATGTTCACGCAGATGAGCAGGGACCCTGGGCAACTTTATTTTGGTGTTTTTCAGAGTCAGTAGAAAGGCCTCTTTAGTGTCCTAATTTTTCATAACTGTGACCTTAATTGCCTACCGTCTGTAAGCTGTTAGTGCCTTAACGACCGTTCCACAGGTGCATGTTCATTAATTGTTCATTGACCAAGCATAGGAAACAGTGTTTAAACCCTTGACAATGAAGATCTGTGAAGTTATTTGGATTTTTACGAATTATCTTTGAAAGATAGGGTCCTGAAAAAGGGACGTTTCTTTTTTTGCTGAGTTTATGATCCACAGAGTAGCAGCAGCGTATATGAAGATTGTGTGTGTGTGTACGTGTAGCGTCTGTATGAATGTGTGTGTGCTGGAGTGCCCGTGTGAGTGAGTGTGTAGCGTGTGCATAGAGACAGTGCAAACGTAAATAGAAGGGTCATTGCAGATAGTCCATGTAGGCATTTTATTAGCTATTTAGCAGTCTTATTGCTTGGGGATAGAAGCTGTTCAGGAGCCTGTTGGTGTCAGACTTGAATCACCAGTAGCGCTTGCTGTTCTGAAGCAGAGAGAACAGTCTATGGTTTGGGTGGCTGGAGTCCGAGCCTTCCTTTTACACCGGCTGATATAGAGGTCCTGGATGGCAGAGAGCTCGGCCCCAATGATGTACTGGGCTGTCTGCACAAGCCTCTGTAGCACCATGTAATCGAGGGCGGTACAGTTTCCGTACTAAGCCGTGATGCAGCCAGTCAAGATGCTTTCAATGGTGCAGCTGTAGAACTTTTAGAGGATTTGAGGGCCCATGCCCATGTCCTTTCAACCTGACTGTGGTTTGTGTGTGTGGTTCATAATACCCTTTTTACACTAGTACTGAGCCAAGCCGAGCTTCACTGGCCTGGTTAAACATCCACTATAGCTGTTGGATTGGAACCATGCTGGAAAGGAAAATGTGAAAAGAAAATATCTAAGCCAACACTGTGTGCCATGGTTCGGGTCAGCACTCTAAAGGAGTAATCAACTCATGGCTCTCTGGGAAGACTTCTAAGTCCATTCACCTGGAGGCACATTCAGCAAGACGAAACATTTTGGAACGTTCAGATACAAATTTGTAGAACAAACATGCGTCTGACATGTAGAATAATAAGTCGGCTCGGTTCATGGTATTGCTATCTGTAACATTAGAAAACGTTTGGCAACTGAACGTGGCCCTGCTGGAACTAAACGGCTGAATAAGTTTGTCCATGGAACTCACCTGCGTCATTGACTGCGTTCCTCATCTCAAAGCTGCTGATGGTGCTGGATTTGTCCTTGTCATACTTCTTGAAGATCAGCTGCACACAGTGAACACATAACAGTCAATCTCAATGAATTTCAATATTGGGCCGAAAATTATCTGTTGATGATCGCTGTGAATCCATCTCTCTCAAACTCTAGGTGGCATTCTGCCTTCTCCCTACAGCTATTACCTTCGCCCACAACATGTGAACTACAATCCCCACGCTGTGTTTTAATGTTTAATAATCATTGCTTACGATATGGTTTTCAAAACATATGGTCCTTATCTTTCATCAGCAAGAAAGAATCCTTCAAATAAAAAAGATGCAATTCCCGTAGCAGTTAAAGATCCATACAAATAAATTCATTAAAAATCCTACAATGTGATTTTCTGGATTTTTTTTCCTAATTTTGTCTGTCATAGTTGAAGTGTACCTATGATGAAAATTTCAGGCCTCTCTCATCTTTTTAAGTGGGAGAACTTGCACAATTGGTGGCTGACTAAATACTTTTTTGCCCCACTGTATAGAGCCTCCATCCTACTAAACTACACTGTAGCAGTTACAGATCCATACAGCTATAGAGCCTTCATCATACTAAACTGCACTGTAGCAGTGACAGATAGGTTAAGATAAGGTAGTTAAGCAAAGATCCATACAGTTACACAGTAGGCGCCTCTATCTGACGAAATTACACTTCCGCTACTCTTCCTGAGTTACACTTACGCACAGGTGTTCGGAGCATGCTAGATAGCTAATTCGCACAGGTGTTCGGAGCATGCTAGATAGCTAATTCGCACAGGTGTTCGGAGTATGCTAGATAGCTAATTCGCACAGGTGTTCGGAGCATGCTAGATAGCTAATTCGCACAGGTGTTCGGAGCATGCTAGATAGCTAATTCGCACAGGTGTTCGGAGCATGCTAGATAGCTAATTCGCACAGGTGTTCGGAGCATGCTAGATAGCTAATTCGCACAGGTGTTCGGAGCATGCTAGATAGCTAATTTGCACAGGTGTTCGGAGCATGCTAGATAGCTAATTCGCACAGGTGTTCGGAGCATGCTAGATAGCTAATTCGCACAGGTGTTCGGAGCATGCTAGATAGCTAATTCGCACAGGTGTTCGGAGCATGCTAGAATAGCTCATTCGCACAGGTGTTCGGAGCATGCTAGAATAGCTAATTCGCACAGGTGTTCGGAATATGCTAGATAGCTAATTCGCACAGGTGTTCGGAGCATGCTAGATAGCTAATTCGCACAGGTGTTCGGAGCATGCTAGATAGCTCATTCGCACAGGTGTCCGGAGCATGCTAGATAGCTAATTCGCACAGGTGTTCGGAGCATGCTAGATAGCTCATTCGCACAGGTGGTCACCTCTTGTCTTCCGTCTGTTTTCTGTAAACAAGCGCTGTAACATGGAGATATGGCCATGTGGGAACACTAATCCTATCAAGGTGGGTTTCAATTTAACATTTTTTACAATTTTTTATATTTTTTATCGCTGATATGAAAGATAAGGTCCTTATGCTTCCAAAACCGTACTGCATGTTAATGTTCCGTTTGAGCGTCGGGGGCTCTTAACAAAAAAAATGCAGAAGACTCCTCCTTCATCCTAACATTTCACTTAGTAGTGATGGCAACGGGAGACTAAGGGTAAATTAGATTTAAGGGGAAGTTTTCCCCTCAACCATCAGGCTCTGGAGAGTTATGGACAGGAGGATCCTACCTGCCAGGCTTTGATCTTACTCCACAGGTGTTTGAACTCCTGCAGGTTCAGTTTTCCTGTGCCGTCCGTCTGAGAAGTAGTTAAGGAAGAAACACCAGGCAATATTTTACCGTGTGAAGTAGTGGAGGCTGGTGGGAGGAGCTATAGGAAGATGGGCTCATTGTATTGACGGGAATGGAATTAATGGAGCAGAGTCCATTTATGTAGTTTCCATGTTTGATGTGTATGATACCTTCCATTAATTCCATTCCAGCTTTTACAATGAGCCTGTCCTCCTATAGCTCCTCCCACCAGCCTCCTCTGGTGTGAAGAACTGCATTTCATAGAATTATGTATGTTTTTTGAAGTACTGCTTTTACTACTGTATCCGTCCGTACCTTTTTAATATTGTTGTTTGCTCTGTGTTTACATAGACAGGCAACCAGAGTCGTAGACCCGAGATGGTATTAGAAACATTCAAATAGAGTTCCAGTATTAATCATATGGGAGGATACATCCATCAAAGCGATCATGCTCCGGCAACTCTCTAAGCTGAAGCCGTCCGTCTTCATGTCATTATCTGTGGAGAAAAATATCATTTGGAAGACAAGTGCATACTACAGAGTGGACACTACGTAACAAGTGTACAAAAAGGACATGACAGGTGGACATCACAGGAGGTTGGTGGCACCTTAATTGAGGGAGGACAGACTCGTGGTAATGGCTGGAGCGGAATAGGTGGAATCGTATCAAATATGTCAAACACATGGTTTCCATGGTTTCCATTCGCTCCATTCCAGCCATTATTATGAGCCGTCCTCCTCTCAGCAGCCTCCACTGACGGACATAGTGGGCACAAGGGAAGAGGAAGGTTCTGGCATTAAAAATGAGGGATCATGACAGCACTCACGTTTTTCCAGTACCCTTTTCATGACCACCTTGAGCTCGTTGGCACAGATCTGCATGTCCTATAGAGGGGACATATCTCCTTTGAGCTGTGTGCATGTAGACCCCCTCAGTATAACCTATCCTTATCGCCCCCTCGGGTGTCACACCATCACTCACCTCCCCAGCAATCTGCTGGTAAATGGCCCTAAACATTTTGTGTTCTCCGCTCTCCTCATCCGGTTGCTGTGGTTTTGGCTGATTGGGAAAGTGAGAGAAAGAAACGTTTAGAGAAGATCGATGGAAGTGAAGGCATGATGTTATCAGGTTTCAGGCTGGTTTAAAAAGTGGTATATCCCAACATGCACTACACAAAGCCATGCTAATTTTGATTGCATTGTGGACATCCATAGACAAATGGCGAAAGTAAAATCTGCCCTAAATGTCTATCATTTGTTTATTCATTACCCCTTTCCACCAGAGGAGGAACCATGGTAACCAATCAATGGCAGATATGAGTATGTAAATACACAGTTCCTCAGAACAGGTGCATTGTTACTGGAGATAGGTTGACCTTTTAAATCTGATTGTGGATCAGTGGGGGTGTCCGGAAGTCTCCCCCTGGTCAGGACAGGAGATGCTATGTGGCCTGGGGTAGATTTGGTTTCAGCCCTGTCACTGACCCCGTAATTTAGTAGGTCAGAGGTTACACTGTGCTAATGGCTACATTGGAGAATGCAAAATGGTGTAAAATACCTACAGGTAGAATTGTGTCAAGTGCAACTTCACTGGCATGGTTTGGGTGCGTGCACACGCATAAACACACACCTAAACACATATACATTCATGCTACACACACATCACAACTGATGCTACTAGACTCTTATTTTTATGCAAATTCCCGCCCAATTTAAACACTTGCCCCCCAATCCCCTCCCTGTCTTGGCCACCTTGACAAACACATGCCTTCACAATAGGTTTCACCACAAACAACCCTCCCCTCTGCCCCCCTCCTCTCTCAAAGGAGAACAACCCTCCTCTCTGCCCCCCTCCTCTCTCAAAGGAGAACAACCCTCCCCTCTGCCCCTCTCCTCTCTCAAAGGAGAACAACCCTCCCTTCTGCCCCTCTCCTCTCTCAAAGGAGAACAACCCTCCCCTCTGCCCCCCTCCTCTCTCAAAGGAGAACAACCCTCCCCTCTGCCCCCCTCCTCTCTCAAAGGAGAACAACCCTCCCCTCTGCCCCCCTCCTCTCTCAAAGGAGAACAACCTTTACTTTCTCTTTCTTCTCCTTCTGAACCTCGATGTCATCTTGCTCAATCTCCTTGTTGGCCTTCGCTCTGTCTGATACAAACACGATGGGCTGGGGGTGGGCGTTGGGTGGATGGTGGGGGTGGGGGTGGGGTGGATGGTGGCGGGATGGTAGTGGTGGGGTGGGGGTGGTAATGGTGGGGTGGATGGTGGCGGGATGGTAGTGGTGGGGTGGGGGTGGTAGTGGTAGTGGTGGGGTGGGGGTGGTAGTTGTGGGGTGGACGGTGGTGGTTTGGGGGGTGGTAATGGGGGGGAAGTGGTAGACGGTCGTGGGGTGGATGGTGGGAGGGGGTAGTTGAAGTGACACAGGGGTTAGAGATGATTGGTGGTATAGGTGGACATGTGACACAGGGGTTAGAGATGATTGGTGGTATAGGTGGACATGTGACACAGGGGTTAGAGATGATTGGTGGTATAGGTGGACATGTTATACAAGGGTTAGAGATGATTGGTGGTATAGGTGGACATGTGACACAGGGGTTAGAGATGATTGGTGGTAGAGGTGGACATGTGACACAGGGGTTAGAGATGATTGGTGGTAGAGGTGAAAGACACAGAATAGAAGAAGAAAATGACAGTAAACTCACTGGACGTAGAACAACATTTCCATTAGCCTGGATCCCTTTCTGTTTGTGCTGTATAGCCAACTCCTGTGTTTGGTATAGTAATGGCCGTAGGAGTTGGGCTTCACAGCTCGAAGAGATCAGGGGCCCCCGGGCTAATGTTCAATTGGCTTTAAGTCTACATGTGAAATGACACTGGTCGCAATGGTAATTTATTTAATCTTGCGAGAAATGAAAGAGGATGTCATGAAAAACATCCAATATTCAATGTCTCGTCATAATTTGGGTAAATCAAAAGAAACTATGATGATGCACACACTGTACCTTTCCTTTCTTTGTCCTGTTTTTGCCTTGCTGTCGGCGTGAGGAAGAAATGGACAATAAACATAAAAATGAAATGGAGAAGTTAACATTGAAATGAACAATGAACCATCAAACCCTGGTCAGTAATAGTAATGAGAGAGAGAGAGAGATAGAGAGAAGGGGAGAGAGAGAGAGAGAAGGGGAGAGAGAGAGAGAGAGAGAAGGGGAGAGAGAGAGAGAGAAGGGGAGAGAGAGAGAGAGAGAGAGAGAGAAGGGGAGAGAGGGAGAGAGAGAGAAAGAGAGAAGGGAAGATGGAGAGAGAGAGATTGTCAGTGGTGGGACTATATTTTTCATTCAAGTTTGAGTGATGTATTAATTGTAGGCGGAGGACAAAGACGCAGACATACAGACATGAACAGGTGCATATGGACAACAGGTTGATTTGATTCGATTTATTAGGATCCCCATCAGCCGACGCCAATGGCAACAGCTAGTCTTACTGGGGTCCGACACACGAAAAAGACAAAACAGACAAAACACTTTACAATTTAAAAACATGAACATGTAGTGTGTGTGTGCATCTATCAGTTCCACATACATGTCAGTACATACACACAACTAGTAGGTCACATGAGAAAGAGGCGTTGTGCCGTGAAGTGTTGCTTTATTTGTTTTTTGAAACCAGGGTTGCTGTTCACTTGCTCTATATAAGATGGAAAGGAGTTCCATGCACTCATGGCACTGTATAATACTGAACGTTTCCTTGAATTTGTTCTGGACCTGGACACTGTGAAAAGACCCCTGGTGGCAGGTCTGGTAGGGTAAGTGTGTGTATCAGTGCTGTGTGTAAGTTGACTATGCAAACAATTTGGAATTTCCAACTCATTAATGTTTCTTATAAAAACAAGAAGTGACACAGTCATTCTCTCCTCATCTCTTAGCGAAGATAGACTGGCATGCTTAGTATTTATATTAGCCCTCTGATTACAATGAAGAGCAGGACGTGTCGCTCTGTTCTGGGCCAGCTGCAGCTTAACTAGGTCTTTCTTTGCAGCACTGGACCATATGACTGGACAATAATCAAGATTAGACTAAACTAGAGCCTGCAGGACTTGCTTTGTGGTGTCAAAGCAGAGCATCTCTTTATTACGGACAGACCTCTCCCCTTCTTTACAACCATTGAATCTATATGTTTTGACCAAGACAGTTTACAATCTATGGTAACACCAAGTAATTTAGTCTCCTTAACTTGATCAACAGCCACACCATTCATTGCCAGATTCAGCTCAGGTCTAGAACTTAGGGAATGATTTGTACCAAATACAATACTATTACTTTTATAGATGTTCAGGACCAATTAATTACTGGCCACCCATTCCAAAACAGACTGCAACTCTTTAAGGGTTTCAGTGACTTCATTAGCTGTGGTTGCTGACGCGTACATGGTTGAATCATCAGCATACATGGACACACATGCTTTGTTTAATGCCTGTGGCAAGTCAGAGAGAGAGGAGAGAGAGACGCAAGTCCATTTACTAACCTCTATATGGTCTGACCTAATTGTATTTTCGGTTTCCCTGAAAGAGAACAGAGAGACATTACTCATCACCATCGAAGGCGCAAGATCAAAGGCATGGAAGCTTCATTTTTTCTGTCACCCTTGACTGGCATGCCACCCACACATGCACCCACACATGCACCCACACATGCACCCACATGCACCCACATGCACCCACATGCAGACACACACACACACACACAAATGGCCATCCACAGAAACAAATGAATCCACACACTCATTCATAGAAACACCAACACACTGAAATACCCCGCCACCATAGCAGCCCCTCTCTCTCTTTCTCTCTCCCCTAACCCCTCTACCATAGCAACCCCTCTCTCTCTCTCCCCTAACCCCTCTATCATAGCAACCCCTCTCTCTCCCCTAACCCCTCTACCATAGCAGCCGCTCTCTCTCTCCCCTAACCCCTCTACCATAGCAACCCCTCTCTCTCCCCTAACCCCTCTACCATAGCAGCCGCTCTCTCTCATCCCTAACCCCTCTACCATAGCAACCCCTCTCTCTCTCCCCTAACCCCTCTACCATAGCAACCCAGCCCCCTTTTCTCTCCCTCCCCTAACCCCTCTACCATAGCAGCCCCTCTCTCTCCCCTAACCCCTCTACCATAGCAGCCGCTCTCTCTCTCCCCTAACCCCTCTACCATAGCAGCCGCTCTCTCTCTCCCCTAACCCCTCTACCATAGCAACCCCTCTCTCTCTCCCCTAACCCCTCTACCATAGCAACCCCTCTCTCTCTCCCCTAACCCCTCTACCATAGCAACCCAGCCCCCTTTTCTCTCCCTCCCCTAACCCCTCTACCATAGCAGCCCCTCTCTCTCTCCCCTAACCCCTCTACCATAGCAGCCCCTCTCTCTCTCCCCTAACCCCTCTACCATAGCAGAACCTCTCTCTCTTTCCCCTAACCCCTCTACCATAGCAACCCAGCCCCCTTTTCTCTCCCTCCCCTAACCCCTCTACCATAGCAGCCCCTCTCTCTCTCCCCTAACCCCTCTACCATAGCAGCCCCTCTCTCTCTCCCCTAACCCCTCTACCATAGCAGAACCTCTCTCTCTCCCCTAACCCCTCTACCATAGCAGTCCCTCTCTCTCTCCCCTAACCCCTCTACCATAGCAACCCTCTCTCTCTCCCCTAACCCTTCTACCATAGCTGCCGATCTCGCTCTCTTTCTCCCCTAACCCCTCTACCATAGCTGCCCCTCTCTCTCTCCCCTAACCCTTCTACCATAGCAGCCCCTCTCTCCCTCCACTCCCAGTCACTCACTCTGAGGTGCTGTTCTTCTCGGAGAAGACTCTGAGGATAAACTCTCCCTCCTCGTGGGGGTCAAAGGTCGAAGGGATGATCACGTACTCCCCGGGGGGCAGGCAGAATCGCTCGCTCACCTCACGCAGGTTGATGTAGGACTTGCATTTGGCCTTGGAGGCATTGTAAAGGAAGAAGTCTTTCTGCAGGTGCTGCTGGCTCCCAATCATCTGTAGAGAGAGAGGGGGATAGAGGATGGAGGGATAGAGAGAGAGGAGGGATAGAGGATGGAGGGATAGAAAGAGAGGAGGGATAGAGGATGGAGGGATATAGAGAGAGGAGGGATAGAGGATGGAGGGATAGAAAGAGAGGAGGGATAGAGGGAGAGAGGGGGATAGAGGATGGAGGGATAAAGAGAGAGGAGGGATAGAGGATGGAGGGATAGAAAGAGAGGGGGGGATAGAGGATGGAGGGATATAGAGAGAGGAGGGATAGAGGATGGAGGGATAGAAAGAGAGGAGGGATAGAGGATGGAGGGATAGAGAGAGAGGAGGGACAGAGGATAGAGGGATATAGAGAGAGGAGGGACAGAGGATGGAGGGATAGAAAGAGAGAGGGGGATAGAGGATGGAGGGATAGAGAGAGAGGAGGGACAGAGGATGGAGGGATAGAAAGAGAGGAGGGACAGAGGATGGAGGAACAGAGGATGGAGGGACAGAGGATGGAGGGATAGAGAGAGAGGAGGGACAGAGGATGGAGGGATAGAGAGAGAGGAGGGACAGAGGAGGGAGGGATAGAGAGAGAGGAGGGACAGAGGAGGGAGGGATATAGAGAGAGGGGGATAGGGGATGGAGGGATAGAGAGAGAGGAGTGATAGAGGATGGAGGGATAGAGAGAGAGGAGGGATAGAGGATGGAGGGATAGAGTGAGAGAGGGGGATAGAGGATGGAGGGATAGAGAGAGAGGAGGGATAGAAAGAGAGGAGGGATAGAGGATGGAGGGATAGACAGAGAGAGGAGGATAGAGGATGGAGGGATAGAGGGAGAGAGGGGGATAGAGGATGGAGGGATAGAGAGAGAGGAGGGTTAGAGGGAGAGAGGGGGATAGAGGATGGAGGGATAGAGAGAGAGGAGGGATAGAAAGAGAGGAGGGATAGAGGATGGAGGGATAGACAGAGAGAGGAGGATAGAGGATGGAGGTATAGACAGAGAGAGGGGGATAGAGGATGGAGGGATAGAGAGAGAGGAGGGATAGAGGGAGAGAGGGGGATAGAGGATGGAGGGACAGAGAGAGAGGAGGGTTAGAGGATGGAGGGATAGAGAGAGAGGAGGGATAGAAAGAGAGGAGGGATAGACAGAGAGAGGAGGGATAGAGGATGGAGGGATAGAGAGAGGGGAGGGATAGAGGATGGAGGGATAGAGAGAGAGGAGGGACAGAGGATGGAGGGACAGAGAGAGAGGAGGGATAGAGGATGGAGGGATAGAGAGAGGGGAGGGACAGAGGATGGAGGGACAGAGAGAGAGGAGGGACAGAGGATGGAGGGATAGAGGATGGAGGGATAGAGAGAGAGGAGGGACAGAGGATGGAGGGACAGAGAGAGAGGAGGGACAGAGGATGGAGGGATAGAGGATGGAGGGATAGAGGATGGAGGGATAGAGAGAGAGGAGGGACAGAGGATGGAGGGATAGAAAGAGAGGGGGATAGAGGATTGAGGGATAGAGAGAGAGGAGGGACAGAGGATGGAGGGATAGAGAGAGAGGAGGGACAGAGGATGGAGGGATAGAGAGAGAGGAGGGACAGAAGATGGAGGGATAGAGAGAGAGGAGGGACAGAGGAGGGAGGGATAGAGAGAGAGGGGGATAGAGGATGGAGGGATATAGAGAGACGGGGATAGGGGATGGAGGGATAGAGAGAGAGGAGGGACAGAGGATGGAGGGATAGAAAGAGAGAGGGGGATAGAGGATGGAGGGACAGAGAACGGAGGGATAGAGAGAGAGGAGGGACAGAGGAGGGATGCACAGGCAATGACTTATCATACTAGATAAAGGAATTTTTAAAATGACTGAATCAGTATAATAGAATAAAACAAATGTCTAAGGTAGACCTGGGTAGATTATTTTCAAATATTTCACATATGTATTTGATGCAGTTCTGATAAAATAATATGTGTTTTTATCTGAAAGTCTCTTGTGTGTTTTTGGTGTGTTGTGTCGGCAATTTTATAACTAAGGTTTCATGTTGAACACACCAAGACAGAGCTACAAGTTAAGACAGAGGTACACCAAGTTTTACGTTCTGAAGCGGAGGTAGACTGACACACATAAGTAGCACTTTGACCACAGTCAGGTGACTACTGGGATAGCTCTGACATCAGCTCTGACATCATCACAACAAGGTCCTCCATTCCCTGGCCATCATACCTCTTTGGGCACCTGAGGACAAGAACATAAGTCACTATCACCATGACTACATTGCCAATATGGTAAACAAACACACTCCAGACCAGCTTGAACAAAACGGGAATTAGGTGCTCGACTGAGGGACTTGAAAATCCCCAAAACATTCCTTGCCCCAGGACACGCCAATGGGTGACTATCCAGGAAAATAAAGAAAAGGGAGCACTCAGTTTATGTATAGATCTGATCATTTATTGAACAAACATACAAACAGGCTTACGTTTTGAGCGATTAGCTCTTTGGCTTAGGGTTTCCTTTCACGAGGAAGGAGACTTCGCAAACCAGAAATCTCCATTTCTAACACTCTTCCCTCCAGAACCGAATTGAGCATCTGACCAAATTACGCACTATTTTAATTCTGGGTTAACCAAGATTAATATATGACTGATTTGATTTGAAATGCTAGAGCTAGGAGTTTTCCTAACCATACCACCTGACCTGGGCCATGTTCAGTAGGGCGCACCGTAGCAACATGTTTTGAAATGGTAAATAAATGTGAATATTTCTTCAGTAGTTTCGCCCCCTTCCACTCAATTTCGAAAATATGTAACTTGTTTTGTACCAACTGGTCACAACCCAGAAGAATGTCCCAGCATTTATCCTGGTTAGGTGATCAAGAATACCTCCAGTTGTGTCCTGTGGTTTATCAGGAGGTATAACCTACCTCGTAGATGGAGAATCCGATGGTGTAAAGCTTGGCACCCTTGCTGCGGTCTTTCCTCCGGCCCTTCTGCATCAGGGCCACCATGACGGTGCACGCCACATGCTCGGGGTCGTCGGGGTCATCGTCCTCCTCATACAGACGCATGCGGTACTGCGGGTTGGTCCAGAACGTGTCTGTGGGACATCAGAGACGTGGTCAGTGGGGGTCAATGTCTTCATTCTTACTAGGTACTAGTTTTGGCTAACAAGCAGCTGAGAAAGTGTGTAGTTGAAGCAGAATGAAGAGGGCATTATAACCATGATGTGCACCATTACAAATCAGCATAGTTCAAACACTATTTTTTCCAGCCCAAAGTCAACCTGGTACCTGGGAAGTTCCTGCAGCCTCCGGCGGAGCTGCCTCGTACCCAGCGGCCCTCGTTGACCGCCACCGTCCAGCTATGGGACCTGTCGTCCAGAAGTGTGTCAGGGGTCAGGTTACAGATCTCCAGCTTGGTGAAGTTCTTTTTGAAGTCCTCAAAGGATATCCTATATGGAGAATAAAGTAGAATAGATTGTAGTTTATCCATTTGCACAGGAATCCTTTGTTACAGTGCCCAGCCCTGATGTCTGAAACATTGACAATTATCAGAGGGCTTCGTTCAGCTCACCAAGTCTCGCTCGTCTCAACCGTCTTCTTCTTCAGCCTGGCCTTGTCTGAGCTGGAGATGGTGGACCATTCTTTGGACCTGCGGAGAGAAAATAAAAGTCGCCATGTTACATGTAGGCCACGTTGTTATGTTATGACTATGTTATGTATTTTATGTTTCTCTTGCTGCACAGCCAGTTTCTGGAAGAATAAAAATGATGGATTGTTTATTGATTTGAAGGGTTGATTGGTTGGCTGATTGATTCTGCACTCACTTGGCATTCCACGGCCCTTTCCATAGCACCATTCCCCAGGGGTTCCGCATTTGAACTAGGCGAATCTTGGTATCCTTGGTAACCTTAAGCTTGTCACACTAAGAAAGACACCCTTGGTCAGCAGTGAAAGACAGTTTGGCCCGCACCTCATATTAGTAGATACTGTGTTGTAACATATTCATAGAGTTGTTGTTCTTTATTTATTTCTTTGTTTTATGCCAGGTCTTATTTTATGCTATTTTTGAGAGTGCAATGTCCAGATTCAATCAACAACAATACAATAACATTAATTCAGGTTGTTCATCTGTCTAATAATGTTAAGTGCTACGTTACAGTTTGGTAGAGGTTTGACCAGAGGCTTTGGCTTTGACCGTGGCTCCATGACCATAACCGTACCTCCTCTAGTGTCTCCATGACCATAACCGTACCTCCTCTAGTGTCTCCATGACCATAACCGTACCTCCTCTAGTGTCTCCATGACCATAACCGTACCTCCTCTAGTGTCTCCATGACCATAACCGTACCTCCTCTAGTGTCTCCATGACCATAACCGTACCTCCTCTAGTGACTCCATGACCATAACCGTACCTCCTCTAGTGTCTCCATGACCATAACCGTACCTCCTCTAGTGACTCCATGACCATAACCGTACCTCCTCTAGTGGCTCCATGACCATTACCGTACCTCCTCTAGTGTCTCCATGACCATAACCATACCTCCTCTAGTGACTCCATGACCATAACCGTACCTCCTCTAGTGTCTCCATGACCATAACCGTACCTCCTCTAGTGTCTCCATGACCATAACCATACCTCCTCTAGTGACTCCATGACCATAACCGTACCTCCTCTAGTGGCTCCATGACCATTACCGTACCTCCTCTAGTGTCTCCATGACCATTACCGTACCTCCTCTAGTGTCTCCATGACCATAACCGTACCTCCTCTAGTGACTCCATGACCATAACCGTACCTCCTCTAGTGGCTCCATGACCATAACCGTACCTCCTCTAGTGGCTCCATGACCATTACCGTACCTCCTCTAGTGCAGTGATAGAGTAGGCGTGGCCTCTGACCAGTCCATTCGCAGTTTCAGTCTCACAGTGACTCGGCAGCAAGGCCTGCGAGAGTGATAGAATGGACAGACCATCAGAACAGAGATACAGGGTCGTGGGGTGCCTGGGTTCAGTCACAGTAGAAAGCACAGAGCAGACTGACTCACGTCTATGGAACAGCCCATCAGAGAGCCTCTCTCCAGGGCTTTCTTCATGATCTTGTAGAGTTCTTTTGGAGCCTCGGACATCTCAAAGAACTCTGTCACACCCCCAGTGAAGTCCTCCATGGCCTCCAGGGTGTTGCCACCTTTCAGGGCCTCGTAGGAACCGTGCAACCTGACCAGGAGACATCCATACAGTTTATGATTTTGTAGTAAACTTTACAAATTGTACATCATCTTGTATGATTTAAGTGGAGAATACAAAGGTGTGAATTCACTTTGGTCAATCTGAACCAGGTTATGCAAGTCGACAGTGACGCAGAGGCTGGGTTGTCGTTGCTGCTGTTGTTGTTGTTGAGCACCCTTATTTTCCCCAAGGTGTATTATTAATAGACTTGTGTTGTGGCATCATCATTCACACTTACTTGGCGTAAGCCTTCTCCAGCAGAGCGCTCCAGAACTCGTTCTTCCTGAAGGACTTGGTGAACACCAGCTGGTTATTGGAGGTGGGGATACGGTCGTCCACCACGACGTCCACCCATTCGCCATAACGCCAGAACTGCGGGATAATGGAAGCAAGGGAGGTGATGAGAGGTAGTGAGAGCTGGGTTGTGTTCAGTAGGGAGAAAATTATAAGAAAATATTGACACAGGGAGGTTCTATTTGTACTTTTCCTATTAGATCACAGAGTTTCATATTCCCATTGCAACATTTTTTTAAAGTGTGCCCTACTGAAGGTTCAGTGATTTATATTCAGTACAGGGAATATTTTTTGGCAAACATGAATAAGATATAAACTCAGCAAAAAAATAAATGTCCCTTTTTCAGGACCCTGTCTTTCAAAGATCATTCGTAAAAATCCAAATAACTTCACGGATCTTCATTGTAAAGGGTTCAAACACTGTTTCCCATGCTTGGTCAATTAAGTTAAGACATTTCAAACAGCTTACAGACAGTAGACAATTAAGGTCACAGTTATGAAAACTTAACACACTAAAGAGGCATTTCTACTGACTCTGAAAAACAAAACAAAAATGATGCCCAGGGTCCCTGCTCATCTGCGTGAAGGTGCCATAGGCATGCTGCAAGGAGGCATGAGGACTGCAGATGTGGCCAGGGCAATAACTTGCCATCTCCGTACTGTGAGACGCTTAAGACAGCGCTACAGGGAGACAGGACGGACAGCTGATCATCCTCGCAGTGGCAGACCACGTGTAACAACACCTGCACAGGATCGGTACATCCGAACATCACACCTGCGGGACAGGTACAGGATGGCAACAACAGCTGCCCGAGTTACGCCAGGAATGCACAATCCCGCCATCAGTGATCAGACTGTCCGCAATAGGCTGAGAGAGGCTGGACTGAGGGCTTGTAAGCCTGTTGTAAGGCAGGTCCTCACCAGACATCACCGGCAACAACATCGCCTATGGGCACAAACTCACCTTTGCTGGACCAGACAGGACTGGCAAAAGTGCTCTTTACTGACGAGTTTTGTCTCACCAGGGGTGATGGTCAGATTTGCATTTATCGTCAAAGGAATGAGCATTACACCGTTACACCATTACACCATTACGCCTGTACTCTGGAGCGGGATCGATTTGGAGGTGGAGGGTCCGTCATGGTCTGAGGCGGTGTGTCACAGCATCATCGGACTGAGCTTGTTGTCAATGCAGGGAATCTCAACGCTGTGCGTTACATGTGGTACCCTTCCTGCAGGCTCATCCTGACATGACCCTCCAGCATGATAACGCTACCAGCCATACTGCTTGTTCTGTGCGTGATTTCCTGCAAGGCAGGAATGTCAGTGTTCTGCCATGGCCAGCGAAGAGCCCGGATCTCAATCCCATTGAGCACGTCTGGGCCCTGTTGGATCGGAGGGTGAGGGCTAGGGCCATTCCCCCCAGAAATGTCCGGGAACTTGCAGGTGCCTTGGTGGAAGAGTGGGGTAACATCTCACAGCAAGAACTGGCAAATCTGGTGCAGTCCATGAGGAGGAGATCCAATCCAGTACTTAATGCAGCTGGTGGCCACACCAGATACTGACTGTTACTTTTGATTTTGACCCCCCCCCCCCCTTTGTTCAGGGACACATTATTACATTTCTGTTAGTCACATGTCTGTGGAACTTGTTCAGTTTATGTCTCAGTTGTTGAATCTTGTTATGTTCATACAAATATTTACACATGTTAAGTTTGCTGAAAATAAACACAGTTGACAGTGAGAGGACATTTATTTTTAGTAGGTTTTAGTAGAGTTTAGTAGGTCCTGAGTCTACATATATCGATTGAATAGTTCCCAGGTGATTTTGACTATGACCATACAGTACCTGGAAATGGAAGATACCAGCGTAGTTCTCTGTGAAACTCTGGTCTGATGGGATAACTCTGTACAGCAGCTTGTCATTCAGTGTCAGACAGGCAATAGCAGCAAGCAGCCAGCAGTCACCTGCAGGGAACAACAAAACGTTTTGCCTCGAAAAAGAAAAAATGAGCGTTTTATTATTGTACAAGTTCAGATACACCCAGCCCATTTCAGTCAGCTTTCTTCCCTTTGGTGCCGAATGAATATGACCCTGATCATAGCACTGAATTCAACTGTAAGTGGATATAGGACTATGTAGCGCTATGGAATGTGTATGTTCATTCTTTATTGACACTGCTCCTTGAGGTGTGATCTAGAGGGAATGAACCCCCAGACAGAAACAGTAGCCTACACTGCTACATCTACCTACAGCAAAGAGGCTGAGACCATATGGTAAGTACATAGTACCATGGCTGAGTCAGGATCCCTATATACTACTGACTCCTTACGCCCAGCTTAAGGGTATCTACTTGCATGGCTATTTTCTGAACTATGTCATAAACATGGTCTGGTGTAGTTTGACTGCGGCAGCCCCAGTGCGTTCTCAAGCAGGCATTTAGCAGATGCTATGGGAGAGGGGTTTCTGTTACACAGCACTCAAACACAAGTGCATGCCACGCGTGCAACACACACCCCACGCACGCTGTGCACACACACACACCCTGCTGCAGGTGTCAGTCTTTTACAGTGAACCGTGTGGTTACTAGGGGGGTAACTTTTTGTCTCTCGTGCCTTAATTTCTCACACCATCTTTCCATCCTCACTCTCAACACGAGAGCTCCTTAATTGCATCCCCAGCTGTCTGTGCGTCGCAAACTTTGTCTGCCCTCTCCTTTTTCACTGTGCTGAGACACTATGGCTTCAGTTTGAACAGGGGCCGCTAATTAGTGAATGCTATTTGTGCTGTTAGATAACACCTGTCTAACTTTTGATTTTCTCACATCCAAGTCTGGCATGACTCAATGCTGAATCCTCACTGTCTACTTGTACTTGTCTACAGTACTCTGCAGATGTTATTAGTCAGATGTTGCTGCTTCATACCATCGACCATGAGCATACTTTTAGCAACAAGAGTCTTACCCAGTGATGTCATACCGTGCATGATTTCTGTGGTCTTTCCCAGTGATGTCATACAGTGCATGATTTTTGTGGTCTTACCCAATGATGTCATACAGTGCATTATTTCTGTGGTCTTACCCAGTGATATCATACAGTGCATGATTTCTGTGGTCTTACCCAGTGATGTCATACAGTGCATGATTTCTGTGGTCTTACCCAGTGATGTCATACAGTGCATGATTTCTGTGGTCTTACCCAGTGATGTCACACAGTGCATGATTTCTGTGGTCTTACCCAGTGATGTCATACAGTGCATGATTTCTGTGGTCTTACCCAGTGATGTCATACAGTGCATGATTTCTGTGGTCTTACCCAGTGATGTCATACAGTGCATGATTTCTGTGGTCTTACCCAGCTCTCCTTGACAGATGTCTGTCCTACTAGCTCCGTCTATGATGAACTGGGGGTTGTCACAGATTTCCTGCCAAACAAAGAAACAGAAGAACAGCTGTAGCCATGGTAATGTTGTTGGGATGTGCTACGGGGTGTGGAACGTCTTGTGAGAGGGTCAGTCTATAATCAGATAGTACTATGTCTTCTGGGGAATATCTTGACTGTACCATGATAATAACATGACTTACAAAGATATCACGCTACATTACTAGATGGATAAATTATTGTCTTATGCACAGATTGAAGGCCTAAAATAGTCCGGTGTACTTTGGCAGAAACTAGGGTTGCACATTTTGGGGAATATTCAGAGGTGGAAACTTTCCGTGGGAATTAATTGAAATATATGCAAATTAATATTAATCCCATTTAAATGTAGATGTTTTTTGCATTGGAAATATGTACCATATATGGAGACAGAAACATAAACCTTTTACCTTATCATAAGTATACATAATTGCAAAAGATTAAATCCTTCCAATATATATATTTTTTTGTTTTTGTTACGAATTGAACTTTCATTAAATGAGTTGACTCTTCCCATGGGATGATTTCACTGAAAAACAAAAGAAGGGGAATATTGAATGATTCCCAATGATCTCCCAAAAACGTTTTCAACATACATCTGTAAAATTATAGTCTAGAAACTAAAGCTGTGGTTGTCTTCCTGTCAGATTTCCATGTCTTCTCCCTGGACCTCCTCAATGTCCACTTCTTGAACATCAGACTCTGAGGCCTCATCTTCACTGTCACTTTCCAACCTTGTTGAGGATGGCTTGTTGTCAGGCTCAAAAAGCCTCAAATTTGCCCAGATGGCCACCAGTTTTAAAATCCTTGTATTGGTCAGCCTGTTCCGTGCTTTGGTGCGTGTTTTCCCGAACAAGAACCAGTTGCCCTCTGAGGCGGCAGATGTTGGTGGGATTTGAAGGATGATGGAGGCAACAGGGGAAAGAGCCTCACACCCACAAAGTCCCTTCCACCAGGTGGCTGATGAGATACGTTGGCACGACTGCCATATTGGATCTGCATCCCAAAGCCCTTGCTTGGAAGTGTACTTCGCCAGACTGCCAAGAACCTTGCCCTCATCCAGGCCAAGGTGGCGAGACACGGTAGTGATGACACCATAGGCCTTGTTGATCTCTGCACCAGACAGGATGCTCTTGCCAGCATACTTGGGGTCCAACATGTACGCTGCGGCGTGTTTGGGCTTCAGGCAGAAGTCTTCACGCTTTTTGATGTATTTCAGAACGGCAGTTTCCTCTGCTTGGAGCAACAGTGAAGTGGGCAGGGCAGTACAGATTTCTTCTCTTACATCTGCAAGCAGTTTGAACATCAGACAGGATGGCATCGTCTACCTAAATCCGTGCAATGGCTACTGCTATAGGTTTCAGGAGTTTCAGGCTGCTTACCACTCTCTCCCAAAATACATCATCCAGGAGGATCCTCTTGATGGGGCTGTCCATATTGGCAGACTGGGATATGGCCATTCCTTGGAGAGACTCCTTCCCCTCCAGGAGACTGTCAAACATGATGACAACACCACCCCAACGGGTGTTGCTGGGCAACTTCAATGTGGTGCTCTTATTCTTCTCACTTTGCTTGGTGAGATAGATTGTTGCTATAACTTGATGAACCTTCACATACATAATGATTTTCTTGGCTCTCTTGTAGAGTGTATCCATTGTTTACAGTGCCATGTTGTCCTTCAGGAGCAGTTTCAACGCATGAGCAGCACAGCCAATGGGTGTGATGTGAGGGTAGGACTCCTCCACTTTAGACCAAGCAGCCTTCATGTTCGCAGCATTGTCTGTCACCAGTGCAAATACCTTTTGTGGTCCAAGGTCATTGATAACTGCCTTCAGCTCATCTGCAATGTAGAGACCAGTGTGTCTGTTGTCCCTTGTGTCTGTGCCCTTGTAGAATACTGGTTGACGAGTGGAGATTATGTAGTTAATTATTCCTTGCCCACGAACAGTCGACCACCCATCAGAGATGATTCCAATACAGTCTGCTTTCTCTATGATTTGTTTGACCTTCACTTGAACTCTGTTGAACTCTGAATCCAGCAAATGAGTATATAAATGAGTATATAAAGCATGTCTGGTTGTCTCTTCCAATACACATTGCCTGTGAGCATCAGAAGTGAACCAGTTGCATTCCTGCGTTCCTCCATTGAGTCAAAAAAACGTAGGATTTGAGGAGGACCATGAGCTGTTTCTATTGATAAGGTGTCTGATCTTGAGAATCAGCTGTACATGTGATGGAAGAATGCACTGTGCGTGCAGAGGGTTGCAATTCCATTGAATTGGGGACTGTTTAACCAAAATATGCCACAACACCTAGAATTGCCTTATATGTATCCCACAATAAAAGTTCACTGTTATGAGCAATCTTTTTTGATGAATTTAAGCTTAATTTACCATGAAAAATTTCAGAAAAATTACGGAAATTTCTGGGAAAGTTTCCGATCCTTTGCAACCCTAGCAGCAACTAAGAGACGTTTATTTTATACAATCTCCTATAGTGATTAACAGGTGTTGCCCAGGCATAAAACATTGGTCAAAACACATGCATTCAAAACTGGAGTCAACCTCACTTTACAATCATGTCTTCATGAGTGGAATATGAAGGAGGGATGCAAGGCCCAGCCAAAAAACTCTTTGCACAACGTGATAAGTGATAGATCCATAGGGAAAACATAGTAACAGTAGACCAAGTCATCTGCTCACAGCTATTTTAAGTGGTACAGCAAAATGCAGTAGCGGCCTTAAAGTGGGGTCCTCATACCAAACATAGAAATAGTTATTCTACTGTATTTCTAGGATGCCAACAGAGCTGGGAAGGGCTGGCACAAAGAGGTATTGTGTTAAACTTTACATCCAGTTTTACAGTACAACGTAGCTGGTGACCGGATGTAAACTCTGTCATGTAAAGGCCTAACAGTATAAACATACTGTAGGTTTGCTTGCACAGTCATTTCAGGCAGGACAGGATTAAAAGTAGGAAGATCATGCACATAAACAAATGATACCACCTGGCAAACGCAGTGTGCAGGTTTTTCTTCAAAACGAAATGACAAAATAGGAAGAATTTGCACCGAAGCAGTCTGGCGACAGGAAATTATATAGAAGAGAAAAGGACTTGACCCCTGGGGAGAGGACTTGACCTCTGGGGAGAGGACTGGACCCCTGGGGTTGTTTCAGAGTCTGGTTGGTTGCTCTTATTCTTTGGTTGGGTTGAAGAATACTAGTTACAACCATGAATGAGACAACTTAGTGAATTATGACCTCTTCCATTAAAAGCAGCTGTCACAGGTCACAACCTCTAGAGTTTTCCTACCAAGGGTTAATGTATTTGGTAATACCTCTGGACTTCTCACTTAACCTGGACAAAGATTGAATGCCAAAGGATCTACGTTGAGGGGAATGAGTTGAACTACAACCATGTTCAAATAGTTTGGCCTGCCTGTAGTGCAAGAAGGGTGGGCTTTGTGCTTTAGGGACTATTCCATTGGCTCCATTACACAAGAAAAGCTCAATCAAGCACAGCTGAAATATTGTTCTAATATTATTTGAACCCAGGTCTTGATCTCATTATTGACGATAGAGAAAGTGAAAGTCCATTTGCAGTCCATAATAATGCCTGAATGAAATGTAAGGTTCTGTCATTGGTGTGGATATATTTCGGTGTTTGTAGGAGTGTGTAGTGGTCACATCTTGTTTTATGGAAGCATATGTTAAAGCAGTATTGGAGGAGGTCATTATTAAAAGGGCTTGAGTTTCACGACTCAGTCACGACTCAGTCACGACTCAGTCACGACTCAGTCACGACTCAGTCACGACTCAAGGGGACGAGTCAGCAAATGGACAAATACTTGGATCGGATCCATATGCACCAACATGATTTCTCCACACCTTTAAGTCTGCGAAGAACGATTGCTTCACCACCAACTTAGACCAGTCTTACTGCTGACCTTGTGAGAGAGTTGAACTCACATGGGCTTAAAATGGTTCAACTTCATCAGTGCTGGTGGATTTATAAATGTACAATTTTGACCCAATGGCAAATTTATCACATTTTTTCTGCAACCTGATCAGGGCCAAATTCCGGAGCTCCCTGGGGTGGTTATATATAACATACAGTAACAGTAGTTCTAATTATATCCACCATCTGGAAAAATAGGTTGGATATACTGTTGGTACATACCAAGCCATCATCTTTGTCTTAAGATGTCTCGAGACATCTTGAGACATAAAATTAAGATGTATTGAGACAGTTTGAGACATTGCAAATTTTCAAGACATCTAAATACATTTAAAGGTGCAATCCATATTAGAAAACAATACAAAAGTGGGCCACCCTGCCTCTGTTTTGGTAAAAAGCTGAGGGATGGGCCTGGAGAAATGTAACCAATCAACATAGACAGAGCTAAGACTGACCAGCCAAGAGATCAAAATGATAGCTTTAACCGTATTCTGAGGTTATACATTGTTTACACAAGCTTATATTTTAGGTTCTTATGGGGTACGAACGTTTAACTAAGCTCTTGAGGCATTAATAGTTATATTCTTCAATAATCAGTGGGTACATATCATTAATTTATAAGTTTAAAAAATGGATGTAGCAACTGCAGATTGCCCCTTTTTAAGAAACATTTTGAAGGCATGTCTTTTAACTTCTCAAGGCATGGTAATGGATGGGTATGTATGGTTGACGAAAGCGTAACACAATTCAAACCAGCTTGAACAACAAAGGGAATCAAGTGTTCAAATGACGACCTTGATAATCCAAAAAAAGCATTTCTTACCTCAGGACACTTCCTGAGGTGACTATCCCAGAATGAGTTTTAGCATTGTTTTAGGTGTTAAATCCCTGAATGAGGCAGGTGCAACGTTTGCATCTGATGCAAAGGCTTAGTAAATCTGGGCCTTCAACCAAGTTTTCAATATCAAGTTAGTAAAGATCTGAGTTATGGTGGATAGAATGTCAGGTCAGCCTGTCCACTCCAGCAGTAAACCCCTCTTTGGCACCTACCTCATCACATGAGGTGCCCCATGGGTTCACAGGAAGGCTAACCTCATACCCCTGATTTAGACCTTGGATAATGTTGACCCTTTGGCTTTAAGTTAAACTTGGTCACATCGAGGTCAAGCTATCATGACTGCAAGTCAGTAAGACACCATTAGTCCTGTGACATTCCATGACTGGAAAACATCTGAGTAACACCAACTGTGGGCTTAAGCAATTTTATGCACTAACATGAGTCACTCCAGATTAGAGCTTTTGCTAAATGACTAAAATGTTCCATAGAAATGCAAACACACCCATGTATGAGCCTTCACAATGTCTTATTACAAGGATTCTTGTGAGGTTTATAATATGTTATCTCTCTTTGAAGTAAAATGTTCAACTGACTCAAAATGGCTGTTATTGTATTAAGTCAGGATCATCAAGAGATGATAATAATACATTGTAAGGGATCATGCATGCTTACGACAAGTGTTACGCAATATAACAGCGTTATGATGCATTGTAACTGCATTACACTTGCAGGCTTTGAGGTAACGTTACCCTATCATTATTTTCATCTTGGAATGAGAATCCACCAACAACTACAACATAAGATTCACATACTGTTGACTTACATGAATACCAAGACTGCAAAGTCAAAAATACACTGGTTTTGCCACTCAGAGAGTCTTGTAACAGCACACTGCCTAACAAGACTGATTATTGGTTGACTATAATATCCCAAATCTCCCTCTGCTCTCTCGCTGTAAGCCTCGTGGCGTGACTGGCGGTACTGTAGTGAGGCCTGCCTGTTGCAGAGTCTCAGCTGTCTGTGATTCTAGAACCTGATGATCCGCAGCTATGAGCCTACAAATATTCAGCAGAATTGCTCTCGCTTTCCCCCAGGTTATTTACCAGAAGTGATGTCATAACAATGTTTTTGCAGCGAATGAAGAGAGATTTGATCTTAGGCTGAGTGATAATACCTTACCACAAGTGGGTTGCTGTTTTTGTTAATCTACTTGTCTGCAGCCTTCAGCCCTAATATGTTTTAAAAAACTTTGACACACTTCATCAAGAGCTGGGGTGGTAGGTGTAACAGAGTAGGTCCCATCCCTCGCCAGACTTGGGCTCAAACCAGGGACACATTGACCAAAAGCATTTCTTACTCAAAAAGGACAGAGATGTTCTCTAGTAGAACCTAACTATCTATTTATTTTCCTTTTGTGATACAGTGGTGCAGTCTTTATTGCAATATAAGTTCCATCTTAACAGCTTTACAATTTGTATATGTTTATCTAGCCCTGATAGATATGTTCTGATAGCACCTTCAATTGATTATGTAAATTTAAACATATCCTACCCCAACATACAGGTACAGTTCCAACCTTGAGGCAAGGTGTACTTCACCCCTGCTAGTGGGAAAACAGATGGCACTCACCGTTGGGCGCTTCCACTCAAATTCAATGGGAAATTTGCTGCTGTACCAAAGAGAGGAATCATTGGGTGGGAACAGAGGGTCTTCAAACAGGACTTTCTTGTGTACGTATTTGTCTCGCAACTCCAAGAAGTTCTTCAGGCGCTTGGCATCTTTGACGGCCTCGTTTCTGCTCAAAATGGCAGTGTAGATACTGTTGCTGGCCGTGAAGGGGTAGTCAGTCTTACCCTCAGGTACATCAGGTGATGCCTCAGTTTCCAACGCCACCTTCACTGAAGTTTCCTCAACAAGGGCCATCTTGGCTTTGTTTTTCCCCTAATGTGTGTCCTTGTTCCCCCTATCAGTGTGAGCTGCCCCCTTTAGTATGTATGTTAGTCAGTCCAAATGAATGAAAGTGAGGATTCTTTTCAGAGTTCAATGCAAGAGCATGAACTTTCAAAACATCCCTGATAAACTTCCCTTCGTCCTTCCTCGTGCTTTCCTCTCACTCTCGGTTCCTTTATATGCTGGGGGCACTCACAATACCAAACACACCCTCCAACCCACACTCATAAACACACACTGACACTTTTGCCTTTGCAGGTCTATAAATAGGCCCCTTGAAAAGTGGGGAGGAGGCCGCTCTGAAAAGGACTACCGCTCCGAACATTTCTAAGTCTACAGTGTAGGTCTACAATTCACTAGGTTGGAGATGGCAGATTGGGAAAGCAGGCTTGGGCATGGGCAAGCAGGCCCCACATACCAATATTATACATACCATGTAATGATACCTACACTAACTTTACCATGTCTCTCCCTGATATCAGCTACAGTCAAGAACAATTTTGCTGATTGAACTTGAGTTGTTGGGTTGTGAAATGGATGTGTGGTGGGCCTGTAGTGTAGCTGATGAGGATGATGAATTGAACCTGTGGATTGCAAAAGCATTTTACATGACTCTCTGTCGTTCTCTGTGTCCAATGTTTAGTCTGTCCATCTGGGTGGTGTACACTGTAGCCTTCACCAGTATGCACCAGGCAGAGCATTGATAAACATGAACCATATTGATCTGAGGGAAACAATAGCCATAGGATAATGCAGTGCATTCAGAAAGTATTCAGACCCCTTCCCTTTTTCCACATTGTTACATTACAGCCTTATTCTAAAATGGATTAAATAAAACATTTTCCTCATCATTTGGAAAGGCACCCACCTGTCTATATAAGGTCCATCAGTTGACAGAGCATGTCAAAGCAAAAACCAAGCCATGAGGTTGAGGGAATTGTCCTTAGAGCTCCAAGACAGGATTGCGTCGAGGCACAGCTCTGGGGAAGGGTACCAAAAAAATGTCTGCAGCATTGAAGGTCCCCAAGAACACAGTGGCCTCCATCATTCTTAAATGGAAGAAGTTTGGAACCGGGCAGCCAGACTCTTCCTAGAGCTGGCTGCCTGGGCCAAACTGAGCAATCGGGGGAGAAGGGCCTCGATCAGGGAGGTGACCAAGAACCTGATGGTCTCTCTGACAGCGTTCCAGAGTTCCTCTGTGGAGATGGGAGAACCTTCCAGAAGGACAACCATCTCTGCAGCACTTCATCAATAAGGCCTTTATGGTAGTGGCTAGACGGAAGACACTCCTCAGTACAAGGCACATGACAGCCCGCTTAGAGTTTGCCATAAGTCACCTAAAGGACTCTCAGACCATGAGAACAAGATTCTCTGGTCTGATGAAACCAATATTGAACTATTTTGCCTGAATGCCAAGCGTCACATCTGGAGGAAACCTGGCACCATCCCTGTGGTGACGCATGGTGGTGGCAGCATCATGCTGTGGGGATGTTTTTCAGCAGCAGGGACTGGGAGACGAGTCAGAATCGAGGGAAAAATGAACGGAGCAAAGTACAGAGAGATCCTTGATGAAAACCTGCTCCAGAGACTGGGGTGAAGGTTCACCTTCCAACAGGACAACGACCCTAAGCACACAGCCAAGACAACACGAGAGTGGCTTCGGGACAAGTCTCTGAGTGGCCTGGCCAAAGCCCAGACTTGAACCTGACCGAACATCACTGGAGACACCTGACAATTGCTGTGCAGTGATGCTCCCCATCCAACCTGACAGATCTTGAGAGGATCTGCAGAGGGAATGAGAGAAACTCCCCAAATACAGCTGTGCCAAGCTTGTAGCGTCATACCCAGGAAGACTGTAAAGGCTGTAATCACTGCCAAAGGTGCTTCAACAAAGTATTGAGTATGAATACTTATGTAAATGTTATATTTCCAGGGTTTTTTATTTCAAAAATTGGCAAACGTATAAAAACGTGTTTTTGCTTTGTCATTATGGGGTATTGTGTGTAGATTGATGAGGGGGGAAACTAAACAATGTAATCAATTTTAGAATAAGGCTGTAACATAACAAAATGTGGAAAAAGTCAAGGGGTCTGAATACTTTTAGAATACACACTATGATAGGGCCAATGTCATATGGCAACTCCTGCTCTCTCTCTCTCTCTCTCTCTTCAGGCTCCCAGAATGACTTATTTGAAGGTTTAATTGCTAGAATCTTAATTTGATTCTGTGGAATAAGAATGTTTCTGAGTGGGGCATGCTAAAGGGCATGAGTGTCCCCTACTGGTTTACTAATTCCACTTCAAGCAGCTGATCTTTATGTTTTCAGAAGTCCTGACTCATCTACCCTGGTTGCAACCTGTCAGTTCATAGCAGAGAGTTGCAGGACAGTGTGTTGTATATCGCAATCACGGTTTGAGATGCACTTGATTGCTGATATCTTGTTGTGTAACGAAGTAGTTACACTGCGTGTTTTCCCTTTGGGACCTACAAAAAACGTAATACCTCTGTGAAAAGGTAGCTTGGCCTCACCATAGATGTATCTTGGGCCCTATGGGCCTAACCCACAGTGAGCGCTATACTGACCTCTAGTGGCGATGACAACAGAATGCATGTCTGGCCCAATAATTGGTTTTCTCCCCTACTGTGGGAGTGGCCTATAAGAACGACAACAGTAACTCTGACCAATCAAAAAGCATATTTTACTTATTGGTACTATGATTCGGCCTATGAAATGTCAATCTAGACTATCATCGAGTAATAAACCAACGTGGAAGGAAAATCCACGCCCACTGCCGTCTCCGTTTTGATTACTTTTGTAGTGATTTGAGCCGGTGTGTGTATGTCGCCATTATTTGATCAACCCTGTAGATCTCGGTTCATAGTAACCTATTGCTTTATAATTGTGATATTAAAAAAAGTATTTAATTTCGATTGTTTTTTTTTCACTCCAACATAGGACTTTGATATTTTTGCAACAACCGCAGTACTATAGTATCTAGCTAGCTAACTGTTTTTCGCTAGTTTGGCTGACTGACTGACTGGCCATCCAGCTAGGGACAAGGTTAGCAAAAATCTAGCATAATCTGTCATTTTTGTTTTAACAGCAATTCGGCGTGTTAAGTAGTTGGTGAGATTAGTTAACTAACTGTCATCTTGCCTTTTGGTTAGCTAATATCCTCAAGGCGGCAAATCACGACATTTATAGTTACGGTAACCGGTGGTGGCTACATAGCTAGCTGACTAGCGGATATAACTAGCTACAGTAGCTTGTTAGCTAATCGTATTTCCACAAGAATTTGAAATAAGTTTGTAGTTGGAGTCTACTGATACGGAGCTGACAACATAATTCAAGTTTACAAGGTAGGTAACTATGCTAACTTCATGTTAGCCATTTTTAGAGGGGCCCTTTTTCATGTTACGCTGGAGAGGAGAACTAACGTTACCTAACTAGTTTATTCTGACTGAATCAGTGTCTGAAATAAGCTGTCAGATAGTCAAGCACGTCGTATCAGGTTCGTGGACAATATCAGGTTCAGCCCTGTTGAAGCAACGGAGCTAAATTCAACTGAATTTAAGAGTGCCTCAGCCTTTGACATAAATGTAATATCCGGGGTGGCAATACAGTGTGTGTGTGTGTACACAATACATTTACTCTTCTGGCAATGATGCATGAAGCCTTTGAGTCTACAATTTTGTCGGGTTTTGCAGTAGGTGTCCAAGCTTGACAAGATGTCAGAGGGAGAAGGGAAGCAGGTGTTGGACTCTGTCCAGGAGGGGAAACCAGAGTCTATGGTTGCTTCCCCCACCGGTCAGAGTGTGTCATCCGTGTCCCCCCCAGTGTCCACTGTGACACAGCCCCCTGCAACAGCGGCGACAGAGGACGAGGAAGAGGAGAGCGAGGACGAGTCAGAGATTCTGGAGGAGAGCCCGTGTGGACGCTGGCAGAAACGCAGAGAGGAGGTATTCAATGAGCATGTACTGGAGAAAGGAAAAGGGTTACTCTTTGTGTAGTTAGACTTTTGGCCCCACAAATTTTGAACTTGTTTTTTTTACACAACTACTTTGAATCCGATGGAGAATTATTAGTGTAATCCAACACTGTGCTTCATTTTAGGTGAACCAGCGCAATGTCCCTGGGATTGACAATGCCTACCTGGCCATGGACACAGAGGAGGGTGTGGAGGTGGTGTGGAATGAGGTCATGTTCTCAGAGCGGAAGAACTTCAAACTGCAGGAGGTGGGTTGGGTTCTCAACCAGGGCTCAGCTGCAACAGAACCATGCTCTATGATCAGTTATCACCCATTCATCACCACCTCCTCTGACCATCTAGCTATGAGCTTCCAGATCTTCTCATGACTGCGGCTGCCCATCTGCTTCAAAAAGCACTCAAACAGACTTTGTCAAGCTACTGTTGTAGCATTTATTTATTTTTAAATTACCTGATGTTTATTTGGTTAACATACACTTTGAGATTGCATTGTTCATTACAGACAGAGTTAAAAAGTAAGAACAATTTGTAAAAAACAAAATTTAAAAAAAAGAATAGTAACACAAAATAACGATGTTATATACAAGGAGTACCAGTACCGAAATGTGCAGGGGTAAGAGATAATTGAGGTAATATGTTCATGCAGGTAGGGGTAAAAGTGGCAAGGCAATCAGGATAGATGATAAAACAGCAGCAGCTGGTGTGTGTGTTGTGAGCGTATGTGTAGAGTCAGTGCCCCCCTTCAGATTTATGATGAACTGTTCTGCATTCTTATGGCTTAGGGGTTGAAGCTGTTCAGGAGCCTTTTGGACCCAGACTTGGCGCTCTGGTACCGCTTGTTGTGCAGTAGCAGAAAGAACAGGCTTTTACTTGGGTGGCTGGAGTCTTAGACTATTTTTAGGGCCTTCCTCTGACACTGCCTGGTAAAGGTCCTGGATGGCAGAGAGCTCAGCCCCAGTGATGCACTGGACAGTTGGCACTACCCTCTCTAGTGCCTTATGGTTGGATGCCAAGCAGTTGCCATACCAAGCGGAGATGCAGCCAGTCAAGATGCTCTCAATGGTGCAACTGTAGAACTTTGAGGATTTGAGGACCCATGCCAAATCTTGTCAGCCTCCTGAGGGGGGGATGAGGCATTGTCATGCCCTCTTCACGACTGTGTTGGTGTGTTTGGACCATAATAGGTCCTAAATGAAGTTGACACAGAGGAACTTGAAGCTCTCGACCCGCTCCATTACAGCCCTGTCGATGTGAAAGGGGGTGTGCTCGGCCCTCCATTTCCCGTAATTTACGATCAGCTCCTTTGTCTTGCTGGCGTTGAGGGAGAGCTTGTTGTCCTGGTACTGTTGTGACCATTGTGTCGTTGGCAAACTTAATGTTGGAGTCGTGAGCAGGGAGTACAGGAGGGGACTAAGCATGCACCCATGCGGGTACCTGTATTGATGCTTTGCCTTTTTGATGGTTTGTCAGAGTGTAGCGGGATTTCTTCTAAGCGTCTGGATTAGTGTCCCGCTCCTTGAAAGTGGCAGCTCTAGCCTTTAGCGCAGTGTGGATGTTGCCTGTAATCATTGGTGTTGAGCGTGTCACTGCTTTTCCTGCTTGAGTTTTTGCTTGTAAGCCGGAATCAGGAGGATAGAGTTATGGTAAGATTTGCCTAAGCTCCTTAGTGCTCAGACACACCAATGGTGTTTGCTGGCCCAGAGTACTTAGCACCTTCTGAACAGAGTGCGGGCTGTAATTTGTGAACCGACGGAGCACCTATTTTTGCATGTAGATTCACGTGAAAATGTCTGCAGTCAGATGTCAACAGCATATGGTCGCTAAAGATCCACATTTGGTGCGACATGAGCGAGCCTTAGGCAAAGTGTTCCAACCTGTTGCTGCCAAACATATAGCAAAGTACTCTTTACAAAGTGTTATGAGAACCGTTCAGAGGTTGTTGCATAATCCTCAGGCACAATCCTCTCGCACATTGTTTTTAAACCTTTGTCTGTGGGCTGGGTCATGTTCATAAGGGCGCATAAACGTTTAAAAATGTTTTGAAAGCAAAATTAAAATGAGCATTTCTTATTAGACAAGTCCAGATGGTGGTCCGTCTTCTGTTTGGTGCTGAATAAACAAGACCCTGTCCTTGGCTGTGTTCCTCTCTGACTGTCTAGGCACTGAGCAGTCTGGAGCTTGTCAGTGTGCTCTCAGGCAGTGTAGTCTGCCTTCTGTTCTGCATGTCAACATGCTGTGTTGGTGTGTGTTGAATACAGGCTGAGCATTGAGTAGAATGAGCTCCCTTTAGTTTGATTAGTTTTTGTTGATCATTTTTAATAGTTCCCAGAATTCTCCCGATATTGCGTTTCTGAGTTTAGGTTGCAGGTAGCCTAGTGGTTAGCGCAGTGGTCGAATACCCGAGGCGACAAGCTAAATCTGTCGATGTGCCCTTGAGCAAGGCACTTATCCCTAATTTGCTCCAGTATGTACTACGACACCTATTCGGTGTATGTGACAACTTAAAAAATATAAATATGTTTGTTTGACTCTGTGGGGAAAGTATGACTTGCAGAGATCCTGAACTAACCTTTGCTTTACCTCTTGCTTGGCAAGGGCAAGACCAGATCATATTCTGAGTTGCAATACCCTCCAATGTAATATGTGCAAGAACATTCTTGGCATTTCTTACAAGTCAGGATTGTTATCAGACATATAAGCCCTAGTTATAAAAAATATCCTGTGGCCACATCAACCACAATCAAACAAATGTAGACCGGGTTAGACTTTTTAAAAATAAAAATGACATCCCCATGGAGAAAAAAAGCAGGAACAGACATTAACCCAGGTTAAGGGGTTTTGTTTTTGTTATATTGACTTTGTCTTAATTGGCCTTAACTTAGTGGATGATGAGAAAATGTAAATTTGGACTGAACGGTTGAGCTCATTGACATCAATCATGTTTATTAGTTGAAGATTGAAGTATGTTTGATTGCAAATATGTTTATTTTCCCTTCTCCTTTTTATCACTGTCCAGGAGAAAGTCAAAGCGGTGTTTGACAACTTGATCCAGTTGGAGCATCTGAACATTGTCAAGTTTCACAAATACTGGGCTGATGTGAAGGAAAATAGGGCCAGGGTAAGAGATTTCAAATGCAGTAAAATAACAACCTTTTTTAATAGTAAGAAATATAAATGGAATGTATTACACAGGAAATGAACAACTTTTTTCCACTTGCAGGTCATTTTCATCACAGAATACATGTCTTCAGGAAGCCTGAAGCAGTTTCTGAAAAAGACCAAGAAAAACCACAAGACAATGAATGAGAAGGTACGGGGTAGATTAGTCTGTTTGGATCTTAAAAGGGATGTTATTGCTACATCATTAAAAAAACTTCAATGAATGATACAGTGCATTCGGGAAGTATTCAGACCCTTTCACTCTTTCCACATTTCATCCCGTTACAGCCTTATTCTAAAATTGATTAATGTTTTTATCCCTCATCTACACACACATAATGACAAAGTCAAAACAGGTTTAGAAATTTCTGCTAATATTTATTTGAAAAAAATCTAAAACATTTACATACAGTAAAAGTCAAAAGTTTGGACACATTCCAGGGTTTCTCTTTATTTTTACTATTTTCTACATTGTAGAATAATAGTGAAGACAAACTATGTACACATATGGAATCATGTAGTAACCAAAAGTGTTAAACAAATCAATATTTTTGATTCTTCAAAGTAGCCAGCTTTGCACACCCTTGGAATTCTCTCAACCAGCTACATGAGGTAGTCACCTGGAATGCATTTCAATTAGCAGGTGTGGCTTGTTAAAAGTGAATTTGTGGAATGTCTTTCCTTAATGCGTTTGAGCCAATCAGTTGTGTTGTGACAAGGTAGAGGTGGTATACAGAAGCTAGCCCTATTTGGTAAAATACCAAGTCCATATTATGGCAAGAACAGCTCAAACAAGTGAAGACAAATGACAGTCCGTTACTTTAAGACATGAAGGTCAGTCCAGAACGTTTTAAGAACTTTGAAAGCATCTTTAAGTGTAGTCTCAAAAAACATCTAGCTCTATGATTAAATTGGCTGCTACTCAGACCCTTTACTCAGTACATTGTTGAAGCACCTTTGCCAGCGATTAGCCTCAAGTCTTCTTGGGTATAAAGCTACAAGCTTGGCACACCTGTATTTGGGGAGTTTATTCCATTCTTCTCCCCCGATTGTTAGTTTGGCCAGGTGGCCAGCTCTAAGAAGAGTCTTTGTGGTTCCAAACTTTTTCCATTTAACACTGATGGAGGCCACTGTGTTCTTGGACCTTCAATGCTGCAGAACTGTTTTGGTACCTTTCCCCAGATCTGTGCCTCGACACAATCCTGTCTCAGAGCTCTTACGGGCAATTCCTTCGACCTCATGGCTTGGTTTTTGCTGACTTTTCATACAATATTTCTAAAAACCTGTTTTTCCTTTTTCATTATGGGGTATTGTGTGTAGATTGAGGCTTTTTTATTTAATACATTTTTAGAACAAGGCTATAACATAACAAAATGTGGAAAAAGTCAAGTGGTGTGAATATTTTCAGAATGCACAGTATATTACTCATTTGATTCTTTAAGAATATAACTTATTTCAATAATATAATATAAATTCCTCATAGGCTTAGTATAACTGTCGTACCCCATCAGAACCCAAAATATATAAGGTAACATTAAGTGGCTGCTGCCAACATACGGACTCAAATCTAGGCACTTTAATAATAATAAAATGTGGGTATAATAAATGTATCACTAGTCACTTTAAACAATGCCACTTTAGATACTATTTACATACCCTACATTACTCATCTCATATGTATATACTGTACTCTATACCATCTACTGCATCTTGCCTATGCCGTTCGGCCATCACTCATCCATATATTTTTATGTGCATATTCTTATTCATTCCTTTACACTTGTGTGTGTATAAGGTAGTTGTTGTGAAATTGTTAGATTACTTGTTAGATATTACTGCATGGTCGGAACTAGAAGCACAAGCATTTCACTACACTCGCATTAACAACTCCTAACCATGTGTATGTGACATAACATTTTATTTGTTTTTACAATTTTGTTTGTAAGAAATGTAATTGTAAACACTGTATAGCCTCTAGACATGGTGTAAAATGTTGATATCATGGATGGGCAGTCCTTGCATCCATAGCTTTGTATATGACTGAGTGGTTCCATTTCTCCAGCTCCACCCAAATCAAAGTTTATTGGTCGCGTACACAGATTTTTCTCTCAGCTGTTTACCGAAAAAGTGGCTGGGTGACCGCTTTGCTATTGTTTGAGCCGTGCCCTTTTAAAGAACTGGTTTTAAATTGAAATTAACAAACAAAAAGGAAACCAGGAAACAAGACTGACACAGAAAAAGCTGTATGCAGAATTTATGTCACCTGTATGCTCTTCCTGGTTTCCCAGTAGCTCAGTAAAAATCCCCCTCTTGGCTGCAGGCGGGGCAGTGTCCCATTTTATTTCATCTTCTGACAGCCCTATTTTTAACCGAACCTACAAAGCCCACTGTTAATGCAGAACTTTCCCGCTGTTGCAATTTATAAATTTTTTGCAATTAATTGCAGCCTATTCTGGTCATTTGACAGAAGTAACACTTCAAGAACCACATGGTAATCACATTTCAATTAGGTTTGAATGTCATCTCTGTGCTGTCTGTTTGTTGTCTATCAGGCCTGGAAGCGCTGGTGTACACAGATACTGTCTGCTCTCAGGTCAGTCTCTCTCTCACACACAGCATTACATATATTCATATTGGACAGAGACAGTTCTGTTTTTTTTCAAAACTCTAAATTCTACACATTTTACACTTCTCTTGAAGCTTCCTGTAACCTTTCTCTCCTCTCCCCAGCTACCTGCATTCCTGTGACCCTCCCATCATCCACGGCAACCTGACCTGTGACACCATCTTCATCCAGCATAATGGCCTCATTAAGATTGGCTCAGGTGGGTCTCAGATCTGTCAATCACGCTAAATGTCAACCTTTTCAGAGGTGTTGGTCTGAAGAGTATTTTTAGTCTCTTTAAAACCGGGGCCTTGTTCAGTAGGGAGGAAACATTTTTAAATGGAGTAGCTGAACACCGATTTCATTATCCATTGCAGAAATGTTTTGCTACGGTGCACCCTACTTAACATACCCCAGGTGGCCCTTGCAACCTAACGTTCCCCATTCTCTTCGGACTAATTTGTGACTCGTCTGTTAGTGGCCCCAGACACCATCAACAACCACGTCAAGACCTGTCGGGAGGAGCAGAAGAGCCTGCATTTCTTTGCTCCTGAGTATGGAGGTAGATAACCTTTAACCTTAGACAAATGGTCCCTTTTGAGAAACCATGTAGTGGAGCTGTTTTTCTACTGACATTGATTGACGTCTTTTTCTAGCTGTTGCAGACGTCACCACTGCAGTGGACATTTATTCCTTTGGAATGTGTGCCTTAGAGGTGAGTGAAGAGTGGTTTTGTTATTCTCACACTCGTATGACGGACAACTGAAAGAGATTAAATGCAAATCAACTTAATCATGAAGTCGATGACTAGCCTTGCTCCATGGAAACTGGAAGTTTTGTAGTCCAACAGTTTTGTCGTGTACTTCTTGTCCTGTTTCAAATCTTCTATTCCCCACACCTCCTCGTCTCTTCAGATGGCTGTACTGGAGATCCAGAGCAACGGCGAGTCGTCGTATGTGTCCCAAGAAGCCATCAACAGTGCCATTCAGTTCCTGGAGGATCCACTGCAGAGGGTGAGTCGGGGACCCTGGCCTAGCAGCTAACACCCGCTGCTTGTTGCTGATTCCTTAAGAGACACTACATTATATATACTGCAACCAATGGATGTGTTGCATTGAAATACAGAATGGGTTTGTCCTGAAGGGTATTACCCAGTCCAGCCATAACATAACTATAGTCTGCATAGACAGGTTGCCTGACAACGTCACGAAAATGATGCGCTCGCATCGCAGGGGTAAAAGGCTGTGTTATGATTCTGAACGGACAGATGGCTAGCAACAATGACAAGTAGCAGCCATGTAGGGAATCGTAGGTTGCTCATTCCAGCTCGTATCTTGTTCTTTATACCATGTCTTGCTTTTGAAGTGTTTTGACTGTCTGCTTATATGGCAAACATTCACTAGCTACCTAACCAACAAGGTATTTGAGAGACAAGTGCTTATTGTGCGACTGTATTTTTTCAATAAACATTTGGAGACTAAATAGAGTTGACTTGTTGTCCGTAATCCTTCAAATTTAAGCCATCCCGTCTGTTTTTCCCCAAAGTTGCGCATGCATTGGTTTTGTTGCTAAACAACCCACTATGGCCCATAGTGTTCTTAAAGGGATAGTTTACTCCAAAATCAACATGTCACCAGACCATTTTTGAGCTCTGAAAACATTTGAGAAACTTTGATTTTATTATTTACATTTCTCTTTATTGCCTGTATGTGTGTGTTTACCTGTGGCAGGAGTTCATCCAGACATGTCATTTCTCTTTAATACCGGTGTTGTCCAGGACTGAACCTTGTCTTGTTAGTACCGGTGTTGTCCAGGACTGAACCTTGTCTTGTTAGTGCCAGTGTTGTCCAGGACTGAACCTCGTCTTAGTACCGGTGTTGTCCAGGACTGAACCTTGTCTTGTTAGTGCCGGTGTTGTCCAGGACTGAACCTTGTCTTGTTAGTGCCGGTGTTGTCTAGGACTGAACCTTGTCTTGTTAGTGCCGGTGTTGTCCAGGACTGAACCTTGTCTTGTTAGTGCCGGTGTTGTCCAGGACTGAACCTCGTCTTAGTACCGGTGTTGTCCAGGACTGAACCTTGTCTTGTTAGTGCCGGTGTTGTCTAGGACTGAACCTTGTCTTGTTAGTGCCGGTGTTGTCCAGGACTGAACCTCGTCTAGTTAGTGCCGGTGTTGTCCAGGACTGAACCATGTCTTGTTAGTGCCGGTGTTGTCCAGGACTGAACCTCGTCTTGTTAGTGCCGGTGTTGTCCAGGACTGAACCTTGTCTTGTTAGTGCCGGTGTTGTCCAGGACTGAACCTTGTCTTGTTAGTACCAGTGTTTTCTTGTGGTAGGAGTTCATCCAGAAGTGTCTGGAACAGGACCCCAGCAAGCGGCCCACGGCCAAAGAGCTGCTGTTCCACCAGGCCCTGTTCGAGGTGCCCTTACTGAAGCTGCTGGCAGCGCACTGCATCGTCAGCCACCAGCGTGAGTAACAAGACACACAGACACTGAAACACACTGCGACACAGACAAATTGACACTGACACATACAAACTGTCATTGGACTATCACTATCTTGTCATGTAGACATGATTCCAGAAAATGCTCTTGAGGACATGACGAAGAACATGGACCTCAACCTGGTGATCGTGGAGGTCAAGGACGGAGTTCAGATGAAGTGAGTCTTAGATCCAACTATCTCTTGGAATCCCAAAAAGATTGAAATGACTCTGTTAAAATCTTAAATTAATTTCAGATTTTTAGCCATCTCCACTAGCACATAACTGAGAAGGGAAGGAACTTATGGTCCCCAACTGCTGTTTAGTCTCCTATTGAGACACGCTTGATGTTGTTGTGCCTTGGACAGTGTGTTCCTGGTTAGTCCGCTGTTCACAATCTGTTGATGTCCACAGGCTTTCCCAGTTCCCTGCTCTTGAGCTGGACAAGTTCCTGGAAGATGTGAGGTAGGGGAATGTGCTTTTTTGTAGAGGGGTGTGTGTTTTTGTAGAGGTGTGTGTGTGTGAGGCGTCTAACTCACGCCCCCCCCCCCCCCCTCTCTGGTGTATCAGGAATGGGATCTACCCGCTGACAGCTTTTGGGGTACCCGGCCCCAAGCAGCCTGAGCAGGAAGCAGTGAAGTCCCCCATCGTGCCCCCATCAGTCAAAAGCCCCACTCCTGAGCCTGCAGAGATGGAGACCAGGAAGGTAAGTCCTAAAGGAGGAGGGGGAAGTACAGAGATGGAGACCAGGAAGGTAAGTCCTAAAGGAGGAGGGGGAAGTACAGAGATGGAGACCAGGAAGGTAATCCCTAAAGGAGGAGGGGGAAGTACAGAGATGGAGACCAGGAAGGTAAGTCCTAAAGGAGGAGGGGGAAGTACAGAGATGGAGACCAGGAAGGTAAGTCCTAAAGGAGGAGGGGGAAGTACAGAGATGGAGACCAGGAAGGTAAGTCCTAAAGGAGGAGGGGGAAGTACAGAGCTGGATTGAAAGGCACACTGGACAAGGAAAAGGGGATTGATTAGGGAATTGAGTAGTTCATGTATTGTTGAGACCAACATTGCAGTCAATACAGGCTGAACTCCATAGGCATAATAAAGTGTAGGTAGTAGATACAAGAGACTAAATGTAGTACATATAAATGAAATAGATCAGTGTGTGTTTCTTAAAAGGTAGAGATATATTTTTGTCCAAATATGTGTTATCTACTGGTTTGAATTGGCTTTGGACTACAAAAATCTTTCTGCCCAGGTCCTACAAATGCAGTGCAACATCGAGCCTGTTGATGAGGGTGCCAAACATCACGTAAGTTTCTCATGACTATTCATCAATGCTGATCTAGGATCAGGTCCCATCCGTCCATGTAATCTTATTCATTATGATTTAAAAGCCCTCCAACTCTGGACCGCTTTGTGAATACAGCCCGGGGTAAAGCCTGTCCTGTTCAGATTTCAAACCTTAAAAAAAAATAGATAATCTATATACACACACACACATCTCTATTTTACATCTTTTTCCAGCTTACGCTGTTGCTGAAACTTGAGGACAAGTTGAACAGGCACTTAAGTTGTGATTTGTTACCAAGTAAGTATCCACACGTCTTTAGGGTTGATTTGGGGGTGTACAGAGCATGCTGTATTTATAAATACTTAGGCATTTGGATTGACATGGATTTAAAAAACAAACCTATACATGAGCTGCTTAAGAAGCTGAGATTTAAAGTTGCCTTTTCCAACACAAATTGTGTATTTCTCTAAGCAGTAGGAAGCAGATTATTCAATCAACCTTTTTGTCTGTTGTTGATTATGGTGATATTATTTATCAAAGTGCAGCTGCTACTACTCTTAAACCTTTGGATGCCATCTATCATAGTGCCCTTCGTTTTGTTAGACGACAGTTTTGATACCCATCACTGTATCCTGTATCAAAAGGTTGGCTGGACTTCGCTAAAGATATGTAGATCTCATGTAGATCTCCTTTTTGTTTACAAGGCCGTACTTCAGAAACTTCTGTCTTATCTAACTTTGCTGCTAAAGTATAGACATCTGAGTTGCCTAACACGTTCACAGGGTTGGTAAACTCTTGAGGTTCCTAGGGTCTCCACCGAACTAGGTACAATGGGGAGAACAAGTATTTGATACACTGCCGATTTTGCAGGTTTTCCCTACTTACAAAGCATGTAGAGGTCTGTAATTTTTATCATAGGTACACTTCAACTGTGAGAGACGCAATCTAAAACAAAAATCCAGAAAAGCACATTGTATGACTTTTAAGTAATTAATTTGCATTTTATTGCATGACATAAGTATTTGATCACCTACCAACTAGTAAGAATTCCGGCTCTCACATACCTGTTCGTTTTTCTTTAAGAAACCCTCCTGTTCTCCATTCATTACCTGTATTAACTGCACCTGTTTGAACTCGTTACCTGTATAAAAGACACCTGTCCACACACTCAATCAAACAGACTCCAACCTCTCCACAATGGCCAAGACCAGAGAGCTGTGTAAGGACATCAGGGATAAAATTGTAGACCTGCACAAGGCTGGGATGGGCTACAGGACAATAGGCAAGCAGCTTGGTGAGAAGGCAACAATTGTTGGTGCAATTATTCGAAAATGGAAGAAGTTCAAGATGACAGTCAATCACCCTCGGTCTGGGGCTCCATGCAAGATCTCACCTTGTGGGGCATCAATGATCATGAGGAAGGTGAAGGATCAGCCCAGAACTACACGGCAGGACCTGGTCAATGTCCTGAAGAGAGCTGGGACCACAGTCTCAAAGAAAACCATTAGTAACACACTACGCCGTCATGGATTAATATCCTGCAGTGCACGCAAGGTCCCCCTGCTCAAGCCAGCGCATGTCCAGGCCCGTCTGAAGTTTGCCAATGACCATCTGGATGATCCAGAGGAGGAATGGGAGAAGGTCATGTGGTCTGATGAGACAAAAATATAGCTTTTTGGTCTAAACTCCACTTGCTGTGTTTGGAGGAAGAAGAAGGATGAGTACAACCCCAAGAACACCACCCCAACCGTGAAGCATGGAGGTGGAAACATCATTCTTTGGGGATGCTTTTCTGCAACGGGGACAGGACGACTGCACCGTATTGAGGGGAGGATAGATGGGGCCCTGTATCGTGAGATCTTGGCCAACAACCTCCTTCCCTCAGTAAGAGCATTGAAGATGGGTCGTGGCTGGGTCTTCCAACATGACAACGACCTGAAACACACAGCCAGGGCAACTAAGGAGTGGCTCCGTAAGAAGCATCTAAAGGTCCTGGAGTGGCCTAGCCAGTCTCCAGACCTGAACCCAATAGAAAATCTTTGGAGCGAGCTGAAAGTCCCGAAACCTGAAGGATCTTGAGAAGGTCTGTTTGAAGGAGTGGGCCAAAATCCCTGCTGCAGGGTGTGCAAACCTGGTCAAGAACTACAGGAAACATATGATCTCTGTAATTGCAAACAAAGGTTTCTGTACCAAATATTAAGTTCTGCTTTTCTGATGTATCGAATACTTATGTTATGCAATAAAATGCTAATTCATTATTTAAAAATCATACAATGTGATTTTCTGGATTTTTGTTTTAGATTCCGTCTCTCACAGTTGAAGTGTACCTATGATAAAAATGAGGGTTTGTAAGTAGGAAAACCTGCAAAATCGTCAGTGTATCAAATACTTGTTCTCCCCACTCTATATCTGCTTTTAGTTTTAATGCACCTTATTGCTGGAACAAAGTTTGAAATAGAGTTCATCTTGATGTTCTGGGGCCGTCTGGGCAATTTAAAGTATTGATTGGGGATTTATTTGTGGATAAATATAGCTGTTTTTTCAGGGTGATTTGTGATGTTATATTTGTGCATACCATGATTGTGTGTGTTTTATTATACAGGGTGCATTTTGAAAAGAGACCTAGGTCTCTGTCTTCCCTGTCAAAATAAAGGCTAAATACAAAAGAAATGGACACATCAAGAGTGTTGTACTTTACCTTTTAAATGTTTTTTCAGATTTTTATTGAACAGGTAGAAAGAGTGACTGTGGTGAGAGATGGATTTTGTTTGAGGGCAGAAGGCCAGATTCAAACCTTTACCGACACTGTAGATATGTGTGCCGGAGGGTGTAACATTATCACTAGACCAGCCAGGTCACAGGGTTTTTGACCTGTGTGTTTTGTGTACAGATGAGAATGTGCAGGAGCTGGCTGTGGAGCTCGTTCAGCTGGGATTCATCAGCGAGGTAAGACAAGGGGTCACAATCCCTGTGACCCCACAGCATGCCTGCAGCCCCAGGCTCAAAACACTCCAGCAGGATACAGAGGGCTGAGGATGAGGCATTCTGACACTTTGCCTTTCAAATGGGGTCCTGAATTCTCTTTTCTCGTCTCCAGGGCGACCAGCCACGACTCGCTTCGGTTCTGGAAGAGGCCTTCTCTAAGTTCTACAGCCGGAACGGATTCTTGAATCCGGTCACCGTATCCTCATAGCAGAGGAGCCTCAACCCCCCCTCCCCCTGTCCTCATCCTCTCCTCATCCTCTCACACAGGACTTTGTTGTCGCTCACAAAAAAATGTGGGAAAGCTTTGCAGGGACACAGGGGAAAGCCTTGGCCTGTCCCTGTCCCACCCCTCACTAGGTGTTTTAGTATTTTTTTGTACTTATGCTTCTAGTATATTTTGTGTAGCCATTTGCTTCTGTTTTAAAAGAAAAAACGACTCGTTGTCACTTTAGTCAGTATTATGAGCTATATTTTGAACATTTTTAAGGAATTTTTACACACAACTATCAGAATTTTCGGTCTGTGAGCGGAAATATCTTCGGTCTCGCATTCCGATGTACTTATGCATGGTGCTGTGTGTGGGCGGAGTCTGGTTGTGATTGGTCCTCTTCTCTACTTTCTCCCAGCAAACGAGGCATCTTCCTTTGATGTGATGCGCCCCCCCCCACCCCCCAACTTCCTTTTGTATTATCAGAATGAGATGTAGCTGTAGTTATGACGACACCTTTACCTGAGCTCAGGTGGGGAGTGGGAGAGCTGATTGCAGTCCAAATGTTGGGATTATTAATAAGTTATTTATCAATATGGTCTATCATGAACTTTCAGCACGGAGCCGGTTGGTTCTTTTCGTGAATGTTTAGTTCATTAGGATCCCCAGTAGTTGTTGCCCATGCAGCAGGGGTCCACATACAAACGTTTCAATTTGAATTATTCTATGAGAAGGAACTTTGTCACTCGACTGGTTCTTATTCTTTACAGTTTTATTTAGCAAATGGTAAAGTGGTCATGTGTTTTTTCCAATGTATGTTTTGGTGCCATTTCTCAGACACAGTGAAACAGTATTTACGTAAGGACCTCTGGTTTACACTTTAAGACTATTGGTTTACCTCAATAGTCACATTCCTTAACAAATAAATTGACTCATAACGTGTAGTGAATACATGCATGTACTCTTTATACCTTAAACTAAACTGGCTGCATGTTAACAATTATCACTCCCTAATTAACACTACATTCCTATTCAATCAACCATTGTGAAGGGAAGATCGTTTTTCTTTACAGAAACTAAAGTGAGGAATGTGGTGTGGGCGAAGGCCTGTATGTTAAACTGAGAATAACGTATTGTCATAACAGACATACAGTATCAGTGTGGGAGTTACAGGACTGTATCACTGATCCTCTGAAAGCACACGTTCTGCTTGAAATCAGATGCAGCACAGAATATACTAAGAAGTCACAAACACCCACTTTCCTAGTATCTGTCGAGTCCACTTGCTGCTAGTTTGCACTAATGTACTGTTTTGGTTGTTTTAACTCGTCTTTTCAAATACAATAACTACCACTGCTTAGGTATGGTTTTAACCAGCAACGTAACGATTTGGATGTGTTAGGGGAGGGAGGGGTGTGGGTTTGGTAAGTGGGATACATGGGTAGGTATTTTTCTTCTATAGTGTATGTCATGCTGGACATAATGCTCTGTCTCGGGTAGGCAACCCTGGTCCTGGAGGTCCAGGTGTGTTGAATATTTGCAATCACTGAACTGATCAATTAGCTCTGTTGGTCAGGTGTGGTGCCAAGTTGGAACAAAATGTCAATGCACTCCAGGAACAGGGATGCCTCTGCTGTATCTGGCTCTGTAACACCTTTCTCCTTTTTTAAATTTCACTTCCTGAAATAAACACGACACCTAAGCACTTCAATGACTTGTTTGACTCCCTTCTGGTTTCTGTTGATTGTCTGTTTTTGTATTTTATGTAATAGTGTTTTCCTTTTAAATGTTTGTCTGCTGAAGAATAGATAAACTGATGTCTTGCACAGGGTTCGGGACAGTTCAGTCAGTAAACTGAAATTCAAATTTCACATTTTTTTCATAGAATTTGGTATTGGAATTTCAGTTTACTTCGGGAATGTAATTGACCCCAGCCCTGCTTGCATACCTATCATATTACCAGGTGCATGCAGAAAAACGGTATGCTCAAATTAGATAACTCCAGGTAACTGGTGATGTGCCAGAATTGATCTTATAACCAACATTTTGTCTCAATAACCTGAATGAAGGTTTTTTTCTGCAAAGCTCATTTCAAACTGAAGAAAAATCAGGTTCTGTGGTAACTGGTTAATGTGTACATTTTTATTATCAACTGTTTCATCAGAATAGTAAGAATAGCTGGAGCCCTTGAACTATAATATGTATGTACTGCACAATCTTTAGTCACCAATGACATTGTGCCCAAACAACTAGTACTGTATTACACACACCAGTGTCATGCTGACAGAAACATTGATTTACTAAATTAAAGCAGCAAACTTCCATGTGAAAAGTACATCAAGCCTAAAAAGTATTGTTTCGATAAACTGGAAACATGAATTCTAACAAAAAGAGACAAAAAAATTGTAAGATCAATTTCATTAGTATTTATCAATTTGAAAAACAATTCGGGGTGTGTTTTCAAATTCTTTACATTTTGTGTGTGTGTGTGTGTGTGTGTGCGTGTGTGTGTGTAAAAAAGACTACAAAAACATTACATATCACTTCAATTCAAACACATTACTGTCTCACATTAAATAGTGTTTTACCTCATATTTAGAAAGTAATGTGTATAGGCACATTCAATTTACGGGTAATTTTGCACATCGCTACACAATTTTTGGTCCACAAAATTCCATGTTATATCCATGTTATTCACAACGCTGCCCAACTTTTATAGACAATATCAATTTTCAGATTACTTAACATGACTGGTAGATGGTACAGTGGTGTCAACCACATCTGGGTTCAAATACTATTTGAAATCTTTGAAATACTGTAGTGTTTGCTTTAGTCTGTCTCGAAGAGTTCAAACCCATATGGTCTGGGTTTGAACTCTTGCAACTAAGCTATTGGTTCCATTGTTCCAGACAAGCTCAAGGAAGTATTGATTTCAAATAGTATTTGAACCCAGGTCTGGTACGACCTGATCATCCTTTAACTTGAAGTGACACTGTCCAAAGGACCCAAAAGGTTGATAATCAAGGCCAGGGGTTTGTCCACTGACAATACATGCATTGAATAAACGTTGCCCATCAATATAAGGCAAATGAATAAGAGAGAAACCGAAAACGACATAAGGACAGAGTTGCTAAGAGTGAGCTCAGACAGCCCAATTCTCTTCCAACCTAATCTTGCTCAACCCAAATCACATTACACGGTACATGGTGTCAGGATTCTGAATTGAAAAGCCAACAGTGTCCTAACGGACGAGCATCTATAAAATATCATATTTACTGTAGCCAAGGGAGCTCAATGTTACATTAGCACATCGCCGTAGGCGTCAGAAATCTCACAAATCCTCTGAACTCAAATACTTCTTCAGAGGAAAGACTGAGGAATATTTGCTTTGTGAATTAAGCACCTGTGAAGCATCCAAAGGCTTTTTTGTTTCCCACCTCGCCAATTATTTATGGAGGGTTACTGAGAAGGTAATCATCTCAGACAGTTTATGTTTTGTGAGAACTACCGTATACAAATCCTTGAGACTGACAATGTTGTTGAGCACTGTGACATCATCGCCACAACCAGGAAGTCTCTTGGGTGCTCTCCCGTTTCTAGGAGATAGACGTGTTACAAGTGACTGCACAGGCGGAGCCCTGCTCAAGAGAAGGCTTAAGATGGTCTACCGCATGTTTTCAACAGGTCGTGGTGGATTCTCATTTCTTAAGACACTGGTACATCAGCGCCCGTGGGTTGAGCACATAGCGCTCTGAGTTGAGGAACTTGGTGAGGTACGGCGGACATGCCAGGACTGACAGCCATGACCTCGGCGATCTTGCGTTTCATCTCGCCAATCTCCTTATCCTGCTTGAGTACTTTTCCTGTACTGTAGAGCCGATGGAGTTATAGATTAAAAATATAATTTTCACTGAATTACTGTAGCTGAACTCTCTTTACAGTGTCAAATCCTCACATAATAATCGGGCATACAGTATAACTGAAATATTCAAGCAAATATTTTTAAGTGAAAGTTCAAGCTACACGTGCATATCTCAAATTGGCAATCGGCTAAATCAATGCTATATAGAACTATAACATAATTCTACAGAGCTATAACACAATTTAATGAAGCTATAACATAATTCTATAAATCTTTAACAATTCTATAGACCTACAACACAATTCTATGAAGCTATGACATAATTCTATAGACCTATAACATAATTCTACAAAGCTATAACATAATTCTATGAAGCTATAACATAATTCTATGAAGCTATAACATAATTCTACAAAGCTATAACATAATTCTATGAAGCTATAACATAATTCTATAAAGCTATAACATAATTATATAAAGCTATAACATAATTCTATAGACCTATAACATAATTCTACAAAGCTATGACATCATTCTATGAAGCTATAACAATGCTAACGAAACAAAACGTCAGAAAACACCGAAAATGTTACTTTTTTCAATGTGTCAATCACTCTCGAGTCATCTGGGACCCACGAGCTAAACCCAAGGGACTACTAGGGGGGCACTTGAACATTCGTAGTGTCATTCCAAAAAGTGAAAAAGTACTCACGGACTCCAACCTTGACTTCCTCTGCCTCTCAGAGACATGGCTCCATAAAACCTCTCCATCTGCTGCTTTGATTGTGATTGGCTACAATGTCTTCAGGAGAGACGGGATTGAAGGAAGAGGATGGGGTCTGATGATTTACATTAAAGAACATATCCGATGTAAACAAATTGAGTGGTCATGTGATAATGAACTAGAATGTATTGGCCTGAACGTTACACTGTCTCCCCAAATGTCTTTTACCCTTATTGGAATGTATAGGCCACCTTCCACCAAAAGGGTGTTTTTTGATCGGTTTAATAACATGCTTGGGGAATGTGACTTTGGGAAAGAGGTCAACTTAATGGGAGATTTTAACATTAATTATGAAGACAAGTCTTGTAGGAAAACCCTCAAACGGATCACTAATATCTTTGACCTTACACAGCTAGTTAAAGTCCCAGCCAGGGTGACTTGTTGCTCTAAAACACAGATTGATTTAGTGTTCAGTAATAAACAAGAGAGAGTGATTAAATCATTCAATATGGTTACTGGGCTATCTGGTCATAATCTGACACTTATAGCCAGAAAGCTGTCTAAGAGGTTTAACCTCTATACTGTTAGAAAGCCGGATCAACTAAGAATACCTAAGAGTGAATTAAGCTATTTTGAAAACGCAATTAAGGGAATTAACTGGAATGATCTCTATACAGACGTGGAAGCCGATAGTCAAGTTTTCTATCCACAATCCAGACTACAATAAATGGTTTCCTAAAGAAAATCAAATCCAAACCTGGCCAAGAGAGCACTCTTCCTTGGCTAAATGGAGAAATCTGGAAATTGATGAAAGAACGAGATTATGCTCTAAAAATAGCCCTAAAATCCAAATCAGAGCATGACAGACGTAGGTTTACCATGTTGAGAAATAAGGTGATGAAAGAAATCAGACAGGCCAAGGCAAACTTTTTTATTAACATAATTGGTGAAGCAAAGGGAAATTCTAAACTGATCTGGGATAATCTAAAAAAGTTAACAGGGAAAGACTATAGTAACACTGCAAAAAGACTAGAAATCATGGTGAATAACAATCTAACACAGGATGCAGTTGAAATAGCAATCGCCTTCAATTCCTGCTTTATTGACTCTGTCAGGGTACTGACACAGAACCCCTCCACTGGTTTCTTGGGCTCAGTGCTAGTAAATGACGCTCAACCTGTCTTCATCATAAGGGAGGTTTCTGAGTCAAAGGTGAACAAGGTGATTAGCTCACTAAAGAACTCTAAAGCCAAAGATGTGTTTGGGCTGGACTCTACCTTTCTTAAAAACTACAAAGAGTCACTCATTGGCCCCATTACTAAGGTCACCAACACATCTATTGGTCTCGGTGTGTTTCCAAGGGTATGGAAGTCGGTCATAATAACGGCCATCTTTAAATCAGGCGACCCTGCCGACGTGAGTAACTACAGGCCCATTAGTATACTACCTGTGGTGTCAAAGGTTGTTGAAAAGTGTGTAGCAGAACAACTGATTGCCCACCTCAACAACAGCCCCTTCACATTACACTCCATGCAGTTTGGCTTCAGAGCGAAACACTCCACAGAAATGGCCAACTGCTTTCTTCTGGAAAATGTGAAGTCCAAGATGGGCAAAGGGGGCGTTGTTGGGGCTGTGTTTCTGGAACCTAAGGAAGGCTTTTGATACTGTTAACCATGAGATTCTCATCACAAAATTGTCCAAGTTCAACTTTTCCCCTGATGCCTTGAGATGGATGAAATCATACCTTGAAGGCAGAACTCAGTGTGTCAGAGTGAGCAATGAGCTGTCGCCCACTCTTAGCTATGATGTGGGCGTGCCCCAAGGGTCAATACTGGGGCCCCTCCTGTTCAGCCTGTACATTAATGATCTGCCTTCTGTCTGTACTGGGTCTGAAGTTCAAATGTATGCAGATGATACAGTGATATGTATATGTGCATGCAAAGAGCAAACAACAAGCTGCACAAGAATTCACTACTGTAATGGTCCAGGTTACAAAGTGGCTCAGTGACTCGTGTTTGCATCTCAATGTGAAAAAAACAGTTTGCATGTTCTTCACAAAGAGGGCAACAGATGCTACTGAGCCAGATGTCTATGTGTCAGGGGAGAAGCTCCAGGTGGTATCTGATTTTAAGTACCTTGGCATCATACTTGATTCCAACTTCTCTACAGAGCTATAACATAATTTTATAGACTTATAACATCATTCTAGAAAGCTATGACATAACTCTATAGACCTATAACATAATTCTATGAAGCTATGACAATTCTACAAAGCTATAACATCATTCTATGAAGCTATGACAATTCTACAAAGCTATAACATAATTATATAAAGCTATAACATAATTCTATAGACCTATAACATAATTCTATAAAGCTATGACATAATTCTACAAAGCTATGACATAATTCTATAGACCTATAACATAATTCTATAAAGCTATGACATAATTATATAGACCTATAACATAATTCTATAAAGCTATGACAAAATTCTACAAAGCTATGACATAATTCTATAGACCTATAACATAATTCTAAAAAGCTATGACATAACTCTATAAAGCTATGACATAATTCTATAGACCTATAACATAATTCTGTAAAGCTATGACATAACTCTATAAAGCTATGACATAATTATATAGAGCTATAACATAATTCCATAGACCTATAACATAATTCTGTAAAGCTATGACATAACTCTATAAAGCTATGACACAGTGCCAGTCAAAAGTTTGGACCCACCAACTCATTCAAGGGTTTCTCTTTATTTCTCCTATTGTCTACATTGTAGTATAATAGTGAAGACATCAAAACTATGAAATAACACATATGGAATCATGTAGTAACCAAAAGTGTTGAACAAATCAATGTATATTTAATATTTGAGATTCTTCAAAGTAGCCATCCTTTGCCTTGATGACAGCTTTGCACACTCTTGGAATTCTCTCTACCAGCTTCACCTGGAATTATTTTCCAACAGTCTTGAAGGAGTTCCCACATATGCTGAGCACTTGTTGGCTGCTTTTCCTTCACTCTGCGGTCCAACATATCCCAAACCATCTCAATTGGGTTGAGGTCGTGTGATTGTGGAGGCCAGGTCATCTGATGCAGCACTCCATCACTCTCCTTCTTGGTCAAATAGCCCTTACACAGCCTGGAGGTGTGTTGGGTCATTGTCCTGTTGAAAAACAAATTATAGTCCCACTCAGTGCAAACCAGATGTGATGGTGTATTGCTGCAGAATGCTGTGGTAGCCATGCTGATTAAGTGTGCCTTGAATTATAAATAAATCACTTACAGTGTCACCAGCAAAACACCATCACATCTCCTCCTCCATGCTTCACGGTGAGAACCACACATGCGGAGATCATCCGTTCACCTACTCTGTGTCACACAAAGACACAGAGGTTGGAACCAGAAATCTCAAATTTGGACTCATCAGATCAAAGGACAGATTTCCACTGGTCTAACGTCCATTGCTCCTGTTTCTTGGCCCAAGCAAATCTCTTCTTATTATTGGTGTGCTTCAGTAGTGTTTTTTTTGCAGCAATTCGACCATGAAGGCCTGATTCACGCAGTCTACTCTGAACAGTTGATGTTGAGATGTGTCTGTTACTTGAATATACTGCATTTATTTGGGCTGCAATTTCCAAGGCTGGTAATTCTAATGAACTTATCCTCTGCAGCAGAGGTAACTCTGGGTATTTCTTTCCTGTGGCTGTCCACATGAGAGCCTGTTTCATCACAAAACTTGATGGTTTTTGCCGACAACACTTGAAGAAACTTTTAAAGTTCTTGAAATTTTGCCTATTGACTAACCTTCATGTCTTAAAGTAATGATGGACTGTCGTTTCTCTATTTTTCTTTGAGCTGTTCTTGCCATAATATGGACTTGGTCTGTTACCAAATAGGTCTATCTTCTGTATACCACCCCTAACTCTTCACAACACAACTGATTGTCTCAAACGCGGTCCACAAATTCCACAAATACATTTTTAACAAGGCACACCTGTTAATTTAAACGCATTCATGAAGCTGGTTGAGAGGATGCCAAGAGTGTGAAAAGCTGTCATCAAGGCAAAGGGTGGCTACTTTGAAGAATCGCAAACATAAAATATATTTAGATTTGTTTAACACTTTTTTGGTTACTACATGATTCCATATGTGTTATTTCATCGTTTTGATGTCTTCACTATTATTCCACAATGTAGAAAATAGTAAAAATAAAGAACTTGGAAAGAGTAGGTATATCCAAACTTTTGACTGGTACTGTAATTCTATAGAGCTATAAAATAATGATATAAAGCTATGACATAATTCTATAAAGCTATGACATAATTCTATAGAGCTATAACATAATTCTAGAGCTATAACATAATTCTATAACGCTATAAAATGATTATATAGCGATTTAACATAAATGGGGAGGGGGACCTTGTGTTATCTCCAGCTGCCTGCGGGTGTCTCCCAGGGCTGAGAACAGGTCCAGTTTGATACGCGTCTCTGCGCTCAGGTTGTACTCCAGGTGCTGAGCCTTGTCCTGCAGGGCTGACAGGGCAGAGAGCAGCACATCCTGCTCCTCCTGTTCCACATAACGATACTTCCCCAGGGCCTGGGATGGGATCAGGGAGAGAGACACTCGCAATAGCCCCAGGGCTACATAGAAGCAGACTGGTTGGCACCCAAATGAATTAAGCTACATTTCACTGTTGTTGTAAAGCGAATTGATGGTGAAACGTAGCGAATTCAGTTTGGATGCCAGGCTAACAAAGGAGCGTGGACTAACAGGGCCGTGTTCAGTAGGTACGATACAGGAGAACAAGGTTTGGAATTGAGTGTAAGGTGGTGGTTGTGCCTGGCGTTGTCCAAAAAGAAACGATTGGTTTCGTTTTCCGTTTTAAACCGTGTGTCCTACTGAACATGACCCTGGTGGTTTAGCAGTCATTCTGAGGTGCTTTTAACAGGATGTGTTTTGGTTCCCCAAACTTGTAGAATGCATTTTTTTTAATACTCGTTTTTGTGTGCTGAAGAATTGCAACGCCCTCATTAGAAAGCCAATTTCCATAGTTCGGGAACCAATGCACCACATGACCACAATATCTATTTCCAACCGTGATGGTGGATTGGTGGATGGCCAGCCATTCAAAAACAATGTGAGCTGAATATTTTTTTAAAACGCTCTAAGGACAGGGGTTCTCAGGGATCCCCGGAGGTACTGCAGGGGGTCCGCTGTCAGATCTCATTAAAAAAATATGAATATGAACAACAACAGATGAAATTAATTTTGGCCAAGCGATCCAAATAACTTTAGAGGGTGCTATACAATACAATGCAATATTATTAATCTACAATGTATGTTCTTAACCCTGGGCAACATGGGCCTGGGAGGGTCACAGGGTTATTGGTATCCACAGTAGTCCACCAATTATATTTTTTCAACTCAATAGGTCTTGTATTGAATACTTCTCAATACATAAATGCACTGTAATTTCAGCTTGAAAACTACAACATTTTCGCTCCGATGCCAAGAGGCAGGCCTTTAAAATGTTCCTTCCCAGGGCCTGAAACTTGGTTAGTCCGGCCATGCACTACCGAAGTCATAGTAAAACTCTTTGTATGCTATTTTTTGTGTTTTGATTATGAGGGTCCCTGATGAATTTTCTCCGACCCCAAAAAGTTTGAGAAGTTTGAGAACCCCTGATCTGGAACATTGACTGCCTTCAGATTATTCACACTTTTTCCAAAATGTGTTGTGTTACAGCCTGAATTTAAAATGTATTAAGTTGAGATAAAAGTTTGACAAATTAATACAAAATGAAAAGCTGAAATGTCTTGGCTCAATAAGTATTCAACCCCTTTGTTATGTCAAGTCTAAATAATTTCCGGAGTAAAAATGGGCTTAACAAGTCACATAATAAGTTGCATGGACTCACTCTGTGTACAATAATAGTGTTGAACATGATTTTTGAATGACTACCTCATCTCTGTACACCACACATACAATTATCTGTAAGGTCCATCAGTCAAGCAGTGAATTTCAAACTGAAGAAAAATCAGGTTCTGTGGTAACTGGTTAATGTGTACATTTTTATTATCAACTGTTTCATCAGAATAGTAAGAATAGCTGGAGCCCTTGAACTATAATATGTATGTACTGCACAATCTTTAGTCACCAATGACATTGTGCCCAAACAACTAGTACTGTATTACACACACCAGTGTCATGCTGACAGAAACATTGATTTACTAAATTAAAGCAGCAAACTTCCATGTGAAAAGTACATCAAGCCTAAAAAGTATTGTTTCGATAGAAAACTGGAAACATGAATTCTAACAAAAAGAGACCAAAAAATGGTAAGATCAATTTCATTAGTATTTATCAATTTGAAAAACAATTCGGGGTGTGTTTTCAAATTCTTTACATTTTGTGTGTGTGTGTGTGTGTGTGTGCGTGCGTGTGTGTGTGTAAAAAAGACTACAAAAACATTACATATCACTTCAATTCAAACACATTACTGTCTCACATTAAATAGTGTTTTACCTCATATTTAGAAAGTAATGTGTATAGGCACATTCAATTTACGGGTAATTTTGCACATCGCTACACAATTTTTGGTCCACAAAATTCCATGTTATATCCATGTTATTCACAACGCTGCCCAACTTTTATAGACAATATCAATTTTCAGATTACTTAACATGACTGGTAAATGGTACAGTGGTGTCAACCACATCTGGGTTCAAATACTATTTGAAATCTTTGAAATACTGTAGTGTTTGCTTTAGTCTGTCTCGAAGAGTTCAAACCCATATGGTCTGGGTTTGAACTCTTGCAACTAAGCTATTGGTTCCATTGTTCCAGACAAGCTCAAGGAAGTATTGATTTCAAATAGTATTTGAACCCAGGTCTGGTACGACCTGATCATCCTTTAACTTGAAGTGACACTGTCTAAAGGACCCAAAAGGTTGATAATCAAGGCCAGGGGTTTGTCCACTGACAATACATGCATTGAATAAACGTTGCCCATCAATATAAGGCAAATGAATAAGAGAGAAACCGAAAACGACATAAGGACAGAGTTGCTAAGAGTGAGCTCAGACAGCCCAATTCTCTTCCAACCTAATCTTGCTCAACCCAAATCACATTACACGGTACATTGTGTCAGGATTCTGAATTGAAAAGCCAACAGTGTCCTAACGGACGAGCATCTATAAAATGTCATATTTACTGTAGCCAAGGGAGCTCAATGTTACATTAACACATCGCCGTAGGCGTCAGAAATCTCACAAATCCTCTGAACTCAAATACTTCTTCAGAGGAAAGACTGAGGAATATTTGCTTTGTGAATTAAGCACCTGTGAAGCATCCAAAGGCTTTTTTGTTTCCCACCTCGCCAATGATTTATGGAGGGTTACTGAGAAGGTAATCATCTCAGACAGTTTATGTTTTGTGAGAACTACCGTATACAAATCCTTGAGACTGATAATGTTGTTGAGCACTGTGACATCATCGCCACAACCAGGAAGTCTCTTGGGTGCTCTCCCGTTTCTAGGAGATAGACGTGTTACAAGTGACTGCACAGGCGGAGCCCTGCTCAAGAGAAGGCTTAAGATGGTCTACCGCATGTTTTCAACAGGTCGTGGTGGATTCTTATTTCTTAAGACACTGGTACATCAGCGCCCGTGGGTTGAGCACATAGCGCTCTGAGTTGAGGAACTTGGTGAGGTACTGCGGTACGGCGGGCCGCGGCGTCATGAAGGACATGCCAGGACTGACAGCCATGACCTCGGCGATCTTGCGTTTCATCTCGCCAATCTCCTTATCCTGCTTGAGTACTTTTCCTGTGGGACAGAGGAGTCACAGTAGAGTCACGATAAGCGATGGAGTTATAGATGAAAAATATAATTTATGAAGTCACTGAATTACTGTATCTGAACTCTCCTTACAGTGTCAAATCCTCACATAATAATCAGGCATACAGTATAACTGAAGTATTCAAGCAAATCTTCCATTGATATCAATGCAAGATTTAAGTTCAAGATCAAGCGACACGTGCATATCTCAAATTGGCAATCGGCTAAATCAATGCTATATAGAACTATGACATAATTCTACAGAGCTATAACACAATTCTATAAAGCTATAACATAATTCCACAAAGCTATAACATAATTCTATGAAGCTATAACAATTCTATAAAGCTATGACATAATTCTACAAAGCTATAACATAATTATATAAAGCTATAACATAATTATATAGAGCTATAACATAATTATATAAAGCTATACCATAATTCTATAGACCTATAACATAATTCTACAAAGCTATAACATAATTCTATAGACCTATGACATAATTCTATGAAGCTATGACAATTCTTCAAAGCTATAACATAAATCTATAAAGCTATGACATAATTCTACAAAGCTATGACATAATTCTATGTAGCTATGACAATTCTACCAAGCTATAACATAATTCTACAAAACTATGACATAATTCTATAAAGCTATGACATAATTCTATAAAGCTATAACATAATTCTATAAAGCTATGACATAATTCTATAAAGCTATGACATAATTCTATAAAGCTATAACATAATTCTATGGAGCTATAACATAATTCTATAAGGCTATAACATAATTCTATGGAGCTATAACATAATTCTATAAGGCTATAACATAATTTTATGAAGCTATGACAATTCTACAAACCTATAAAATAATTCTATAAAGCTATGACATAATTCTATTGACCAATAACATTATTATATAGAACTATAACATAATTCTACAGAGCAATAACATAATTCTATAAAGCTATAACATAATTGTGTAGACCAATAACATAATTCTATAAAGCTATGACATAATTCTACAAAGCTATAACATAATTCTATGGAGCTATAACATAATTCTATAAAGCTATAACATAATTCTACAGAGCAATAACATAATTCTATAAAGCTATGACATAATTCTACAAAGCTATGACATAATTCTATGGAGCTACAACATAATTCTATAGAGCTATAACATAATTCTATAAAGCTATAACATAATTCTACAGAGCTATAACATAATTCTATAAAGCTATAACATAATTCTACAGAGCAATAACATAATTCTATAAAGCTATAACATAATTCTATGGAGCTATAACATAATTCTACAAAGCTATGACATAATTCTATAAAGCTATAACATAATTCTAAAAAGCTATAACATAATTCTATAGACCTATAACATAATTCTACAGAGCAATAACATAATTCTATAAAGCTATAACATAATTCTATGGAGCTATAACATAATTCTACAAAGCTATGACATAATTCTATAAAGCTATAACATAATTCTACAAAGCTATAACATAATTCTATAGACCTATAACATAATTCTACAGAGCAATAACATAATTCTATAAAGCTATAACATAATTCTACAAAGCTATGACATAATTCTATGGAGCTATAACATAATTCTATAAAGCTATAACATAATTCTACAGAGCAATAACATAATTCTATAAAGCTATAACATAATTCTATAGAGCTATAACATAATTATATGAAGCTATAACATAATTCTACAAAACTATGACATAATTCTATAAAGCTATGACATAATTCTATAAAGCTATAACATAATTCTATAGACCTATAACATAATTCTATGAAGCTATAACATAATTATATGAAGCTATAACATAATTCTACAAAACTATGACATAATTCTATAAAGCTATGACATAATTCTATAAAGCTATGACCGAATTATATAAAGCTATGACATAATTCTATAAAGCTATGACCGAATTCTATAAAGCTATGACATAATTCTATAGACCTATAACCGAATTATATAAAGCTATGACATAATTCTATGTAGCTATGACAATTCTACCAAGCTATAACATAATTCTACAAAACTATGACATAATTCTATAAAGCTATGACATAATTCTATAAAGCTATAACATAATTCTATAGACCTTTAACATAATTCTATAAAGCTATGACATAATTCTACAAAGCTATAACATAATTATATGAAGCTATAACATAATTCTATAAAGCTATAACATAATTATATAAAGCAATCACATAATTCTATAAGGCTATAACATAATTTTATGAAGCTATGACATAATTCTATAAAGCTATGACATAATTCTATAGACCTATAACATAATTCTATAGACCTATAACATAATTATATAGAACTATAACATAATTCTACAGAGCTATAACATAATTCTATAAAGCTATAACATAATTCTATAAAGCTATAACATAATTCTATAGACCTATAACATAATTCTATGAAGCTATAACATAATTATATGAAGCTATAACATAATTCTACAAAACTATGACATAATTCTATAAAGCTATGACATAATTCTATAAAGCTATAACATAATTCTATAGACCTATAACCGAATTATATAAAGCTATGACATAATTCTATGTAGCTATGACAATTCTACCAAGCTATAACATAATTCTACAAAACTATGACATAATTCTATAAAGCTATGACATAATTCTATAAAGCTATAACATAATTCTATAGACCTATAACATAATTCTATAAAGTTATGACATAATTCTACAAAGCTATAACATAATTATATGAAGCTATAACATAATTCTATAAAGCTATAACATAATTATATAAAGCTATCACATAATTCTATAAGGCTATAACATAATTTTATGAAGCTATGACATAATTCTATAAAGCTATGACATAATTCTATAGACCTATAACATAATTCTATAGACCTATAACATAATTATATAGAACTATAACATAATTCTACAGAGCTATAACATAATTCTATAAAGCTATAACATCATTCTATAAAGCTATAACATAATTGTATAGACCTATAACATAATTCTACAGAGCTATAACATAATTCTATAGAGCTATAACATAATTCTACAAAGCTATAACATAATTCTATAAAGCTATAACATCATTCTATAAAGCTATAACATCATTCTATAAAGCTATAACATCATTCTATAAAGCTATAACATAATTCTATAGACCTATAACATAATTCTACAGAGCTATAACATAATTCTACAAAGCTATAACATAATTCTATAATTCTATAAAGCTATGACATAATTCTACAAAGCTATAACATAATTCTATAATTCTATAAAGCTATGACATAATTCTATGAAGCTAAAACATTATTCTATAAAGCTATAACATTATTCTATAGACCTATAACATAATTCTATAAAGCTATAACATAATTTTACAAAGCTATAACATAATTCTATAAAGCTATAACATAATTGTATAGACCTATAACATAATTCTATAAAGCTATAACATAATTTTACAAAGCTATAACATAATTCTATAAAGCTATAACATAATTCTATAAAGCTATGACATAATTCTATAGAGCTACAACATAATTCTATAAAGCTATGACATAATTCTATAAAGCTATGACATAATTCTATAAAACTATGACATAATTCTACAAAGCTATAACATAATTCTATAAAGCTATAAAATTATTATATAGCGATTTAACATAAATGGGGAGGGGGACCTTGTGTTATCTCCAGCTGCCTGCGGGTGTCTCCCAGGGCTGAGAACAGGTCCAGTTTGATACGCGTCTCGGCGCTCAGGTTGTACTCCAGGTGCTGAGCCTTGTCCTGCAGGGCTGACAGGGCAGAGAGCAGCACATCCTGCTCCTCCTGTTCCACATAACGATACTTCCCCAGGGCCTGGGATGGGATCAGGGAGAGAGACACTCGCAATAGCCCCAGGGCTACATAGAAGCAGACTGGTTGGCACCCAAATGGATTAAGCTACATTTCACTGTTGTTGTAAAGCGAAGCGAATTCAGTTTGGATGCCAGGCTAACAAAGGAGCGTGGACTAACAGGGCCGTGTTCAGTAGGTACGATACAGGAGAACAAGGTTTGGAATTGAGTGTAAGGTGGTGGTTGTGCCTGGAGTTGTCCAAAAAGAAACGATTGGTTTCGTTTTCCGTTTTAAACCGTGTGTCCTACTGAACATGACCCTGGTGGTTTAGCAGTCATTCTGAGGTGCTTTTAACAGGATGTGCTTTGGTTCCCCAAACTTGTAGAATGCATTTTATTTGAGTGCTGAAGAATTGCAACGCCCTCATTAGAAAGCCAATTTCCCCAGTTCGGGAACCAATGCACCACATGACCACAATATCTATTTCCAACAGTGATGGTGGATTGGTGGATGGCCAGCCATTCAAAAAACAATGTGAGCTGAATATTTTTTTAAACGCTCTAAGGACATGATTCTTTCTTTGTTTTTTGTAAAAGAGGTTTTTAGATATTCACAAGTTAAGTGGAGGTAGTAACAGTTGTATTGGGTTGTATTACTAAATAACTAACTAGTAACCTATGATGAATTCACTTTAAGATGTACAATGTTTTATGAAAGACTTGGCTTCTGCCTCTGCAATGTCTGCATGCTTCATGATGTATATGTCACCACAAGAAAACAATAATCACAAACAACAAGATATTAAATATATGTGAAACGAATACAGTTAGCATACAGTATCGATGAATGCAAATACAAAGTGCCCACATTACAGTACGTTGAGTTCAGGCCAACACAAACAAAACTGAAGATCTGAAAGTCCTCAAAGCACTGGCCGAAACACCATTTCCTGCTACTCAAACCCACAAACACAAATAATGACACAGATAGTCACACGCAACAAGCCACAAGTCTACAAAACGGCATATCCAAAAACACAAGACAACGGAGTATCACTTCAACAACGAGCAAGACGTGAAAACTCACAAACTCCACACGTACATTCGTACGGAACCCACTCGTGTGAAAGAGTAGTACTTTTTTTGGTTTTTACCTCCACTTCATTCACTAGAGCTATTAGACGGCCCTCTTTCCCTTGACTCTCCAGCTGTAGTTGTTTGTACTCTGTCTCTAGATCTTTTTCTTTTTTCCTTAACATTAGGGTCACAGAGTGTTCCTGCCTAGTGTGGTGGAAGATAGAGAGAATAGTACATGCTTTGTTTCAGGTGGTCAGAGAGGTGCTGCTTATTTGTGGGATTTGGGAGGTGGTTGGGGAGGTGGTTGTGGAGGTGGTTGTGGAGGTGGTTGGGGAGGTGGTTGGGGAGGTGGTTGGGGAGGTGGTTGGGGAGGTGGGGTAGTCCAAAGACAAAGAAACATGACAACATCAACAGCAAGCGATCTTGGGATTTTGGGGGGGGGTACTTTGCTGTACTTTTGTTTGCGTAAAACAAATATTGTACTTCACTAATTATTATGCTTTTTTTACTATGATAGTTGTTACCGGCTGCAATGAAAAGAAAGTTAATAGTACAGCAAATAAAAGAAAGAAAAGCAAGTGTTGGTGAAATTAGGATCTGGAGCAGGACAGGGGTTCTCAGGGATCCCTGGAGGTACTGCAGGGGGTCCGCTGTCAGATCTCAATCGTTTTTTTTTTTCATGAATATTACTAACAACAACAGATGAAATTAATTTTGGCCAAGCGGTCCAAATAACTTTAGAGGGTGCTATACAATACAATGCAATATTATTAATCTACAATGTATGTTCTTAACCCTGGGCAACATGGGCCTGGGAGGGTCACAGGGTTATTGGTATCCAATTATATTCTTTCAAGATCTTGTATTGAATACTTCTCAATACATAAATGCACTGTAATTTCAACTTGAAAACTCCAACATTTTCTCTCCGATGCCAAGAGGCAGGCCTTTAAAATGTTCCTTCCTAGGGCCTGAAACTTGGTTAGTCCGGCCATGCACTACCGAAGTCATAGTAAAACTCTTTGTATGCTATTTTTTGTGTTTTGATTATGAGGGTCCCTGATTAATTTTCACCGACCCCAAAAAGTTTGAGAAGTTTGAGAACCCCTGATCTGGAACATTGACTGCCTTCAGATTATTCACGCTTTTTCCAAAATGTGTTGTGTTACAGCCTGAATTTAAAATGTATACAGTTGAGATAAAAGTTTTACAAATTAATACAAAATGAAAAGCTGAAATGTCTTGGCTCAATAAGTATTCAACCCCTTTGTTATGTCAAGTCTAAATCATTTCAGGAGTAAAAATGGGCTTAACAAGTCACATAATAAGTTGCATGGACTCACTCTTTGTACAATAATAGAGTTGAACATTATTTTTTAAATAACTACCTCATCTCTGTACCCCACACGTACAATTATCTGTAAGGTCCCTCAGTCGAGCAGTGAATTTCAAACACAGATTCAACCACAAAGACCAGGTAGGTTATCCAATGCTTGCAAAGAACGACGCCTATTGGTAGAGGGGTAAACATTTTAAAACAGACAATGAATATCCTTTTGAGCATGGTGAAGTGTGGATGGGGTATATACCCAGTCACTACAAAGATACAGGCGTCCTTCCTAACTCAGTTACCGGAGAGGAAGGAAACCGCTCAGGGATTTCACCATGAAACCAGTGGTGACTTTAAAATTGTTACAGAGTTTGGCTGTGATAGAAGAAAACTGAGGATGGATCAACAACATTGTAATTACTCCACAATACTAAGCTAAATGAGAGAGTGAAAAGAAGGAAGCCTGAACAGAATAAAAATATTCCAAAACATGCATCATGTTTGCAACAAGGCACTAAAGTAATACAGCAAAGAAATGTGGCAAAGCAATTAGCTTTTTATCCTGAATACAAAGTGTTATGTTCGGGAAAATCCAAAATAACACATTACTGAGTACCACTCTCCCTATTTTCAAGTATAGTGGTGGCTGCATCATGTTATGGGTGTGCTTGTAATTGTTAAGGGCTGGGGAGTTTTCAGGATAAAAAATAAATGGAATAGAGCAATGATCATGGCAAAATCCTAGAGGAAAACCTGTTTCAATCTGCTTTCCACCAGACACTGTGAGATGAATTCACCTTTCAGCAGGACAATAACCTAAAACACAAGGCCAAATCTACACTGGAGTTGCTTCCCAAGAGGACAGTGAATGTTCCTGAGTGGCCGAGTGACAGTTTTGACTTAAATCTACTTAAATATATGGCAAGACCTGAAAATGGTTCTCTAGCAATAATCAAAAAACAATTTGACAGAGCTTGAAGAATGTGTATAATAATAATGGGCAAATGTTGCACAATCCAGGTGTGGAAAGCTCTTACAGACTTACCCAGAAAGACTCACAGCTGTAATCGCTGTCAAAGGTGCTTCTACAAAGCATTGACTCAGGGGTGTGAATACAGTATGTAAATTAGATTTCTCTATTTCTCTTTCAATAAATTTGCAAAAATGTCAAAAAACATGTTTTCACTTTGTGATGAGAGAGAAAAAAATATTGAATCCATTTTGAATTCAGGTTGTAACACAACAAAATGTGGAATAAGTCAAGGGGTATAAATACTTTCTGAAGGCACTGTATATAGTGTGCACTACTTTTGACCATAGTACTATGGGCCCTGGTCAAAAATAGTGAACTACATAGGGAATAGGGTGCCATTTGGGACGCAGCCTCAATAGCATCTGAGGGTAAAGGTTGTTGTGTTACATGCAAGTCATACATTTATATGCATTTTAATACAAAATAATGGCGGAAGGTGAGAGAGTGAGTGCCATACCTGTTTGGTAGACTACTACGAGCTAAGATGGCCGCCTCCTCTAGTTTGTGAGCCTGGAGTTCGGCCAGCTGTTTCTCTATGGAGAGCCTGGCCTCTGTCTCTGCTCTGGTCTTCTTCTCTAGCACGGCGCTGATCTGCTTGTCTTTCTGCTTGGTCTTGGTCAGAGACAAGATCCTGAAACACAGAGTCAAACCACAATGTTCTAGACCAGGGATGGGCAACTGTCGCATTCCCCCTTTTGTAGGCCTGCGGCCTGTGGGTACCCAGACTCATGAGCCACTGCGGCCTAGTGGTGGCCCTCACCCCCATCAAAGTTGCCCATCCCTGTTCTAGACTATTTGGTCTGTATCCTACATGGTACCCTATTCCCTACATAGTGCACTACATTTGACCAGAGCCCTATGGGCCCAATAAGGTGCATTTTGCATGCAGCATTGGTGTATGTGAATCAATACATTCCATTCCCACTAAATTGGTTAGAAGGTTCAAAACGTGAAAAGGATTTCAGTAGCACTTCATGTGATTCTCCAAAGCTAAAGTATCATTTCAGCCAGTAGTTTGAAAGAAGTGCTCACGAGCCAAAACGGGTCCCTGAAAATGTTGCACAATTGGGTACTACGTAATTCATTTCATGTTCCGTCCTGTTTTTTTGGGCAATTTGTATGAAATGTTTTGAATTCCAATGTGTAAAATATGTTATGAATTTGTAAGTGCTTAAGATCCCGGACTGCATCTTTAACATAGTTATTTCATTTTAGTATAATCACATTATTGCATCAAGGTACTTTATTTTATTTTTATTTCACCTTTATTTAACCAGGTAGGCTAGTTGAGAACAAGTTCTCATTTGCAACTGCGACCTGGCCAAGATAAAGCATAGTAGTGTGAGCAGACAACAAAGAGTTACACATGGAGTAAACAATTAACAAGTCAATAACACAGTAGAAAACAAAGGGGGAGTCTATATACAATGTGTGCAAAAGGCATGAGGTAGGCAAATAATTACAATTTTGCAGATTAACACTGGAGTGATGAATGATCAGATGGTCATGTACAGGTAGAGATATTGGTGTGCAAAAGAGCAGAAAAGTAAATAAATAAAAACAGTATGGGGATGAGGTAGGTGAAAAAGGGTGGGCTATTTACCAATAGACTATGTACAGCTGCAGCGATCGGTTAGCTGCTCAGATAGCTGATGTTTGAAGTTGGTGAGGGAGATAAAAGTCTCCAACTTCAGCGATTTTTGCAATTCGTTCCAGTCACAGGCAGCAGAGTACTGGAACGAAAGGCGGCCAAATGAGGTGTTGGCTTTAGGGATGATCAGTGAGATACACCTGCTGGAGCGCGTGCTACGGATGGGTGTTGCCATCGTGACCAGTGAGCTGAGATAAGGCGGAGCTTTACCTAGCATGGACTTGTAGATGACCTGGAGCCAGTGGGTCTGGCGACGAATATGTAGCGAGGGCCAGCCGACTAGAGCATACAAGTCGCAGTGGTGGGTGGTATAAGGTGCTTTAGTGACAAAACGGATGGCACTGTGATAGACTGCATCCAGTTTGCTGAGTAGAGTGTTGGAAGCCATTTTGTAGATGACATCGCCGAAGTCGAGGATCGGTAGGATAGTCAGTTTTACTAGGGTAAGCTTGGCGGCGTGAGTGAAGGAGGCTTTGTTGCGGAATAGAAAGCAGACTCTTGATTTGATTTTCGATTGGAGATGTTTGATATGAGTCTGGAAGGAGAGTTTGCAGTCTAGCCAGACACCTAGGTACTTATAGACGTCCACATATTCTAGGTCGGAACCATCCAGGGTGGTGATGCTAGTCGGGCATGCGGGTGCAGGCAGCGACCGGTTGAAAAGCATGCATTTGGTTTTACTAGCGTTTAAGAGCAGTTGGAGGCCACGGAAGGAGTGTTGTATGGCATTGAAGCTTGTTTGGAGGTTAGATAGCACAGTGTACTACACCACATAGCTTACTGGTGCTAACCTGGCTTGAGTACAATACTCAATAGTGCCATATGTGGAGGGTGGTGGGGTACAGGGGGGACATGACATAACATTTTAAACAGAGCGTCAGTGCATATGATAATTATAAACAGTAAATGTTTTATTGTCACATCCACTAGAGAGGTGCATGGAATGTGTTGTTTTACAGGGTCAGCCATAGCAAGTGCCTTGCTCAAGGGCACATCTACAGATCTTTCACCTTGTCGGCTCGGGTATTCAAACCAGCGACCTTTCGTTTACTGGCCCAATGCTCTACCCACTAGGCCACCTGCCTAGTAACCAGCAGGGGGAGCCAAAAACAGAGTATGGCAGACAGACAGGGCACTTGGGTCACTATGTGAGGCAAAACAAAATAGACCATAAAATGCAATGTTATCACTCACTTGCTCTGGAGCAGATCGTTGTTCTGCCTGAGCAAAGACACCTCGGGCCTCAGGCTGTGCTCGCTGTTGGTCAGGTTGCAGACGTGGCTGCGCAGCTCCTGCTCACCTTGTCTGCTGGCCTGCAGCTCGCCCTTCAGCCTCCTCATCTCCTGCTCCAGCCTGGAAAATGGGGGAGAGGGGGAGGGAGAAGGGGTAGGGGAGAGAAGGAGGTAGAGAGAGAGGGGGAAATAGATAGAGGGAGGTGGAGAGAGAGGGAGGTGGAGAGAGAGGGAGGTGGAGAGAGAGGGAGGTGTAGAGAGAGGGAGGTAGAGAGAGAGGGAGGTGGAGAGATAGGGAGGTGGAGAGATAGGGAGGTGGAGAGATAGGGAGGTAGAGAGATAGTGAGGTCGAGAGATAGGGAGGTGGAGAGATAGGGAGGTGGAGAGATAGGGAGGTGGAGAGATAGGGAGGTGGAGAGAGAGGGAGGTGGAGAGATAGGGAGGTGGAGAGATAGGGAGGTGGAGAGAGAGGGAGGTGGAGAGAGGGAGGTTGAGGGGGAAAGATATATAGGGGGGAGAGAGAGATAGAGGGGAGAGAGAGAGGGAGGTAGAGAGAGAGAGAGGTAAAGAATAAGAAGCGACATCTCTCTGTGTGTCTCCAAAGCCAATGAAATGAAAGTGAATGGCGGCGGAGTATCCCTACTTAGTGATTTGGTCAGCGTGAGGATTTGGCGCGACGGGGCCCTTGTCTGTGGCGTGCCGATTGGGGCTGACCGTTTTGGACCCGTTCTTCTGCTTCCTTTCAGACCTGCCAGTGGGAGGAGGCGAAGGGATGTTAGCGGCGCCAGGGGACATCCTGCGTGCTTTGGGGGAGGAGGATGAGCTTTTGGGGGCACGGGGGACTTTGCCGCCTTGCTCCTCCTGAGGTAGATTTTCGCTGGTGGCCGAAGACTCAGTCGACCCTCCTCCTGTCGACCTTCCTCCTGTTCCACCGTCGGTGGGGGGGTACCTAGGTTTGGAGGACGGGGGTGGCTGGGGATTTGAGTCTCCCAGCGTTGTTGCCTCCACACCCCTCTCGGTCCCTCCCTGCTCCACTCCACTGTGGATCTGGAGGCAGTCCATGGTGAGTCTCTCGTCAGACGCCACAGCACCGTTCTGACACTGGTACTGACTGGACTCAGGTTTAGGCCTCCACTTTGAGTCTGCAGGGGGGAAAGAGCTATATTTCAAAGAAAATATCTAGCGAAAGAGTATTGGACTCACAGTGAGATGTAACATTTATCTTCCTACATGCATAGAGATATTAAAGTGGAGCATTAACTAAAAATGTCCTCCTTTGGCATTATATGAGTTCCAAATGGCTCCACTTTCTCTATGTACTGAACTACTTTGACCAGGGCCCATCTAAAGGGTTTAACCTGAAAACAACTGCCTTACCAGGGCCCATCTAAAGGGATTAACCTGAAAACAACTGCCTTACCAGGGCCCATCTAAAGGGATTAACCTGAAAACAACTGCCTTACCAGGGCCCATCTAAAGGGTTCAACCTGAAAACAACTGCCTTACCAGGGCTCATCTAAACGGTTTAACCTGAAAACAACTGCCTTACCAGGGCCCATCTAAAGGGTTTAACCTGAAAACAACTGCCTTACCAGGGCCCATCTAAAGGGTTTAACCTGAAAACAACTGCCTTACCAGGGCCCATCTAAAGGGCTTAACCTGAAAACAACTGCCTTACCAGGGCCCATCTAAAGGGTTCAACCTGAAAACAACTGCCTTACCAGGGCCCATCTAAAGGGTTTAACCTGGAAACAACTGCCTTACCAGGGCCCATCTAAAGGGTTCAACCTGAAAACAACTGCCTTACCAGGGCCCATCTAAAGGGTTTAACCTGAAAACAACTGCATTACCAAACAAAGCAGTACTACCATTGGGTGAGCAGTAGGCACAATCTCCGCTGTACTTACTGCCTTTGCAGCTGTACTTACTGCCGTTGATGTCTGTGATGCTCTTGGGGTAAAGCTGTACTTACTGCCATTGTCGTCTGTGATGCTCTTGGGGTAAAGCTGCAGGCCCAGAGGTAGGGACTGTTCCAGGAGGTGCATATGGAAGTTGTTTTCGCTCTGCACAGCTTTCTGCGTCCGCAGTTTGAAGATGCTGGTGAAGTAACATGTGGCGTCGAACCCCAGATAGACAACAGGGTAGCCAATGCTGGGGGGAAGGGGGGGGGGGGGGGGAGCAGGAGAGAGAAAATAAATATTAAATAATGGCCTACATTATTGTGTGTCATGATGACAAACACGTGCATGAGCAGAGTTCGCCACTTGTGATTCATTGCGATTTTAAGACGTTAGCTTAAACCCACTCAATTCAAGCGGTTGTGAAAATCCTTGGCATTTAGAAAGTATCTACAGCGTATAAACTGGGTTTGTTTGGAAGATTCTGCTCGAGGGTAAATATTTGGTGAGAAGTGCTTTGTGTTTCAATCGACCTACCAGTGCGCGGCGAAGAGATGAGACAGGTTGGCGTGGGAGTTGTTCAGATCTTTGAGCCTCAACGAAGCATCCGTGTACACCAGCATCACCCACAGGGACACCCACAGGGACACCGTTGACATACAGATGCCTTTCTCTGAGAAGAATAAATCAATTATTATAAAAAACATCACAACTTACCAAGAGAAAATACTAAGCTTATGTTCATAGCTAGTGTAGCTACCACCAGAACTGTGCTTTTACAAACAAAACAGCATAATGTGATTCCATTTCTATGTAACGGGTTGAAACATTCAATTACGTCAAATTTCATCATTTATATTATGTCAGATTTCATAATTGTAAAAGTTTACATAATGGAAGGTTTCATCTGTTACCAGAATGGTTTGTTTCAACTCTTTACAGAAACATGTGACTTGTTAGACATCAATTAAATAACATTCCACATTATCCTTATCTAAGGCATTCCACAGCTAGGCAATACAATACATATTGTTGAGCTGTAAAACAGGCTTGATATACTTACCTGTGTGCCAAATGTAATTGAATAAGACATAGGTGCTGGCTGCGAAGAACAACCAGTGGAGGGGAACAAAAATGAAACAAAAGATGTCCAGGGTGAACGCCGCACACACAAACACCACACAAATCACCTGCAACAGAGAGACATTATGTTGGTGCTGTGTTGGACAGCTACATTTAATTCTGTCTTGCTTGAGTTTCGTACAAGATGACAATGGCTGTGGTATATAACAGGTTTATAACATTTATATAACAGGTTGCAAGGCCTAAAACTATTTTCAACAATATTTTGATCTCAATACTTTACTGTTATTGACTTCCATCTAGTAGACCATTAAGGTAGGGCAGCATCCCAAATGGAACCCTATTTCCTGTGATATAGTGCACTACTTTCAAAAGTAGGGTTCTGGTCCAAAGTAGTGCACTATATTATAGGGAATAGGGTGCCATTTGGGACACAAGATAACTGATAAAGTCCTCACCAGCCCATGGCAGTGGAAAGTGGTGTAGACGCTCCTGAAGAATAGCCAACAGGGCCACAGGTATTCCAATCGAAACTCCAGTATAAAATCTGCCAGGAGCACCAGAGTCCACACGATCATAAACTTCAGAAAGGTGTAAGCGCTGCAAAACAGGCATAAGAGGAGGATATGAAGAGTTTAATTCCAAAACGCTATATATCCATTTTCAGAAATGTTGGTAAATTTGTTTTTGTTTGTTTAAAGAACTATGTTGGAAAAAAGTCAAGATCATGTTATAATACTTTTATTGCATCAAATGGTTGTTTTATCCAACAGAATAGAGTATTTTGTTAACTATTGCATGTGTGTTCTACTGAGGATGGGCCTCTGGGAAATAACACTGACAGGAGATTTACGATGTCTTTTGGGTGATAGAACCTAAGAGCATTCCAGAGCATGAGTTCTATACGGGGCCAGACACTGGTCTCTACACAATGAAAACTGCTGACACAGCAGATGCTGTCTGCTATGTATTATAGGTATCTTTCATACAGATCTTAACCTTGTGACCAATTCTATATATCTGTTGTTCGTCATGTAGGTTGAAAGGGGTTTATCTTAGCTATAAAAGTCCTTTGTACTTTTGTCTCGGGGCTCTCAACGAATCATCTGAGCGTGAATCTTCGACCAGCCATGAGCAGCCATCATTATCGTAGAGCATTACATCTATTCACATTATATGTGTGTGTTGTATTGACCTGCTCCCTTATTAATAAGTGTTTAAAGATTTTTAAGTATAATTCTGACTTGTGTGATAAGTTTATCTCTTCTCATTTGATAGTAAAGAAATTAACCACCACAGAACATAGGAAAGAGACTGGTGTGTTTTTTCACTATTTAATCAAGGCATTGGGTTGTTCAATGACAGACATGTATTTGTTTGAAACATATCACTAGATAGTTTGTCTCTATGAAATGAAACAATCACATTTTGTTGAAAAACCCCCAGATATAAAAAGTTAGCATTGCAAGGTTTTACACCGTCTAATGATACAAATAATGCCATTTTTTTGTAACGAGCTGTACAAATGATACATTTGTGACATCATATTTTTTAAATATATATATTTTAAAATGAATCAGTAGAGTATTATGAGATATTGGGTGGTGGACTGTTCTTGATGTACACCGGAAACTGTTACAGTTCTTGACTCAAACCGGTGAGCTACCATACCCCATTCCAAGGCACTTAAATATTTTGTCTTGCCCAGTCATTCTCTGAATGGAACACATACACAATCCATGTCTCAATTTTCTCAAAGCTTGAAAATCAAATCATTTGTCTCCTACCCTTCATCTACACTGATGGAAGTGGATTTACCAAGTGACATCAATAAGGTATCATAGCTTTCACCTGGATTCACCTAGTTAGTCTATGTCATGGAAAGAGCAGTCTAGTGTTTTGCAACAAAACCAATTACAATATACATCTAAGAGGACTGTAATATTTTACATACTGGTACCCATAAGCATTCATTTCTGATGAAAAAACACAAGTGTGAAAATTGGTGGATATAGCTTTTTGTAAATAAACTCTTCTGATGTAAAATGTGTGTGTTATAATTTTATGGAATAATGGTAAAAATGTCATGCTGATGATCTGTGATTGAAGGTTAAAAAAACATCTAAATCTACTGGAAGAGCTAAATGTAGCTTATTTCTCACGATATAGGCCTAAGCCCGTTATTATCATGCATTTGGCAGGAATATTGGCAAACTGTGAAAGATACTGTTACTTTTATGTAAAAGGTGTGCAAAACATTTTGAAGTCTTGCTTCATTAAATATAATAAACGGACTTATGCATATAAAGCTTCATTCAATTAGGTGATCCATAGACTCACATAGGGATTCATCTCATTAGGCAAATAGTATAATCACTAAATCACGATTCATTACATTATTTTACATTTGGGAACCCAACCTAGTTTTATATAGGCTATCATCTTGGAGAAAATAGACACTTGGATAAGATAATGCCTACATTCTCTCATTATAGACTACACTCCTGTCTTGTTTTCAACAACTCCTTTGTTCGTGCGCTCGACACCTACATAGCGTACTGTTATTACATCAACCCCTTTTTTGTTTGGTAACCATGACAACGTTTCATCCGCGATACTGGGTACCACCCCCCCCCCCCCCACCCCCCACACACACAAAGGAAATGAAAGAGGAGATGATCTCAATTGAAATGTATATTCTAGTCCTTTTACCAGACGCGCTTTTCCAGAGCAACTTCCAGTTCGTGAATTCATACACTGAACATACCTCAGCGCTTTGTCTCGTCACAAAGGGGACATCGCGAAATCTCTATTGGTCTAGACACGCTGTCTGTAACTAAATGCCTGAAATGCCTACCTGGTAGTAAGCTGACATTGTACGAATAGGTTTAAGTAGGCCTATATCTATTAAGGTCAGAGCATATAATAATAATAATAATAGCCTACACGATTTTTGATTATTGTAGCATAATTGAATGGTTAGCCTTCAAATGAGAGAAGATAGCCTGAATCATGTACTGTAAAAACTACCCACATCAAGTTGGAAAGGCTTATTTTTCAAGTTGACTCCGCTATAATGTTTGTAGGCCTATTTAGCAACCACAATGTCATTTTCCATATCATACAGCGTCCAAGAGTAGGCTAAAGGGAAGAAGAAATTATTGTGATAAAAATAGACATCAGGTGAGAATGACGAAGATGCGCATTACACAAAGCCTAGCAACAACAAAAGCAACGGCATCCGGTCGATGCGTCACCTCACTATACCTTTCAGATATCTCCTCCGTAATTTTTATCTTTTTCATTTTCCGTAGCTTGCTTGCGTCCACATAACGTTTCTTCATTGTATGGCTTCTATTCCTTGTGCTCTAATAAACCGCAAAAAGCGGCAATCAATGTAGGAAAAAACGAATATGGATGGCCTTGTTAGAAAACAACCTGATATTTTGAGGCTTTGTGTATGAATGAAACTCCACCACGGATGCTACTGTACGCATGTGCAGTACTTCGACGTCTCAAGCGCGCGATGGAGACAACACTCACATGAGTGCTATACGGAATCATTGGGATGTCGCTACCCCAAACCCTAGGATTCCGGATAGCACGGACCCTTCTGTGGCCACATCCTTTTATTATAAGCCAGCGGCTACATCGAGCTGAGGGGAGAATCATAGTACTTAGGCTATGAAAAATGTTTGAAAGCAAAGAGAAACGGCCCAATAGTCGAGGAGCTGGACAAGGACGACAAAATATTCCCCCTTTCAGCTCAGGTACGAAATCTTGCTATCAGCTCTCTCACTGATACAGTTTGAGTTAAAGGGTTTATTCCAGGTCATAGGTTAGGTGTCTTCTAGGCCTATATGTGTCTCGTCATAGCCCTATTCGGATGATTCGTTTTCATGCAAGGAGTATACTTTTTTGAAATAGAGGAAAGTAGAGAACAGCTGTGTAGGTCACATGTAGACCTACTAAATAGCCCTAAACGTCAATTTACATTAGTAGGTACTTAAACCTGTTCTGGAGCCTTTATCAGGGTATGCTCATCAGGGTTGGGATCAATTCCATTTCAATTCGGTCTTTTCTGGAAGTACATTTAGGCTTAACTTCAAACATGTCAGCCTCAGCTGTAAGTGCATAGATCATAAACGTGCAAAAGATATATTCAACATATTCATAAAGTCTTTAGGTAGTTACTATTCACTTATGTCCCTCCCCATCTCATGGGAGAATAATTGATGTGTCTGAAATGGCATGCTATTCCATATAGTGAATTGCTTTTGACCAGGGCCCATGGCTTTGGTCAAAGTAGTGCACTAGGCCATACCCACTCAGCACAAACTCAGTTCAACGTCTAGTTTTGATTTACATTTGGTTGAGTTATCAACTAAGGTGAATTCAACGTGAAATCAATCAAACATTTCACCATGCCATTAGATTTAGGTTAAAAGTTGGGTTAAAAAGAAAAGACAAAATGTTCTTATGTTGAATACTTTTTACAAATCCAATTTGTTTTCCATGTTGATTCAACCTCATCACAGACACTTTCAGACACAGACATGGTTATCTGGTGAACTGGGACCATGGTGAATTCAATTTTATTGTTCGATCTGTGCAACTATCCAACCATATTTGAAAAACATGCTTTGTGTGCTTGTGTCATCTTTTGTCCTTACAATCAACATTGCTACCTGCCCTAGACTACCTGCCCTAGAGTACTGTCACATATACTCCCTCTCCGGCACTCGAGGTCACCAAGCTGCTCATTATTACACACACATATCACCATCATTATGCGCACCAGCCACTCATCAGACTCACCTGGACTCCATCACCTGCCTGATGTCACTTCCTTTGGTTCTTTCCCCAGGCGTTATTGTTTCTGTTCCAGTGTTCATGTCTGTACACTACCTGTGTCTCTTGTTTTGTTCTATGTTAATTTATTAATTAAATACACTCCCTGGACTTGCTTCCCAACTCCCAGCGTACACGTTAGAGTCACTCATTCCATTTGTTATACTTTTTGTGTATGCTATGCATAGCCGCGGGAAGTAGGGGTGCTGAGGGTGTAAATCAAAGTAAAAATTTGTAGTAATAAATCCAAAATTTAAACAGATTTTTCACAAAAGTAGTGAACTGGGCCTTTAATAGTCCTGTATTACTGGACGGATATAGCTGTCTGCAGCGTCAGTGCGGGCAAAAAGATTTGTTCAGGCCCCCCATCAACAAAAACATTCTCAGCAAAAAATACAATTTCCCTGTGCAGTCTCCTCTCTCTACAGCCACTTCCACCACTTCCTGCGCTTACAGGAATAAGTACTCCAACTGCTCTAGCCTGGCAAAGAAGTGGAGCTGAACCACCCTCAAGTTGCCACCTGGCATCCTGCGTCCAAGTGCACCAACTGATCGCCTGCCCTGAGACACCCTGAGATGATAGGCTCACCTGTCAACTTAATGAATCAACTTCACTTTATTTAATATAGCTGTAAGCTGTACGTTTGTATTTAAGCCCTTTCTATCCTCTACAGAACCAATTAGACTAGGAACATTTCAAGTTTGACTGTTGGGAGACTGGTTTGCTGGACGGCCATGTGTATCATAATGACTTGTAGTTTACATTTTGACTCAAGCATCAAACTACAAGTACACTTATTTTTACAACTTCATTCAAGATTTAAAAAAATATATATATGTATCAAGGACATGATAAGAGTTTGCAATGTTATGCAAAGACACAAGTGCAGCCACTTAACAAGGCCACTGAGCTACGTGTTGATAAAACAACTTGGTTTGGTATACAGCTGAAGGAAGGGCATGGAGGAATGTAACCACTCAACTGATCAACGTGATAGTTCTAAACATATTTGGAGGCGATACAATGTTTACAAAAACTCAAAACATAAAACATTTAGTGATACATCCTTTGCATTGTGATGGGGTTCTAAAGCTCATGCCACATTTAAAAGTTATATTCTCCAAGAATTACCATTGAGCAGCATTACTTATCCCAGACTGTGCCTTTAAAATAAAAGGGTGCAGTGTTGTTCATTGGCCCAGAGAGGTCAATATTGTATAGAGCTAACTTGAGTAGTTATAGCATGACTTGTTTGAAGACAAAAATAGATAAAAAAACAAAAACATTCAAGGACAACCAAATGAAGTGATGTGTCGTTTACATAGCGGGGTTCGTTGTGTCGTTTACATAGCGGGGTTCGTTGTGTCGTTTACATAGCGGGGTTCGTTGTGTCGTTTACATAGCGGGGTTCGTTGTGTCGTTTACATAGCGGGGTTCGTTGTGACGTTTACATAGCGGGGTTCGTTGTGACGTTTACATAGCGGGGTTCGTTGTGACGTTTACATAGCGGGGTTCGTTGTGACGTTTACATAGCGGGGTTCGTTGTGTCGTTTACATAGCGGGGTTCGTTGTGTCGTTTACATAGCGGGGTTCGTTGTGACGTTTACATAGCGGGGTTCGTTGTGTCGTTTACATAGCGGGGTTCGTTGTGTCGTTTACATAGCGGGGTTCGTTGTGTCGTTTACATAGCGGGGTTCGTTGTGTCGTTTACATAGCGGGGTTCGTTGTGTCGTTTACATAGCGGGGTTCGTTGTGACGTTTACATAGCGGGGTTCGTTGTGACGTTTACATAGCGGGGTTCGTTGTGTCGTTTACATAGCGGGGTTCGTTGTGTCGTTTACATAGCGGGGTTCGTTGTGTCGTTTACATAGCGGGGTTCGGTGTGTCGTTTACATAGCGGGGTTCGTTGTGTCGTTTACATAGCGGGGTTCGTTGTGTCGTTTACATAGCGGGGTTCGTTGTGACGTTTACATAGCGGGGTTCGTTGTGACGTTTACATAGCGGGGTTCGTTGTGTCGTTTACATAGCGGGGTTCGTTGTGTCGTTTACATAGCGGGGTTCGTTGTGACGTTTACATAGCGGGGTTCGTTGTGTCGTTTACATAGCGGGGTTCGTTGTGACGTTTACATAGCGGGGTTCGTTGTGTCGTTTACATAGCGGGGTTCGTTGTGTCGTTTACATAGCGGGGTTCGTTGTGTCGTTTACATAGCGGGGTTCGTTGTGTCGTTTACATAGAGGGGTTCGTTGTGTCGTTTACATAGCGGGGTTCGTTGTGTCGTTTACATAGCGGGGTTCGTTGTGTCGTTTACATAGCGGGGTTCGTTGTGTCGTTTACATAGCGGGGTTCGTTGTGTCGTTTACATAGCGGGGTTCGTTGTGTCGTTTACATAGCGGGGTTCGTTGTGTCGTTTACATAGCGGGGTTCGTTGTGTCGTTTACATAGCGGGGTTCGTTGTGTCGTTTACATAGCGGGGTTCGTTGTGACGTTTACATAGCGGGGTTCGTTGTGTCGTTTACATAGCGGGGTTCGTTGTGTCGTTTACATAGCGGGGTTCGTTGTGTCGTTTACATAGCGGGGTTCGTTGTGTCGTTTACATAGCGGGGTTCGTTGTGTCGTTTACATAGCGGGGTTCGTTGTGTCGTTTACATAGCGGGGTTCGTTGTGTCGTTTACATAGCGGGGTTCGTTGTGTCGTTTACATAGCGGGGTTCGTTGTGTCGTTTACATAGCGGGGTTCGTTGTGTCGTTTACATAGCGGGGTTCGTTGTGTCGTTTACATAGCGGGGTTCGTTGTGTCGTTTACATAGCGGGGTTCGTTGTGTCGTTTACATAGCGGGGTTCGTTGTGTCGTTTACATAGCGGGGTTCGTTGTGTCGTTTACATAGCGGGGTTCGTTGTGACGTTTACATAGCGGGGTTCGTTGTGTCGTTTACATAGCGGGGTTCGTTGTGACGTTTACATAGCGGGGTTCGTTGTGTCGTTTACATAGCGGGGTTCGTTGTGACGTTTACATAGCGGGGTTCGTTGTGACGTTTACATAGCGGGGTTCGTTGTGACGTTTACATAGCGGGGTTCGTTGTGTCGTTTACATAGCGGGGTTCGTTGTGACGTTTACATAGCGGGGTTCGTTGTGACGTTTACATAGCGGGGTTCGTTGTGTCGTTTACATAGCGGGGTTCGTTGTGTCGTTTACATAGCGGGGTTCGTTGTGTCGTTTACATAGCGGGGTTCGTTGTGTCGTTTACATAGCGGGGTTCGTTGTGACGTTTACATAGCGGGGTTCGTTGTGACGTTTACATAGCGGGGTTCGTTGTGACGTTTACATAGCGGGGTTCGTTGTGACGTTTACATAGCGGGGTTCGTTGTGACGTTTACATAGCGGGGTTCGTTGTGACGTTTACATAGCGGGGTTCGTTGTGTCGTTTACATAGCGGGGTTCGTTGTGTCGTTTACATAGCGGGGTTCGTTGTGACCTTCCTCTATACATTATACACTTTCTACTACCAGCCAATCACAGTGTTCATCAATGGTGTAGAAAGTTAGTTTAAAGTATACTGTAGCTATTGGGTGACTGGGTTGAGTGATTCTCTTGCTGAACAGTACTGTGGATTAGGACTACTTGATAGGTACATTTCCAATCTCTTCCTACCAAATGGAAACAATTCCACATATATGGATTATCCAGGCATAAGTGATCAGTCTGAAAGATCATCGGGCTACACTATATATTCAAAAGTATGTGGACACCCCTTCAAATGAGTGGATTCGTCTATTTCAGCCACACCCATTGCTGACAGGTGTATAAAATCGAACACACAGCCATGCAATCTACATAGGCAACCATTGGCAGTATAATGGCCTTACAGAAGAGCTAGGTGCGGCAGGTAGCATGGGGCAGCAGGTAGCCTAGTGGTTAGAGCGTTGGACGAATCCTTGAGCTGACAAGGTAAAAATCTGTTGTTCTGGCCCTGAACAAGGCAGCTAACCCACTGTTCCTAGGCCGTCATTGAAAATAAGAATTTGTTCTTAACTGACTTGCCTAGTTAACAAAAAAAAGTGCTCTGTGATTTTCAATATGGCACAGTCATTGGATGTCAAGTTTCTGCCCCTAGAGTTAACCTGGTCAACGGTAAATGTTGTTATTGGGAAGTGTAAACCTCTAGGAGCAACAATGGCTCAGCTGCAAAGTGGTAAGCCACACAAGCTCACAGTATGGGACTGTTGAGTGCTGAAGCGAGTAAAAATTGTCTGTCCTCGGTTGCAACACTCACTACCGAGTTCCAAACTGCCTCTGGAAGCAATGTCAGCACAAGGACTGTTTGTCTGGAGCTTCATGACCACCCTGCATACCACTGCTGGCTTGCTTCTGAAGCTAAGCAGGGTTGGTCCTGGTCAGTCCCTGGATGGGAGACCAGATGCTGCTGGAAGTGGTGTTGGAGGGCCATTAGGAGGCACTCTTTCCTCTGGTCTAAAAAATATCCCAATTCCCCAGGGCGGTGATTGGGGACACTGCTCTGTGTAGGGTGCTGTCTTTCGGATGGGACATTAAATGGGTGTCCTGACTCTCTGTGGTTCATTAAAGATCCCATGGCACTTATTGTAAGAGTAGGGGTGTTAACCCCAGTGTCCTGGCTAAATTCCCAATCTGGCCATCAAACCATCACGGTCACCTAATAATCCCCAGTTTACAATTGACTCATTCATCCCCCTCCTCTCCCCTGTAACTATTCCCCAGGTCTGCTGCAAATGAGAATGTGTTCTCAGTCAACTTACCTGGTAAAATAACAGATAAATTAAATAGGTTTCCATGATTGAGCAGCTGCACAGAAGCCTAAGATCACCTTGGCTGGAGTGGTGTAAATCATGCTGCCATTGGATTCTGGAGCAGTGGAAATGTGTTCTCTGGCATGATGAATCACGCTTCACCATTTGGCAGTCTAACGAATGAATCTGGGTTTGGCACATGCCAGGAGAACACTACCTGCCTGAATGCATAGTGCTAAATGTAAAGTTTGGTGGAGGAGGAATAATGGTCTGGGGTTGTTTTTCATGGTTTGGGCTAGACCCCTTAGTTCCAGTGAAAGGAAATCTTAACTCTACAGCATACAATAACATTCTAGACAATTCTGTGCTTCCAACTTTGTGACAACAGTTTGGGGAAGGCCCTTTACTGTTTCAGCATGACAATGCCCCCGTGCATAATGCGAGGTCCACACAGAAATGGTTTGTCGAGATCGGTGTGGAACAACTTGACTGGCTGCACAGACCCCTGACCCCATTGAACATCTTTGGGATGAATTGGAATGCTGACTGCAAGCCAGGCCTAATCGCCCAACATCAGTACCCGACCTCACTAATGCTTGTGTGGCTGAATGGAAGTAAGTCCCCGCAGCTATATTCCAACATCTTGGGGGAAAGCCTTCCCAGAAGAGTGGAGGACGTTATAGCAACAAAGTCGGGACCAACTCCGTATTAATGCTCGTAATTTTGGAATTCGATTTTCGTCAAGCAGGTGTCCACATTCTTTTGGTAATGTAGTGTATGCCAAAACAACACTATATGCTCACACACACGGGGCGGCAGGGTAGCCTAGTGGTTAGAGCGTTGGACTAGTAACTGGAAGGTTCCAAGTTCAAACCCCCGACCTGACGAGGTACAAATCTGTCATTCTGCCCCTGAACAGGCAGTTAACCCACAGATACAAACCATACATATTGTATGTGTTATGAGACTTTTCCACAAACGGAAGGAATTGTGCCAGGCTCCACGTCTAGAAATACACTTAAATCTGTCCTTCCATTTCTGTTAAATCTACTTGTGTTGTGTGGTTAATCCACGTGTCAGCTGGAGCTGGGGGGGTATATAACAGAATGTCCAACACACTGAAGACTGTTCCCAATGCTGTCATGTCCACTCTCACCTTCCTGTGTGTTTGGGTCTCCTTGCTGTTCTAGAGGTGGCAGCTACCTGGGCGGATAATGTAGAGGACTCTTCAACTGTAAGTGGGTTGTTCTGTGGATATTCTATAGCCCAGGCAGTGCTTTAGAATCACCTCAATATTTATGTTTTGTATAACATGTATATCGATATCTATCTCATCACTACATCTAGCCTACATCAAGTAATGGAGCAAAAAATGTTCACTCTATACTGAATATACATTGAGTGTACAAAACATTAAGGACACCTGCTTTTTCCATGACACAGACTGACCAGGTGAATCCAGGTGAAAGCTATGATCCCTTATTGACGTGACTTGTTAAATCCACTTCAATCAGTGTAGATAAAGGGGAGGAGACAGGTTATTAAAGGATTTTTAAGCCTTGAGACAATTGAGACATGTATTGTGTATGTGTGCCATTCAGAGATTGACTGGGCAAGACAAAAGATTGGAATGCCTTTGAATGGGGTATGGTAGTAGTAGGTGCCAGGCGCACAGTTTTGAGTGTGTCAAGAACTACAACACTATTGGGTTTTTCACGCTCAACAGTTTCCCGTGTGTATCAAGAATGGTCCACCACCCAAAGGACATCCATCCAACAGGACACAACTGTGGGAAGCATTGGAGTCGACATGGGCCAGCATCCCTGTGAAATGCTTTCAACACCTTGTTGAGTCCATGCCCTGACGAACTGAGGCTGTTCTAAGGGTAAAAGTGGGTGCAACTCAATATTAGGAAGGTTTTCTTAATTTTTTGTACACTCAGTTTAAATGGTCAGTCAATAGTATAAAACATTTAGATTGCTGATTTCTGGATGAAATCTATTGACTTTTCTATGTTGTCTATCTTGACCTGAAGGATGATGAGTGTAGGACCATATCTAGTCATTTTCTCTGTCATCCAAGAAGCCTTTATTTTTGTCTTAGTAGCTAGTAACTAACTGGTCTCATGTTTATTTGATATCTCATCAGAGCCTCAGAGCGGTCAATAAGCATAACGACCTGAGGAGAGGAGTCCAATTTACGACCAGCAACATGTTGAAAATAAATCAGTTGCCTTAATATTAATATTACTACATTTTCATCCCACTTTTATTGTATTGAGCTGGTTGTATATCATATAATACATTTGATAATGAACATCAATGATAAGATTCAAGTTTTTACTGGCAATTGTTATGAAACCAGTTACTAGCCTGCTGATTTTGCTGCACTCGTTCTGTCTAAGGGTTCTAAGGCCTAGCTACATGGTCTGGAACCTGACTCGTTCTGTCTAAGGGTTCTAAGGCCTAGCTACATGGTCTGGAACCTGACTCGTTCTGTCTAAGGGTTCTAAGGCCTAGCTACATGGTCTGGAACCTGACTCGTTCTGTCTAAGGGTTCTAAGGCCTAGCTACATGGTCTGGAACCTGACTAGTTCTGTCTAGTGTTCTAAGGCCTAGCTACATGGTCTGGAACCTTTCTAGTTCTGTATTGTGGTATAAAGGCCTAGCTAAATGGTCTGGAACCTGACCTGTTCTGTCTAGTGTTCTAAGGCCTAGCTACATGGTCTGTAACCTGACTCGTTCTGTCTAGTGGTCTAAGGCCTAGCTACATGGTCTGGAACCTGACTTGTTCTGTCTAATGGTCTGAGGCCTAGTTACATGGTCTGGAACCTGACTCGTTCTGTCTAGTGGTCTAAGGCCTAGCTACATGGTCTAGAACCTGATTTGATGTGTTCATAAATGTGAGAGGTAAGCATGTGTGACCAGGTTTTGAATGCACGTACCCAGGAGACAGCCACCTTACCTTACATCCAGCTCCCTCTTGACCTCGTGGTCCAGGCGGATTATTATTTGTTCAGATGGTGGCGAAGATAAACCTACAAAATGGAAATCACTTCTAATGCTTTTAATGCTTTTCCCAACAATTTTTCTTAGCTACATCATGATAAGCAGTTCTTCAATAAACAGTGGGTAATCTGGAAACTTCATCAAAAGCATTGGCATAATAGGCTTACTGGGGATGTTGTTAGCTGTCTGTGCTGGGACTAGTCTCACTGTTCCCCTGGCGTCTTTCTCTCTCCCTCAGAGCAGGAACAAGGAAGCCCAAGCTAGTACCTGCTCCATGAACCACAGCCCCTGGAACCAAAGAGAGATCAGCAGTACACTCCCTCCTCCTCCACCACCCCTCTCAGAGCCACATACTGCACAGACATGGCACATCTGAAGCACTGGTAACATCACCTGAAAACAGCTCCTTCTACTCCTATAATAGTCACAGCCAGCCAGCCAGCCAGCCAGCCAGCCAGCCAGCCAGCCAGCCAGCCAGCCAGCCAGCCAGCCAGCCAGCCAGACAGACAGACAGACAGACAGACAGACAGACAGACAGACAGACAGACAGACAGACAGACAGACAGACAGACAGACAGACAGACAGACAGACAGACAGACAGACAGACAGACAGACAGACAGACAGACAGACAGACAGACAGGCAGGTTCTAATAGTATTTGTTTTCTTTCAAATAAAATCAAATCAAATGTATTTATATAGCCCTTCTTACATCAGCTGATATCTCAAAGTGCTGTACAGAAACCCAGCCTAAAACCCCAAACAGCAAGCAATGCAGGTGTAGAAGCACGGTGGCTAGGAAAAACTCCCTAGAAAGGCCAATACCTAGGAAGAAACCTAGAGAGGAACCAGGCTATGTGGGGTGGCCAGTCCTCTTCTGGCTGTGCCGGGTGGAGATTATAACAGAACATGGCCAAGATGTTCAAATGTTCATAAATGACCAGCATGGTCCAATAATAATAAGGCAGAACAGTTGAAACTGGAGCAGCAGCACAGTCAGGTCAAATATGTTAAGATTTTGATTGAGTCAAGCGTAGTTAAAGTATTTGAATAGACAGATTCCATTGTCTACATGATCATCAGATCAGAGACACATGAATAACTTATGAGCAGAACTGTAAATACTTGTGGTTGTTAGTTTTGTGGGAGACCAGACTCTGAGACTTGTAAGGTCTAATTTGTAAATCGGAGAGAAGGTATGAATGGACGACTTAGAGAATATACCATATTTCAGATGCTTTACAGATATTAGGCTGAGTTAAAGTAATCATCTGACCCCAGGGGAAAGGTAGGAGGGTTTCTTCAATTTCCTGCCTTCACAAAGACAGATCCAGTCACTGTGCACAGGAGGGACGTGTTTCCCTTGATGCCTAATCCTCAAGTGAGGGAAGAATCTTATTGCTTTACCATATGGCTCACCTAATACTGACACCATCCTCCCCCCTTTACCTTTTCTCTATTTTCAACCAGCCAGCAGTTGTGGAGAGGACCTGTGTAAGGCCAGCTACAATAGCTCCTGGAGTAATATCATCCACTCCTGGACTGACGAGGTGAAGGTGCATCTGTGTACTGTATATAAACATATTATAGCAATGAATAGCATTTTATGTAGCTCTTTTCACCAAGGTCTCAAAATGCTTTCCATTCTGAAAGGCTAACTCACCTATCATCCACCACCCACCATTTGAAAAAACATTTGCCTTTATCATATTGATTCAGTATACATATTTCACTCTACTACAAACAAAACATACTGTTCAGGGTATCACAACAATTTGTAGGCTTCTCACAGAGCGTCATGATTATACTATAGGCACGCTCTTGTAAGAGCCTGTGTCTTGTTTCTGCTCTCATGACCATCCAGATCGGCTGCACTGTGGTACCCTGCTCCTACTACAAGGACTTCTATGTCAATCACTACTGTTCTTCTCAACAGGATCATACCATATAAGATATTTCATGCATACATGAGCCACCCATTCACATGGCATTGTCCTTCTCAGTCTCTATACATTTCGTGGCTCTCCAGTACTGTCTATCCCTGCTATACTGTGGCATGTTATGGTTCAGATAATGTGTGTGTGTGTGTGTGTTAACCATGTTTTCATGTTTTATGCTCAGACCTATTACAGTGGAAACTACACCAACCACCCCTACAAGTCATGATGCACCTCTAGAGACTGTCCTGGTGCCTGCGATAGCAGACCGTGCAGTAAGTGGCTAAAAGCAACACAATCAAACTCACATTTGTTATTGAACTCAATTACCTTTGCCAGAATTATATGATTCAAATTCCATTTGCAACTTTCTCTTTTGTTCTTTTTCTAACACATTGCTTTTTCTGCTAATGACAGACAATAAAGTTAATCTAAGCCATTTATTTAGTTTCTCACAATCTATTTGTTTCTCTCTCTTACTCTCTGTCCCTCCCTTCTCATAGCCAGCCCCTGCCTCTCTGCTAATAAGTACACCAACTGTGCTGACACGGCCAAGCAGCCGGGGCTGCAGCAACAGTCATGTCACCTCCTGGTGTCCTGTCTCCTGCAGGACTCATCAGACGGTCTGATCAGCCAGAGACATGTTCTGACCAATCATCCTGATAGACAACAACAATCATCCTGATAGACAACAACAATCATCCTGATAGACAACAAAAATCATACTGATAGACAACAACAATCATCCTGATAGACAACAACAATCATCCTGATAGACAACAACAATCATCCTGATAGACAACAACAATCATCCTGATAGACAACAACAATCATCCTAATAGACAACAACAATCATCCTGATAGACAACAACAATCATCCTGATAGACAACAACAATCATCCTGATAGACAACAACAATCTCCTAATAAACCTGGTCATGACTAAGGTGTCCTCCGTCCTGCAATAAATAATCATCCTTTGGTTAAGTTGTAAAATGCAATTAAGGGACAATACTTACTCTTTCCCTTTCAGGTTTGTGGCTGCTTCTCTGCCAGTCGTATAATGAAAGCAATTTCTAAACTGTTCTCAGGTGACGTAGGGCAAAGAACCTATGGTAAATTCTCCCCTGGCACCCAATGATCTTGGCAAAACCGTACGCACAGGGACAAAACTGATGACTTCATCTGAGGTGAGGGGGAGGGATGAACCAACTGATAAGAGGTCTACTTTTGGTAGGGTCCAACAAGGAAAAGTAAAACTTCACATACAATGGAGCCACCCCAACAGAGCCCAACGTCAGAAAGGATGACCCCCGGGGGCCTCCCGGGTGGCGCAGTGGTTAAGGGCACTGTACTGCAGCGCCAGCTGTGCCACCAGAGACTCTGGGTTCGTGCCCAGGCTCTGTCGTAACCGGTTGCGACCGGGAGGTCTGTGGGGCGTCTCACAATTGGCCTAGCGTCGTCCGGGTTAGGGAGGGGTTGGCCGGTAGGGATATCCTTGTCTCATTGCGCACCAGCGACTCCTGTGGCGGGCCGGGCGCAGTGCGCGCTAACCAAGGTTGCCAGGTGCACGGTGTTTCCTCCGACACATTGGTCCCCCTGGCTTCCGGGTTGGATGCGTGCTGTGTTAAGAAGCAGTGCGGATTGGTTGGGTTGTGTATCGGAGGACGCATGACTTTCAACCTTCGTCTCTCCGAGCACGTACGGGAGTTGTAGCGATGAGACAAGATAGTAGCTACTAAACAATTGGATACACGAAATTGGGGAGAAAACGGGGTAAAATTCAACAAAAGAAAAAGAAAGGATGACCCCTCTCTATTCACACCCTTTGGCGCATCCCATCAGTCTGGGCTTAACACAGTAGGACCGGAAGCAACCGCTTGGTTCAGGGACTTTGCATCCGCTAAATAAAAGAACAAACATCTGGAACTTTCCACAATGTTTACCTTCTGACTCAAAGTCAGATGAAATTTAACAAGGTATATTAGTTTGAACATTTCTGTAAAGTAGGTATAAATGTGTCAGTGGTACTTTGAAGAAAAATATATATTTACTAGTCGTCATCTGGTTTTCAATGTTTACTTTCCACCCTCTTCTTGTAAAACTACATGACTCCCTTCCCAGTGAAAACAAGGTAAAGCAGACTAGATTAATGTAATTGACAGTTAAGTGCAGGATACGAGGAGTAACATAGGAAGTGGCTCAGTAACACAGGAAGCTGGAGAGAGGACTTCCTGTCTGCTGAGGTGAGGACTTAATTGAGACCTTGGCATTCAGAGCTCTCACGTAACTCCTCAAGGTCAGAACCCTTCAAGTGAGGAGCTGGGCCGCAGATGTTTGAAGTTTGAAGTAGACAGAATCCAGACTCACTGATCCCCTTTGAATGAGGCTCTACTTGGGTGTCTTACTCCTCCATGCTCACCCCCCACATGTCATTTTACTGGATTGATGGCCTGCATCCGATGGTCAGAGATGGAGAGAGCAGAGGTAACGCTGCCTCTCACCCGACTCTCCGTCCCTCCGCTCTGCCTCCATGTGCTTTGAAAAGGGGACAGACGCAGTCTTCCATCTTTGGCCTGAATGCCAAGCGTCACACCTGGATGAAACCTAGCAGCATCCCTACGGTGAAGCATGGTTGTGGCAGCATCATGCTGTGGGGATGTTTTTCAGTGGCAGGAACTGGGAGACTAGTCAGAATCGATGGAAAGATGAACGGAGCAAAGTACAGAGAGGTCCTTGATGAAAACCTGCTCCAGAGTGCTCAGGACTTCAGACTGGGGGGCGAAGATTCACCTTTCCTTCAGGCCAACGACCCTAAGCACACAGCCAAGACAACACAGAAGTGGCTTCGGGACAAGTCTCTGAATGTCCATGAGTGGCCCAGCCAGAGCCCAGACTTGAACCTGATCGAACATCTCTGGAGAGATCTGAAAATAGCTGTGCAGCGACACTCCCCATCCAACCTGACAGAGCTTGAGAGGATCTGCACGAAGTACAGGTGTGCCGAGCTTGTAGCGTCATACCCAAGAAGACGCAAGGCTGTAATCGCTGCCAAAGGTGCTTCATCAAAGTACTGAGTAAAGGGTCTGAATACTTCTGTAAATCTGATATTTAAAAAAAAATATATATACATTTGCAAAAACGTCTACAAACCTGTTTTTGCTTTGTCATTATTGGGTATTGTGTGTAGATTGATGAGGGATTTTTTTTTCATCCATTTTTTAATAATGTAACAAAATATGGAAAAAGTCAAGGGGTCTGAATACTTTCAAATAAACTGCGTTTGTGTATACTTTCCAACATGCTCGCGTGTGTTTACGTCTATGTCCATATGCGTGCTCGGGGGTCGCAAATGTTTTGCCACTCCTTTTTTTGGGGTTATGGAAAACCACTAGGACACATGATAGTGGCAACAAATAGAGGTGGGTTGGATATACACTGAACAAATATATAAACACAACATGTAAAGTGTTGGTCCCATGTTTCATGAGCTGAAATAAAAGATCCCTGAAGTTTTCCATACGCACAAAAAGCTTATTTCTCTAAAATGTTGTGCAAAAATTAGTTTACATTCTTGTTAGTGAGCATTTATCCTTTGCCAAGATAATCCATCCACCTGACAGGTGTGACATATCAAGAAGCTGATTAAATAGCATGATCATTACACAGGTGCACCTTGTGCTGTGGACAATAAAAAGTCCATCTAAAACAAAACAGAGATGCTTGTTCTATGTCCCAAGAAACAAAGAGATCTTCTGTTGAATCTGACAATTAATCTTAATGGTTGTACAGTGGTCTGAAATAAAACTGTGAAGGACCTCGGCATTACTCTGGACCCTGATCTCTCTTTTGAAGAACATATCAAGACCATTTCAAGGACAGCTTTTTTCCATCTACGTAACATTGCAAAAATCAGAAACTTTCTTTTTTTTGTTTTTTTGTTTATGTGTCGGGGGGCTGGGGTCAGTTTGTTATATCTGGAGTACTTCTCCTGTCCTATTCGGTGTCCTGTGTGAATCTAAGTGTGCGTTCTCTAATTCTCTCCTTCTCTCTTTCTTTCTCTCTCTCGGAGGACCTGAGCCCTAGGACCATGCCCCAGGACTACCTGACATGATGACTCCTTGCTGTCCCCAGTCCACCTGGCCATGCTGCTGTTCCAGTTTCAACTGACCTGAGCCCTAGGACCATGCCCCAGGACTACCTGACATGATGACTCCTTGCTGTCCCCAGTCCACCTGGCCATGCTGCTGCTCCAGTTTCAACTTCCACCTGACTGTGCTGCTGCTCCAGTTTCAACTGTTCTGCCTTATTATTATTCGACCATGCTGGTCATTTATGAACATTTGAACATCTTGGCCATGTTCTGTTATAATCTCCACCCGGCACAGCCAGAAGAGGACTGGCCACCCCACATAGCATGGTTCCTCTCTAGGTTTCTTCCTAGGTATTGGCCTTTCTAGGGAGTTTTTCCTAGCCACCGTGCTTCTACACCTGCATTGCTTGCTGTTTGGGGTTTTAGGCTGGGTTTCTGTACAGCACTTTGAGATATCAGCTGATGTACGAGGGGCTATATAAATAAATTTGATTTGATTTGATTTGATTCTGTCCAAAAATGATGCAGAAAAATTAATCCATGCTTTTGTCACTTCTAGGTTAGACTACTGCAATGCTCTACTTTCCGGCTACCCGGATAAAGCACTAAATAAACTTCAGTTGGTGCTAAATACGGCTGCTAGAATCCTGACTAGAACCAAAAAATTTGATCATATTACTCCAGTGCTAGCCTCTCTACACTGGCTTCCTGTCAAAGCAAGGGCTGATTTCAAGGTTTTACTGCTAACCTACAAAGCATTACATGGGCTTGCTCCTACCTATCTCTCTGATTTGGTCCTGCCGTACATACCTACACGTACACTACGATCACAAGACGCAGGCCTCCTAATTGTCCCTAGAATTTCTAAGCAAACAGCTGGAGGCAGGGCTTTCTCCTATAGAGCTCCATTTTTATGGAACGGTCTGCCTACCCATGTCAGAGACGCAAACTCGGTCTCAACCTTTAAGTCTTTACTGAAGACTCATCTCTTCAGTGGGTCATATGATTGAGTGTAGTCTGGCCCAGGAGTGGGAAGGTGAACGGAAAGGCTCTGGAGCAACGAACCGCCCTTGCTGTCTCTGCCTGGCCGGTTCCCCTCTTTCCACTGGGATTCTCTGCCTCTAACCCTATTACAGGGGCTGAGTCACTGGCTTACTGGGGCTCTCTCATGCCGTCCCTGGAAGGGGTGCGTCACCTGAGTGGGTTGATTCACTGATGTGTTCATCCTGTCTGGGTTGGCGCCCCCCCTTGGGTTGTGCCATGGCGGAGATCTTTGTGGGCTATACTCGACACTGTCTCAGGATGGTAAGTTGGTGGTTGAAGATATCCCTCTAGTGGTGTGGGGGCTGTGCTTTGGCAAAGTGGGTGGGGTTATATCCTTCCTGTTTGGCCCTGTCCGGGGGTGTCCTCGGATGGGTCCACAGTGTCTCCTGACCCCTCCTGTCTCAGCCTCCAGTATTTATGCTGCAGTAGTTTATGTGTCGGGGGGCTAGGGTCAGTTTGTTATATCTGGAGTAGTTCTCCTGTCCTATTCGGTGTCCTGTGTGAATCTAAGTGTGCGTTCTCTAATTCTCTCCTTCTCTCTTTCTTTCTCTCTCTTGGAGGACCTGAGCCCTAGGACCATGCCCCAGGATTACCTGACATGACTCCTTGCTGTCCCCAGTCCACCTGGCCGTGCTGCTGCTCCAGTTTCAACTGTTCTGCCTTATTATTATACGACCATGCTGGTCATTTATGAACATTTGAACATCTTGTCCATGTTCTGTTATAATCTCCACCCGGCACAGCCAGAAGAGGACTGGCCACCCCACATATGCTCTCTCTAATTCTCTTTTTTTCTCTCTCTCTCGGAGGACCTGAGCCCTAGGACCATGCCCCAGGACTACCTGACATGATGACTCCTTGCTGTCCCCAGTCCATCTGACCGTGCTGCTGCTCCAGTTTCAACTGTTCTGCCTTATTATTATACGACCATGCTGGTCATTTATGAACATTGAACATCTTGACCATGTTCTGTTATAATCTCCACCCGGCACAGCCAGAAGAGGACTGACCACCCCACATAGCCTGGTTCCTCTCTAGGTTTCTTCCTAGGTTTTGGCCTTTCTAGGGAGTTTTTCCTAGCCACCGTGCTTCTACACCTGCATTGCTTGCTGTTTGGGGTTTTAGGCTGGGTTTCTGTACAGCACTTTGAGATATCAGCTGATGTACGAAGGGCTATATAAATACATTTGATTTGATTTGATGTGCAGTTTTGTCACACAACACAATGCCACAGATGTCCCAAATTTTGAGGGAGCGTGCAATTGGCATGCTGAGTGCAGGAATGTCCACCGGAAATGTTGCCAGAGTGTTCACTACTCTACCATAAGCCGCCTCCAACGTTGTTTTAGAGAATTTGGCAGTACGTCCAATCGGCATCAAAACCGTAAACCATGTGTATGGCATTGTGTGTGCAAGCAGTTTGATGATGTCAAAGTTGTGAACAGAGTGCCCCACGGTGGCGGTGAGGTTATGGTCAGGCAGGCATAAGCTATGGGCAGGCATAAGCTACTGACAACAAACACAATTGCATTTTATTAATGGCAATTTTAATGCACAGAGATACCTTGATGAGATCCTAAGGCCCATAGTCATGCCATTAATCTGCCGTCATCACCTCATGTTTCAGCATGATAATGTAAGCCTGCCACACACACACTATACGATACGTTTATTAAACATAAGAATGAGTGTGAGTTTTTGTCACAACCCGGCTCATGGGAAGTGACAAAGAATTCTTATAGGACCAGGGCACAAATAATAATAATATAATAATCAATCATTTTGCTCTTTATTTAACCATCTTACATATTAAACCTTATTTGTTCATCGAAAATTGTGAATAACTCACCACAGGTTAATGAGAAGGGTGTGCTTAAAAGGATGCTCATAACTCTGCAATGTTGGGTTGTATTAGAGAGAGTCTCAGACTTAAATAATTTTCCGTACACAATCTGTGCCTGTATTTAGTTTTCATGCTAGTGAGGGCCAAGAATCTACTCTCCCATAGGTACGTGGTTGCAAAGGGCATCAGTGTCTTAACAGTGCGATTTGCCAAGGCAGGATACTCTGAACGCAGCCCAAACCAGAAATCTGGCACTGGCTTCTGATTAAATGACATTTTCACAGAACTGCTTGTTGCAATTTCGATGAGGATCTCTTGTTCGGACATCGGTAAGTGGACTGGTGGCAGAGCATGAAAGGGATTACGAATCCAGTTGTTTGTGTAATCTGTAATTTCGCACCCAACTCATTCAGGTGCTTCGTTATATCACATTTGACATTGTCCGTAAGCTTGAGTTCATTTGCACACAAAAAAATCATACAGTGATGGAAAGACCTGTGTGTTGTCCTTGTTATCGCAGACAGAGAAGAGCTCCAACTTCTTAATCATAGTCTCAATTTTGTCCCGCACATTCAATATAGTTAAGGAGAGTCCATGTAATCCTAGATTCAGATCAGTCAAGCGAGAAAAAACATCACGCAGATAAGCCAGTCGTGTGAGAAACTCGTCATCGTGCAAGCGATTAGACAAGTGAAAACTATGGTCAGTAAAGAAAACTTTAAGCTTGTCTCTCAATTCAAAGAAACGTGTCAATACTTTGCCTCTTGATAACCAGCATACTTGTTAATGTTATAAAAGCCTTATATGGCCGCTGCCCACATTGCATAGTGCAGAAAATACACGAGAGTTCAGGGGCCTTGCTTTAACAAAGTTAACCATTTTCACTGTAGTGTCCAAAACATCTTTCAAACTGTCAGGCATTCCCTTGCCAGCAAGAGTCTCTCGGTTGATGCTGCAGTGTACCCAAGTGGCGTCGGGAGCAGCTGCTTGCATGCACGTTACCACTCCACTATGTCTTCCTGTCATGGCTTTTGCGCCATCAGTACATCAGTACAGATACCAACACATCTTGACCACCAAAGTCCATTTAATGTCACAAAGCTGTCCAGTAATTAAAAAATATCCTCTCCTGTTGTCCTGGTTTCCAGTGGTTTGCAGAAGAGGATGTCTTCCTTATTTGACCCCCCATAAACATAACAGACATATACCAGGAGCTGTGCCAGGCCCGCCTCACGCATATAATTCACTGGCTTGTATGCAAAGCAGTAATTGTTTCAAAACATCTCCTGCCATGTAACTGATGCGTCGTGAAACAGTGTTGTTTGATGAAGGCATTGTCTGTATAGTTTTTGTTGGCCTTTCCCCCAGCATTGTCCCAGCCATAGAACACAGTCATCTGGTAGCCAAAACAAAGTGAAAGATCGCTGACTATGCCGACTAATACTATGCTAATCATAAATCAATCCAAGTGATTTTGGAGACTGTTAGAGACTCAAATGTATGACCAAAAACAGCTGATATTTTAGAACAAATGTTTACAGATTAACAAACAGCTAATTTTTGAGACTCAAATATCAGACTGTCTGAGATGTTTCAGAACCCCAAAAAATATTCTGAGTAGGAGAGAAACATGGCCCATTCGAGCAGGAAGCTACAGAGAGGGCAGGAGTCAAGTGTTATTTCATCAGCTGGGGAAGATAAGGGGGATGAGTCTTTCCTGTGCCAATGGTTCGAGCGATAGGAGTGGGGGCACTGGGCTCGGCCACACATGATAAGCCCAGCTATGCCATCCTGTGGGCCTTATCATGTGTACCAGTGCACCTCGACAGTTAGTCCTACAGCAAATCAAAACAATTCTGAGAAGAAAATAGAGAGAGGGAGAGATAGACAGACAGAAAGAGAGACAGAAAGAAAAAGAGAGAGAAAAAAAAGAGAGAGAGACACAGAGAAAGAGAGAGAGAGAGAGAGAGAGAGAGAGAGAGAGAGAGAGAGAGAAAAGAGAGAGAGACAGAGAGAGTAGGGGAATGTGATGTGTGTGAGATAAAGATACATCTTAGACAGTGGGAGAAATATCTGAGTGTTTGTCCTGACTATGGACAGGCAGTTCATTTAGTCTATGTTGTTATCGCAACGCATAATCTCACTACGACAGGAAGACAGGAAGCTAAAGGAAACAGACTGGCGGCATTATCTGTTTGAAACTGCCCAGGAAACCGTTAGTAGTGCCGCTAATGGCTGAAATGTGTCACAAATCATGAATTTCTGTCAGAGTCAGATTACTGTCACGGAGTTTCATGTTACATTGTAGAATAATAGTGAAGACATCAAAACAATGAAATAACACATATGCGGTCCAACTCGAAAAGACATGGCGGTTGGAACCAAAAATCAAACATTTGGACTGATCAGACCAAAGGACAGATTTCCACCAGTCTAATTCATTCTAATGAACTTACCCTCTGCAGCAAAGGTAACTCTGGGTCTTCCTTTCCTGTGGCGGGCCCCATGAGAGCCTGTTTTCATTATAGCACTTGATGGTTTTTGCAACTGCACTTGAAGAAACTTTCAAAATTCTTGAAATGTTCCGCATTGACTGAATTTCATGTATTTTTTTAAGTAATGATGGACTGTCTTTTCGCTTTGCTTATTTGAGCTGTTCTTGCCATAATATGGACTTGGTATTTTACCAAATAGGGTAAATCTTCTGTATACCACCCCTACCTACTGTAGTCACAACTCAGTAGTGTTGTTTAACACTTTTTTGGTTACTACATGGTTCCATATGTGTTATTTCATAGTCTTGATGTCTTCTATTCTACAATGTAGAAAATAGTAAAAATAAAGAAAAACCCTGTAATGAGTAGGTGTGTCCAAATCTTTGACTGGAAATGTATATAGCATCTTAATTTAAAAGTGTACTATGCAAAAATCGCTCTGCCATTTCCTGGTTGCTAAAATTATATTTTCTTAATTTCAGTTTCTGTGACAAAACAAGCCGAACCACTGTGAAATATCTTTTCCATAACTCAAAATATTGTATTTTCAGCTGTTTGAAACTGGTCTAGAAAACCAAAAGTAATAGACGCAAAAAGGAATGGGAAGCAGAGTCCACAGTCTCTTTCGCAGATGAGCCCTGCATGAACACATCAATTAGCATCAATTACATTATACATATCTATGTACACATCAATTACATTAAAAGCAAACGCAAAACATGAAAAGCAAAACGCAATCATCCGAAACATACACATTCTTCAGTAAAAAGGCCCTCTAACATCCGCCTGAATTACCTGAGAGGCATCCATTTTAAGGACTTTGGAGATCATTCCACATGAGAGGCACAAAAAAAACTAAAAGCAGGTTTTCCTAACTTGGTGTGGATTGAGTTAGAATGCAGGATACAAAAGGCAGGACAATTGATTTGAACTCGATCGAACAGTTTGAGCCTAACTTCAAATCAAGCAAAAACAAATTCAGTTGGATACTTCAGCACTTGTTTACATTGTATTTTGTACTCAGTGTTTGATTTGACTCTCAGAGGAGAAATTATATACCATTTCCCATAATCAAAATCAGAGTAGATCCCTTCACAAACACTCATTCCATAGGTTCTCATTCGATAATGGAGCCCAAGTCAGTTTTCAACTGAAGCATAGAGTGGCAACAGCGCTGCTCGCTTCCTTTCATCCATTGGTCTGAGATTGTAGGTGTGGCTCCCGAGTTGCGCTGTGGTCTAAGGCACTGATTCTCAGTGCAAGAGGTATCACTACAGTCCCTGGTTTGAATCCAGGCTGTATCACATCCGGCCGTGATTGGGAGTCCCATAGGGCGGTGCACAATTGGCCCAGCGTTGTCCAGGTTTGGCCGGGGTAGGCCTTCATTGTAAATAAGAATTTGTTCTTAACCGACTTTCCTAGTTAATTAAAGGTTAAAATATCATAACTGACACCCTCTCTGGGTTCTAAAGCTCTCATTGCACACTGAGGTTGTAACACCTTGATCTGTTTCACCTGTCTTTGTGCTTGTCTCCACCCCACTCCAGGTGTCGCCCATCATGCCCAGTGTATTTATACCTGTGTAGTCTGTTGCCAGTTCGTTTTGTTCGTCAAGACTACCAGTGTTTTACCCCTTGTTCCTGTCTGTTTCTGTTTTCTAGTTTTCCCGGTTTTGACCATTCTGCCTGCCCTGACCCTGAGACTGCCTGCCGTTCTGTCCCTTTGGAACTCTGATCTGGATTACCGACCTCTGCCTGCCCTTGACCTGTCGTTTTGCCTGCCCACGTTCTAGTAATAAACTTTTGTTCCATCGACACTGTCTGCATCTGGATCTTCCCTAAAATGTGATAGAGGTATACATTGGGCTTCACGTAAACTACGTCTCTCAAATAACAGCCGCCTGCCAATGTCCTACGCCTTATGTCAGGGAGCAGAAGATCACTCTGAACGATAGAGGAAGAAGACATGAAAACATCACAGCCACGGGCGCACTTTCTCCAATCTGGAGGGGTCACAGGCAATGGTGCCCTATGTCAACACTACGCTTCCCTATATTGTCCTATCCGGGGTATCTCAAACCCTTTGGCCTGTACAGTATATCTGGGTCCCTGTTTCATCGTTGTTGACCTGTACTTCCCAAGA